>NC_058131.1:354538514-354667029 GCF_016433145.1 Gracilinanus agilis | reverse complement strand
CTGCAGCACAGCTGGATTGAAGCAGCTGCTTCAGGGCGGGATTTTGCGGGTCTGGGAGGTGGCTCGGGCTCCGCCTCTGGCTCAAGCACAGGCTCAGCCTCAGCCTCAGCTTCTGGCTCCGGTTCCAGCTCGATCCCAGACTCCGGCTCCTGTTCATGGCTCCGCGGTCCCTTAGCCACGTTATACTGTTGCTGGGTGGTGCAGTGGCCGTGCTGGGCTCCATGCTCTTCTTTGTATGGAAGGCCTACTTCAGCGACGGCAGCGGGAGGCGGCGGCGGCCCTGGTGGGAAGCAGAGCTGAGCCCCTATGTGGGGGAGGTGAGCAGGTTGTCCAGGCGGGGCGAGCGGAGAGGTAGGGGATGGGGGGGTGGAGGGAGGGCGGGGGGCGGAGAGGCCGGGGGAGGGGGGCGCGACCCCAGCACGGAGCCCTGGACCGAAATACAGGGAATAATACCCTCAAGGATCAACTCAGGGTGGAGCAGATGTCACCCAACCACCCCACCTCTTGGGAGAGGGGCTTACAACAGGCAGGGTTTCTCTACGTGCATCAGTGTGCCTACACATCCATGATTTTGTGTGGGTATCTGTGTGTGCATAGTTTTGTCCCATTTTATGTGTCTGAGTCTGCCCGTATTTCTTTTCCCGGGACCTTTCCAACCTGGGTCAGTCTATCTATCCACATGGTATGTTCTAAGGTCTTTAAGCCACCCTACCTTAGACACCTGGGCAATTCTTAGGCTAATCTCATTTTCTTACTGCTATCATCTCTAGGTATAAAGCTAAAAGGGCAGTTAGAGAAGGGTTAATTTTAATTCCCTCAATTCACTGATGAGGAGGCTCATCTTCCTAAATGTGGTGGCTTACCCAGGTAGTAAGGGGCAAAACTGGGACTCAAATTTATATACTTCCGGAATCCAATTCATTTTCGTACTTTGTTCCTATTAGCTGATCAATGCCTAGTCTCCTGCTGGTTAACAAATGGAGAACTTATCTTTAGAATTCCAAAGATAAATATATAGTCCCACAGAGATTTTTAGGGGAAAGTTCCCTTCCTCAAACCAGTAGCTGTGTAGTCCAAGAAGAATCTTAGAAAATCCACAGCTCTTTGCCTAGGGGAGGGTCACCCAGACCTGTTCTTGGTATCTTTGGAAGCCAGCGTTGGGGTGGCTACTATTTGAAGTGTGTTAATGACTTTTTCATCTTAATACCCTCTTCAGAGTAGAGAGCTGTTGCTGGTGCCTTCTCAAATAGAACCCTTTTTTGAAGAACAAGAAAGAGTTCCTGGGGATTTTAGTGTCTCTCAAGGAAGAGCACAAGATACAAAGCCTGCATTTTTCATTCTGATCCTGCGTCTTTGAAATCTGCTTTCTCTGCAGCTGGATCCAGATGAGCGACAAGTCCTGGTGTTGGGTCTGGATGGGGCAGGGAAAAGCACCATTCTTCACTGCCTCTCTGGTCATGGAGCCAAAGAACGCATGGCTCCCACCTGGGGTTTCAACTCTGTTCGGCTTCCCACTGAGAGCTTCCAAATGGATTTGCTAGAGGGTGAGCTTGGCATAGCCAATGCCCATACCTATCTGTGGCCTTTCAAGAGAAGGAATTGGGGGGGGGGGGAGCCAATATGGCTACTCAGAAGCAGCAAAAACTGAAACCACTCTGACAATCTTTCAAGAGAAGGAATGGGGGGAAATAATTATGAGGCACTCCAGAAGTCAAACAAAAATCAGTTGTTACTGGCTCATACATATCCTGCAAAGTCCTGAGCTGGTATAAGAGAAGAATCATAAAATCACAAAATGTCACAACTGGAAGGGATATCAGAGACCACCTGGTCCAGCTCTCTTATTTCAGAGATGAGCAAAAATGTTTCCCTTTCTCAGGAAGGTATCTTTTTTGGAGACAAAACTAAGACATGAAATAATTAGGCAGTAATACAAGTTGCTATATATACATTCGAGAGCTAAAGTATGTTGTACAGACGTGTGAGGCTGAGGGGAAAGTCTGTGTGGGCTGGAATAGTTGAGAAAGGATTGTTGGAACTCCAGCTGGTTGCTGTAGGATTTGGATGGGAAGAAAGGAGAAGGATTTTTCAGGCTCAGGGAAGGTCTGTCCAAGCAAAGAGTTAGAAAAAAGCCTGGTGTATTAGGGGAACAACAAAGGTAAGGACCTTGATTCAATTCAACAGGTATTTATTACGTGCCTTCCAGGCACTATAATCAGCATTAAGAATCAGGACTGGAACTGTGATTTCATAATCTTCCAAGTGAGCAATGAGAGTCAGTACCTTCTCATTTAGTCTTAGAGAGCTGTTTAGAACATTGAGAGATTCTATGACTTACCCAGGAAGCCTGTCAGAATGTATCAAAGATGGGTCTTGAATCCAGATTTTTCTGACTTCAAGGCCAGCTTTCTATCCCTCTATGTCAAAGGATGTAAAGAAAAAAAATAAAAACAGGTTCTCCCCTGAAGGAGTTTATATTCTGCTATGCTGAGGACAAAACCTGTATGCAAGTAAGTAAACACAAAATATGAACAAAGTAACTTTATTGGAATGGGAAACACTAACAACTGGGGAAATTAAGATCTCTTTCTGTAGGAGGTGAGCAAGGTTGCACAGCAAGGTTTCCTTGGCAGAGGAACCTTCGGGGCGAGGGACTTGTAGCTGAAATGAGAATGTTGTATGTGGGTGAGATGAGGCAAAATGATGAGACTGGCCCAGAGGTCAGAAAGAGATCAGTGAACGTGTGTTTCTAAGATCACCAAGATGGTGACTCTTCATAGACTCACTACAGTATGATGTGGTAGAAAGAACACTTGATATGGAGACAGAATCTGAGTTTGCTTCCTGCCTCTGCTGTCTCTTACCTTTTTTTTTTTTGCAAATTCCTTCCCCACTCTGGATTTTAGTTTCTTGATATATAAAATGAGAGATTTGAATCAGATCAAGGTTTCTTAATCTGTGTTCTCTGGACTATGGATATATTTCAGTGGATCTGTAAGTTTGAAAAATATTTTAATAGGGCAGCTGGGTAGCTCAGTGGAGTGAGAGTCAGGCCTAGAGACAGGAGGTCCTGGGTTCAAACCCGGCCTCAGCCATTTCCCAGCTGTGTGACCCTGGGCAAGTCACTTGACTCCCATTGCCCACCCTTACCACTCTTCCACCTATGAGACAATACACCGAAGTACAAGGGTTTAAAAAAAATATTTTAATATAATTGATTTCCCTTGTTTTTTAAAAATGTTTAGTGCATTAAAGTTCCCAGGCATCTCCCTCTTCTTCCTCTCCACATTAGAGATGGTATTATTTGACAAAAAGATAAATATATGTATATATGTGTGTGTATATATATATGTATATATATAAAGATATATATCTTTATAAAGAGAGAGATAGAACTATGTCTTGTTTCTGTTTATCAATTATTTCTCTGGAGGTGTACATATATAAATTATTCTTCAGACAATATTTCCATTGTTGTATATAATCTCTTGGTTCTGCTCATTTTACTTTTTGTAATTTCCTGTAGGTCTTTCCATGTTTTCTTGTTTTTTTTTAAAATAAGACTGCTCAGATGAGCCATTCCCCAACTGACAAATTGGCAAAAGATATGAACTGATTTCCTTTGTAATTCATGTGTTTTATTTTACACATTTAACATTATTCTATGAAGGGGCCTATAGATTTCACCAGACTGTCAGTATACAAAATAAGATTAAGAATGCTAGCTTCGATGATCTCCAGGACCTTTCTACTATTAACCTTGACTATGATCCTTCTGTTTGTCCCTTCCTCTATCACTCCCTCTCAGTTGGTGGCAGCCAGAACCTACGGTTTTACTGGAAGGAGTTCCTGAGCCAGGCGGACGTGCTAGTGTTTGTGGTAGACTCTGCTGACCGGCTACGGCTGCCTTGTGCTCGGCAAGAGCTGCATATGCTATTGGCGGAAGATCCAGACCTGCCTGTGGTTGTGGTAGCCAATAAACAGGTGAGTGAGCGTGCTCCTGGGGGGTGAAGCAAGATCTTAACACCTTAACACCAACTCAGGTATGCTGACTCAAGGATTTCAATAATAATAATAATAATAACAATAACAACTATATTGATTGCTAAGTTTTTCTAAACTGAAATTTTATTAAATTTTTATATTGCCATAATTTCCTTACTCTCATTTCCCCTTCCCCTTCTAAAGAATAATAATAGAAGACAATGAAAGGGAAGAATCAGCATAATTGATTAGAACATCAAAATAGTATGAAAATGTACCATTATTGTTGACTTTTTACATCTGCAAAGGTGTAGTGTGTGTGCATATGTTCTCATATCTCTTCTTTTGAGCCAGGCTTGTTCTTTGTAATTTTGTAGCATTCACGTGTGTGTGTGTGTGTGTGTGTGTGTGTGTACGTGTACGTGTACTCGAGCACAAGTGCACGTGTGGTTCTTTCTATTTTCATTATTGTCACCATATATATTATTTACTTGATTTTGCTTACTTCACTCTGCCTTGGTTCATGCACATTTTTCCATTTTTTCTATTGTTATCACATTCATCATTTCTTATAACATAGGGTAACATATCATTCACGTATGACATTTTGTTGGCCATTCCCTAGTCAGGCTTCAACTTTGTTTCCAGTTCTTTGCTACTACAAAAAGTACTGCTAGAAATACCTTAGTGTGTATATCTAGGGACTTTTCTTCCTACCAATGACTTACATGGGATTGCTGTAACTTCTATAATGCTTTAAGGTTTACAAGCTTTTCCTTCTCAACAACCTTCTGAGATAATTAATACAAGCATTATTATCCTCACTTTGCAAAGGAAGAAACTGAGCCTCAGCAAGAGTCATGGCCAAGGCAATTTCCTCATCTGTAAAATGGGGATAATAACACCTAACAGCCAGGTTGAGGATAAAATGAGATAATGTTTGGAAGGTGCTTTACAAAGCTTTAAGTGCTATTTAATGATAGCTGCTAGTCAAAGTAACTGAAACTTGAATCTGCCATAATCTGTTGTGGGATTTAGGAGTAGAAAGGACCTTAGAATCATCTAGTCCTGGGGACAGCTGGGTAGCTCAGTGGATTGAGAGCCAGACCTAGAGATGGGAGGTCCTAGGTTCAAATCTGACCTCAGACACTTCTTAGCTGTGTGACCCTGGGCAAGTCACTTAACCCCCATTGCCTACCCTTACCACTCTTCTGCCTTGGAACCAATACACAGTATTGACTCCAAGACAGAAGGTAAGGGTTTAAAAAAAAATCATCTAGCCCTGTCTCTACCTCCCTACCAACAGTGTGGAGGAAACTGAGGTGGAGCTTGTCCAAAGTGACTCAGCCAGTAAATGCTCCAGATCAATTGTTCATACTCCGATACTACTGCTGCACAGAGATGTTCCAACTCGGGGGCTTTACCTGTATAGAAGGGCATAAGTGTTTTAAGGAACAAGACATTAGAGATAATCTCATTGCATGGACAAGGGAATTGAGGAGCAGACAGGAAAATTAACTTCTTTAGCCTTTGTGTAAGGAAGATTAATCTGATGTTGGTGCTGAAGGATGAAGAGAAAGAAAGGGAGAGTAGGTTGAAGGGCTTATTAAGAAGCCAACATTTAGTTTTCATTGGCTTAAAAAGGAATTTGGTGTAGGGGAAAGAACCTTAGATTTAGATTTAAAGGACTTGCCTGTAGACCTCCACTCTGCTACTAACTACATGATTTTAGACTGAGCCACTCCTTCTTTAGGAATCACTTTACTGATCTATAAAATGAAATTCAACAATCATCAATCACCTATATATGTTAGGATTTGAATGGAGACTTGCAGGAATCTGGGGATGTCAGTTGGTAGAAGTAAAGAGGAAGAACGTGAGGGACAGGCAATGAAAGGGAATCCCTCCTGCAAGACCCACTGCTCTCATTTAATCAGTAAAGCTATCCAGGGGCCCAGCAGTGTCTAGGCTAGGGGTGGAGGGTGATAATGACAGTGCAGGGGTAGAGAACAATGAAAAAGGAAGAAGGTAGTGTATATAATGGCAGGGAGATAGAGGAGAAGAGGGAAGGGTTGAATCCTCACTTAAGGGACTCCACTGTTTTGTCCTCCTCAAACTCCTCTCACCCCAAGCAGGGCTAATGGATACAGGCTCACCTCTGGGCTAACCCAACTATAGTGTAACAAATGTCATGGTGTTGCCATTCAGACTTTGGCCCCCTCTTCATCTGTAGGACAAGAGTGAGGCCTTGAGTGTGGCTCAACTGCAGCAAGAACTGGACCTGCAAGCCTTTGGCCAGCGTGAATTCTTCTTGCTGCCAGCCAGCATTCCCCCGGCTGGGCCAGGCTCTTCACCCCCAAGTATTCACCATGTCTGGACACTGTTGTTGGACCTTCTCTCCCAAGCTTGACGGGGAATATACCTCCTGGGGTAAGGGCTCACCACTCAGCTTCCCACCCAGCCCAGGCCTCCAGCGGAAGTTTACCTGTTAACTTTCAGGTTGGAAAGGTGCTTTCCTGAGGATCCCTGAAAGCCCTGAATTTGAAGTCAAGACCTAGGTTCCAACCTAGACTTTGCTAGTTAATACTTGTTTCTTTAAGGAAGACACTTCATCTCTGTGGGCCTGTGTCCTCATCTGTAAGATGAGGGATTGGACCAAAGTGGTTCCTTCCAGGTCTAAAATCCTCTGGTGCTGAGGAAAATAATTTTGGACCCTGGGTTAGCTCGATACTGCTGGCTTCTTTTCCTTAGGCTCCTGGGCTTGATCTGGACTCCCAAGAATAAGCTCCATGCAGAGACACACTCCTTTTCTGCCTCCTGTATCTGGGATGACTAGGGCAGTGGCCACTTTCCAGGGAGCCCCTCCAGGGTGAGCATTCCTTTTTGGGCTCTGCTATCTTACAGTGGCCTTCAGCTCTTGCCACAAAGTGGGCCTTTGGAACCTGCCTACAGTGCCAAACCATCTCATATGGGAAGTGGCTTATTAATGATACTATAATATAATGAAAAAGAGCATTTGATTTGGAGTCAGATGACTTGGGCAAATCTGTGTTACTTATGATGATCCAAGTGACAGCAAGGAAGTTGCTTATCCTTCTTGAGCCTCAGTTTCTTCATCTCTAATTGGCATGGGGATTAAAGAACCCTCTGCCTCACAGGGCCTTGGTAAGGCTCAGAACTTGGTGCTACTGATCTCATAGGGTTGTTGTGAAATGTTTTCTGAACCATAAAACACCCCAGAAATATAAGCTATTATTTTAATTTTTACTATTGAGGAAGCATGATATAGTGGTGGGTAGAGAGCTGGTCTGGGAGTCAGGAAAACCTGGGTTCAAGCCTCGCCTTAGACCATTACTGGCTATGCAGCCCTAGTTATGTTACTTTGCTTCTCTTGGACTACAAGTGACAAAAGTTGCCCACCTTCATTGGCAGAAGATTCCTTCCTGAGAATTTCCTACACCACTGAAATCACAGGTCTGGACTAATGCCACAATTATCTTTTATTAGTATTGTTTTTCATTGTTTGATTTGCTTTATGGGTTACCACAAAAGTGAATGAGGAAAGAAGGGATGGTATAGTTTTCAGGTGGGCCCTGCAGAGAGATGAACTGGGCTCAGAACTGAACAGAAGATAGAGGGATTGCCTTTGGGAAACTATAGCACTTTTAATGATCCCCAATCTGCTGGCTGATGCAAAAACCCTTCTTAAGGTTGACATTTTATTCAGAGATATTATTGGGCTAAGATTCTTGGAATGCCACATTGTCCAAAGAATCAAAACACAAAGGGCAGTGAGGAGGCTGAATAGTAGAGTGGTGACTGCAAAAAAGATGCATATTAGCAGGGATGAACTTGAGGAATGGTATAGAGTCTACTCTGGTGAACAATTATGACCAGAAGTGGACTGGTTATGGAGTAAGTGAAAGATAAGGACAGCCATGTCATCTAAAAAATATTTAAAAGAATTCAAAAAGCCCTCCAGTACACTGGACAGAGCATCTATGGATCATGATGATGGAGGGTGTGCAAAATGGCTGCAATTAACAAAGGTTAAAATCTGGACCCATGTAGGAAGTGCTCATGCTAATGAGATCTTGGTTTTGTCAAGATTTCAAAATTTGGTTTTTTACCCTTTAAGGTCTCAGGATCTGACTACCAGATGTACAGTGCTTGTGAAGTTTCTCCTTTTCCTTCAAGTCAACTGATATCTCGTTTCATGAGAGCCACTGTATGACAGTACTATTCTCAGTGCTGGGAATATAGATACGTATGGTCCCGATCCAGAAGCCTTCCATCCAGAAAGTGTAAAATGAGATCCTTGATATCCTATTCCTTTCCCTAGGCTCCTGGAGGCAATGACACATCTAGAGTTACTTCTAGGCCCTTGTCCATCACTGGGCTCTGGTCCTAGCCTATTCTGATCAACATGTTTCCAAGTACCTTCCTGGGGCTGAAGTAGTCTAAAACAAAACAGTGACTGATTAATATTGAGGATATATTCTCTAAGCAGGATCTGTAGGTTCTAAGAGGGGGCATGCCAAGTCTTAAGCTTACTTGCTTCTTTCCCTAATCAGGGAAGAAGAGTTAACATTTGTGGACACTAATAAAGAGGCCTTTCCTCTTTCCTGAGGTCTCCCTGTTACTATACTGTGGCCTTGGCCAGCTCTGACATCTCTCCAGGTCCCTTCCTCAGGGCTGTGACACTCCAAAACAAGCACAAACCTTGTTAGAATGAAGATGGAAGAATGGAGGCAGCTGTTGTGTAGTGCATTGAGTCAGAAGACCTAGGTATGAGTTGTACTACTTTGTATGTGACTTTAGCCAAGTCACTTCTCCTTCTTGAGGCCTATTTCCTTAACTGTAAAATAAAGGAGATAAAGAGTAGATGACCTCAAAGATTCTGTCCAGCTTTTAAGATCTCATCTTGTGTATTCTTCCAGACTATGGAGAGTGAAGCTATCGATGTACAGTGTATTAACTCTTCCACATCTGTCCACACAGGGTCAGAAAGCTGCTTAGTGAAATCATGCCGTGAGGCCAGTAAGGCTGGGCTTGAGCCTTAGCCCAATACAGCAACCCCACCTTCCCCCCCACCCCAGTTTACTGGTGCTGCTACTTATATCCTAGATGGTCAGCATGGCCAGGAAGAGCAAAATGACTAAAACTATGGATGTCTTTAAATGTAATGATAGCCTGTTGAAGAGGGCAATGGAGATAGTCCCGACTGGACTTACAGACCTTTGAAGGTCATGAAATTGAATAGTGTAATGGTGTCAACTGTTAATGAATTTTCAGTGAAATTTCAAATCTGGACTAGCTGTCTGACACATATCAGGTTAGCACTCTCAGGAAATGCAAACAAATTCTAAATTCTAGTAAAAATAATCAAGTGTTCTAAAGCCAAGTACAGTGTGAATTTTAATTTATCTATGCCAAAGTTCCCCTTGAAGTAGTTAATAACTTTATTGGAAATATGATTAAAGGCCTGGATTCTCTGCTCAGCTCTTCTACTAACTGTGCATGTGAGCATGTGATCTCAGGCTCCTCCTTTGTTGGGGCCCCATTTGTAAAATGGGTTAGACTAGATAATCTCTAGGTCCTTTCCAGCTTTGAAATGCTAGGGTTCTAATATGTCTCAATTCCCCACATTGACAACTATGATATAATGCTAGTTTTAAAAGAACACAGGAAATAAAAATTTGACATGAGCTACATCAAATAAAAAGCAATTTGTTTTCTTTTCCCCCTTAGGAAAAATACCTATTTCCTTGCTTTTTAGATTTAGGGGAAAAAATTGGGGAGGTGGCAATTTTTTTTTATTAGGTAAATTCAAATTTACAAAAAAAAGAAAATTTGCTTTCATAATTCAGCTGAATTAGAAGAGCAAGACAGATAAAGTGAGGTAGTGAAAGATGGCTTAATAAGTTTGGAAGTTTGTATCTTAGAAGAAAACATACTCATGATACCCTATAGTCCACTTGTTTTGTAGACAAAAATGATCACTGTCACTTGAAATTCTAATTAGCTCACCAGTCATTAGAAATGTCATTTCCCATGGAGTCTTTGAAGGTTAATTTGTGTGACAAGTATTGATTTAAGATATGTCTCCTTTGCAATTTTAGAGGTATCTGGGTCCTTTAGCTATCTGAATGATTTCCTGTCTTTCCTTTTGTCTATGGACCACAGCTGCCTTAATTGTATAACTGGATATTTTATTTGGAACCAGTATTGATTTCTGTCTTTGATGTTTCTCCTTATGAAAAAAAAATCATAATGAAGTGGGGCCATTTCAGTTTCAAAAGCTTCATTGGAAATATTCAGGAATGATGCTTCATGGGAGAGCCAGAGATTCCTGGGAGCTGTTATCCAGGCTACAGGGTGCCCAATCACAGCATTACTACTTCTTTTGGAGGTACCAGTTGAGTTAAAAGCTTTCCTCCCAATTCATAACTTGTTAACAGAATCCTCATCTCAACCAGGAACATCAATATTATTTGCTAAGGACTTGATGATGAGGCCTTTTAGCTGCTTTCTAGTTCTCCTGGTGTTTCTTTCCCCAGTTACTCTTAAGCAGTGATTTTTCTCACCCAAGTCTCTAACCCTCTCCAAATTCAGCTCACAAATTATTCTTGCTGTTAAAACCACCCTGGCAACTCAGATTCCTTTCACTGCCTTAATTCCATGCAGCTAGCACACCTTACCCCACCCCACCCCACCCCACTACCCTACTGTGTCTGCCTTGGAGTTCTAATTTGTCTTAGATACCAACTTCTCCAACACCATACTTACTTAACTTGAAGTTACAGGAGCTGCACCATTGAGCTCCTGTCTTTAGATTTTAAACTACATTAAAAACCTCTTAAATGACAGAAGATTTAAAGTGAGAAGGTATCTAAGACATTATCCAACCTAATGCCAACATTTTACAGACCAGGAATCCAATGTCCATGATGAAGGAATGTGCCCAGGATCATGAAGGAAGGAATAGGAAGGCTAGGATCTGAATCCAGGCCCAGTAAATTCAGATCTACTTTCTTTCCACTCTAACAGTTTAGGCAGGTTAAATGCTTCCTGATGGTCTGAAAAATAGATCAACCGCTCCTTATGACTAGCATCTTTCAACCTTGTTCTAGAACTAAACCTTTTTCACAAAGGGGGAAAGAGGTAAGCACATTAGCATATTGCTCTAAACAGATTTTTCTTCAAACTATATTTGCATAATTAGTATTCAAGATATAATCATACTTGGTAGAGATGCCAGAGGTAACTTCTTGGGCCCCTTCTTCCTAATCTATAAAACAAGGGGGCTAAACTGTTTTACTCAGCCTATAACAAAAGTGAAGGTAACAAAAATGAGAAATCATTTAAAAAATCATTATAAAAGAAACTTATAGGAAACATTTTCAATATGGTACTTATGTTAATTTTGTTCAAGGTATGTGTTTTTCTTCTAAAGAAACCTCATTTAAGTTTTGTCAATGTGGGAAACCTAATTTATGTGACTCCTTCAGCTAAATACAGCCACCAAAATAACATGCATTTTTGTATATCCAAGAAGCTTCACATAATCCCCACATAAGTCTAGAAAATTAGTTCTTTATCAAGGGAAACAGTGCTGCATGCTGTTTCTGGCCAGGGTTTTGATAGAAAGATCTTAATGCCCAGAAACACTACAGACACAACTAGCTGGCCACAACTGTAGCTTTCAAAACACCAATTTTAGCTTGGTACTTCAACCTATTGTGAGGTCTAGGCAGGCTGGAAAATAGTGCAACACAGGACAAACAATGCTTCAACAGATAGGAGGCACTTAAAAATGTTTGAATGTCATTAAACCCAATGTATAATACACTAGTCAAAAACTATTAGACTACAAAAAGGGTCTGGGATCAGAGAAGGGTTTGAATCTACTTGTATGTCCTTAGAAGTGTTGTCACCTCTTTGGACCAGTTCTTATCTACAAAATAGTGATGATTATATTTGCAACATTGATCCTCAAAAGTTATTGTGAGGATACTCTGAGGTAATAAAGAAAAAATGCTTCACATACTTTCAATATGCTATATTGTCAGCTATTATTATCCAAAACTATTTTCTGGGTTAGGATCAGCAGCATTTTCTCTCAAGATTCCTATAGATCAGAATCACATATTTTAGTTTTAATTTGGTGACCAAGCATTAAGTATGAGGCCTTTTCTTCTCAGGAGCTCTCTGGATAGATGTCTATTTAGAAAAAAGAATGGCTAACATCCAACCCTGAAAAGTCTTCTACCTAAGCTTATGTTTAATTTTTCTAAGGAGGTAACATAAACTGGATTATTGGTGGGTGGGATGATTGTGAAACTAAATACCAGAAGTACAAAATAAATTTTTTTTTAAACCAGTGTTACTTAACATGATTTTGGTTTTAAAGAAACAGTATTGTCGGAACCGCAATACAATTTGGAATAAAAAACTTTGGTGAGTCTCAGCTCCTCTTTTAGGTACACAATCTTGGATACATTTTTCAGCTTTTAACTTCAACATTAAAAAATGTGGACTTATTGAAGACCCGAGTTCAAATTCTAGCTCTGCCACTTACTATAGTCAGCTTCTGTGGGTCTGAGTTTCCTCATCTGTAAAATGGAGGCATGACATTATTTTACCTTTAAGGTTACTCCCATCTCAAAGTATTGATATTTTGCCTCAAGATAACTATGGGTAGATTGGATTGATTATGTAATTCAAATAATTTACAAGTTATATTTTGGAGAAAAAGTAGTCTTATTTTATTATGACTTTTAAAAGTGTTTCATAAGTAGGAATGATCACTCTTCTGTTCTTTTCTCAAGAGGAACAATAATGGGTGGAAAGCACTGATTTCAGTTCAATAACAGGGATATTAGGGATAATTTCCTAATAATTGAGTTGTTGTCTCAAAGATAAGTTTCTCTATTGCTGGAGATTTTTAAGAAGTTGGGTCCCCCTGAACAAGTGTTAGATTACCATTTAGGTACAGATTGGATTAGATGACTTGAGGTTCCTTCCAGGTCAATTGTAATGATACTATACAAATAAATACCCATACTACTGTCATCACAGAGCAGTTGTTGAAAAAGTGCTTTATAATTGCAAGGAACTATGTAAAACTAAGCTGCTACTCTTAAAACAAATCACAGTTGATATTTCCATAACATTTTTTGAGAAGGCAAATAGGGTTAAGTGACTTGCCCAAGACTGTACAACTAGTATGAGACTGAAGCCATTTTATGGTATACAAAGCACTTTTTCTTAGAATTACCCTGGAAGGTACATGGAATAGATGATAGCCTCATTCTCAAATGAGAAAACAAAGTTAAAAAGAGGTTATTCAAATGACTTGCTCAATTCAATTCAATAAAATACAATACACAGCCAGGAGAGGCAGTGTACAATAATAGCAAGACTTGATTCTTAAGGCCTAAATACTTCCTACTAGCTAAGTATTCCTGAGCAAAAAACTTCACCTCTTTTTGGCCTCACCCTTAAAATGGGGAAAATAGGGCCTGGGGAATGCTTAGCCTGAAATAAACCCAGGTGGACCATGACCACTGTCTTCAAGCACTTGAAAGGCTGCCTCTTTCCCCCTAGGGAACCAATTTGGGAAAGGTAAACAGATGGCCAGGCACATCTCCATCAAGGGCTGGAAGGGTGCTCTCTTAATAGTTGGGGGTAACTGCCACCCATCTTCTACAATTGACAGACAGGTATTTGAAAGCTTCAAATGTCACATGAGATTTAATGTTCAAAGGCTTCATTTTAAAAAATCTCTTCCAATAGAGGCAGCTTGTTCTGGCTTCTTCCCTTCCCCCCCAACTCCCTAAAATTTATTTTTTACTTCAAGGAGCAGTCTCTAGGATCCACCACTAGATGGGAAGAAAAGATTGGGTAAAACCTAGAGGAAAGGTTTCCATAGGAAAGCATGGAAAGGAATCCTTTCTTACAGAAGTAGTTTTCCATCTGGTTCTCCAAGCCAACATCCACCAAGGTCTGAACAAGTCACTTGGCTAAGACACAACTTGTGGCACAAATCCCTCACTCCACTTCCATTTTGTTCTTCTCCAGGGAATCAATAAAGGTTTGAAACTCTTGAGGATAAAAGCGTTTGTATACATTTATCTTGCTCTTGATCTGCTTTGGAGTATCTTGATAATAATTCTTCTCATCCCTGGCCATTGCCTAAGAAGAAAAGAGGTAGAGAAATCACTATGAAAGTTCTTCCTGCTCCATATCTCTTTACTCCATTGAGACACACCGTTTAAATAGCAAAACCAAAACCTATATAGGAATTAAGTCATCAACTAATACAGCATGCTGGTCTGCTAAATCTCAGAGCTGAAGGATCCTGGAAGAGCTATTTTAATAGCTAACAGCTCTCACCAGGGAATCCCATATTGCAAATTCAGGCACTTTAGGAGAACTCAAATGCAAAACCATTTCTAGTCCTGCCAAAAGAGGAGTGGGGAAAAAGAAGGCCACATGATTTTTATGGTATGGACGAAGCACTGGGCTAAGGGGTTGTCTGATATACTGGACTTATGAGTAAGCACACCTAGGCAAAAGATGTTCTGATAGGTTGTAAACAAATGACTGAGTTGTCACCTTGCTCCTCTGAGACTCAGTTTCCTCCTGTACAAAATAGGGATATTTGTTCTGCCCTCCCAATAGGATTGTTATGAATAAATGATATTATGACCCTTAAAAGTGTTTCATAAATAGGAATGATCACTTCTGTTCTGAGCAAAGTGCCTCCAACTTGCTATTATAGCAAGGTATTCCCAAAGGAATGTAACACAATGCCAATTCCCTATACATTTTGTCACCTCAACAAATATGCCCTTTTAATCTTTTTTATAAAAAAGTTAAGCAAAGCCAGAAGCAAATCTCTCATGCAGTGCTTTGAAGGAAGTCACATACTTTACACAAGCCAGGTATAGCCACAGTGTGAGGATGCTAAGGCACTTGGGCATATATTAAGGGGACAATGGCCCTTCTGGGCAGGACCTAAGAGACTCAAGAGGTCCATGAATGTTCACCTTATAGTTTTCCCCATGATTCTCAATCATGTAGCGTACGTAGTCAATGAGGTCCCGTGAAAGGGTATTTCCCTTCTTCTCAGGCAGGCTTGCCTCTTCTTCCAGGTCTGGGAAGAGAGAGAAAAAAAATGATATAGCCCAGCTTTCCCCTTTAGAATCTTACTAACACATAACTCATCAACATCCTAACCTATTCTCACAGGAGGCAGCTAAACTTCCATAAGGGAAATACTTAGGGATATAGAAAATTGTGACCTTGAGTTGAGTCACTCATATGTTTCCTCATCAAAAAAAGGGATAAACGATATAGTGCAATTACAAGGAAATATTTTTTAAACCTTAAAACACAACAAAAATAGGAGTTGTTATTGTTATCTGACAGGATACAGCTTCCTAAAGGAATTAGACATTATCTCAAGGCAACCAGGCCATCACTAGGAGCTCAAATTCAGTCTCTTTCCCCTGAATCTCCCAAAATGATTTTATAGTATAAAACATAATTCAAACTATTAAGCTCTGAGAACACCCATCCCATCCCCCACCCCCGCAAACTCCTTTTCCCTTCCCAGTAAATAAGCAGAACAGTAATTTTGGGGTCAAATTTACTTTCTATGCAACTTTGAACATATTAATTAACCTGAGTCTCAATTTCCTCATCTGAAAAATAAAGTTGGATTAGAAGATATCAAGTTCAGTTCAGCTGAATTCTATCATCCTAAGAACACCCTGGGTTCTGGTCCTAGTTTTGCTACAAACTCTGGTGAGTTACATTTCCTTTCTTAGCCAGCAGTTTCCTCTTCTGACTGTCCATTCTATTATGTCAAAGTACAATTAGCCTTTGTCAAAATGTGCTTGTCCAAGAACTAAGTCCTCAAATTGCACAACGATTCATTTCTAAAATATATTCATACCCCAAAATAACTCACAACCAACCAGCTAGACAAGGAGAGGGATTTTTACTCCTATTATATAAATAAAAAACAGGCTTGGGATGGTCAAGTATCACCTAAGGTGATATTAGTAAGTGGTGAAATTAAAATCAGAAGTCAAGTCTTCTGACTTATAATCTTGTAATGTTTCTAAAACAATCCACGACAAAAAGACTACATAGCTGTGTACTGTGTATATGGTTATTTTATTTTATTTTTTAATTCCAAATCTGGAGATCAGTTTCCAGAACTATCTGGAGATGACAAAACAGGAGGCCCACAATGCAAGTGGGCATCATTAACCATCATACTTACCATTCAAGACATAGGGTTTCCGTACTATCTTCTTTGGCTTTTTTTCATTGCTAACATCCACATCCATTAATGTTACCTATGGCAAAAAACAAACCTTAGTGATTATTGTGTAATAAATCTAGAAAGCTGTGAGACTGGTAGCTCAGTGGATTGGGAGTCAGGCCTAGAGACAAGAGGTCCTGGGTTCAAATCTGTCCTCACACACTTCCTAGCTGTGGGACCCTGGGCAATTCACTTAAGCCTAGCCTAGTCCTTACTGCTATTCTGCTTTAGAACCAATATAAAGTATTGATTCTAAGATGGAAGGTAAGGGTTAAAAAAAAAAAGGCTCTAGTGGTTCCCTTTTCCTGCTGTGATGAAAGATAAATGCCTCTAATTTTTGAAGTCTTTTTTTTTTAAACCCTTACTTTCTGTTTTGCAATACTATGTATTGGTATCAATCCACTGAATCACCCAGTTGTCCCCATTGGAGCTTCTTGAAGGAGGGAGTAACATGATGATCAGAACTATTTTTTTGGAGTATCACTTTGGCAACTATTTGGATGCCAGATTAGAAAGAGTAGAGAATGGACAAAAGACCCTGGAGAGACAAATTAATGAGGCTAAGAGTCAAGACCAGAGTTATGAGAGCTTGAACAAGAATAGTACCTGTGAGAATGAAGGCTGATGATTTTGACTTTTTTTGTTATCTCCAGTACTGGGCACATTCCTAGCACTTAATAAATGCTTGTTGAATGACTATTTGGAAATTTGGAGTGGATGGGGCAACCAGGTGGCAGAGCAAGGCCTGGGGTCGGGAGGACCTGGGTTTATATCTGGCCTCAAGAAATTTCCTAGCTGGGTGACCCTGGGCAACCAAGTCACTTACTCCCGTTTACTTAGCCTTGACCTTGTCTTAAAGTTGTTACTAGGTATTTTTTTTTTTAAAGGAAAGAAATTTGGGAACCTGAGAAGCAGATGACTCTTTTATGGACTGGGATCTTACGTGTGTGACAGGCCATCAACGCCTTCCACAGAAATGGGGGAAAGGTGAGTTCTACGGGAGTTTAAAGGATCTACCTGTGGCTGCCAGCACGTACCTTTCTCTGGATAGGCACAGCCCGGTTCGGGTCCATGGCCAGGCCCATCTCCGCCAGGTTCTGCTGCACGGACTTGGAGCGATCCCAGGCATGACGGATGTGGGAACTGTGGGAGAAGCGGGGCTATGAGCCGGACCAGGAGCGGGACCCGGCCTCCTCCTTGCACGCTCCCTGCCCCCTCAATACCCCAAGCCCCAAGCCCTCGCACTCACCACTCAATCTTCGGCGCTGCTTTCCTCCGCGCGTTCCGGTTCAGCCGCTTACGGTTAACATTATAACCGAATTTCCGCCGTCGATTCTTTCCCTTCGCTTTAGGCATCGCGGCGACTCCGAGACCACAAGTTCCGAAGGCTCACAAGCACCCGATCGAAGGAGCCAAAAACCCGCGTGGAAGCCTTTCGCTTGTACTTCCGCGGCCGCCGCCGACGCAGCCGCCCAACGCATTTGCTACGCATGCTCTTGCGCACACTTAGTGACGCGTGCCGAGTAGCCTTTTGGGAAACGTGGTCTTAGCCGCCTTTGAAAGCCCATCCGCAACCTTCCACTGCGCATGTGCCAAATGAGGGCCCAGTGCGGCTCCCCCTGCTGCCGTGATTTGACAACGGAAAGTTGTCAAATTTAGGCAGCGGAAGAGGAAGGGGCGGGCAACGGCTCCGAGTTTAGAAGAGTCCTCTTTTGAAAGGTCGGTGTCTGCTACGATGACATCCTCTGGATCTGTAGCCCCGGAGGTTCCCTTTGATCCATCTCAGCCCCCAGTCATTGAAGGCTTCTCCCCCAGTCGGAACTTCTTGCGAGATGAGAGCGTCAGAGACAAATTCCGACGCAAGATCCGTGAGAACCCGGTGGTGCCCATAGGTGAGAGGGGACCAGACTTGACGAAGGGGTAGGAACCTGAGCGAGGAGCGTATGCTGGAGTAGGGGGTTGGGAAACCAGAGTTTTCTCGGACCCGTCCGCTGGCAGCGCTTTCGCCCTTCTCGAATTCACTAACTTGGGTGTTTGGCTGCACTCCCCACCGCAGTATAGTGTAACCTCCCCCCTCAGCCTCGCTCCCCGGAGAGTGTACACCGCCCCCCGGCTCCACTCCACCCTCACTCCTTGGGCAGGGGCTATTTGGTTTTTGTCTTTTGCTTCCTTGGCTCGGGGCCTGCAATACCAAAGGCGTTTGGTAACTAAATGTCTGTTGGGCTTTATTGGGTGAGCGCCAAGGGGTTTGCGCCCCGCGCTGGGACGTCTCCACTTAAATTGCTAAAAAGGGCTGCTGAAGAGGGGGAGGAAGAAGAGGGCTTCCTGGGAAGGGAACGTCATAAATGGGGGAGGTGGCAGGGGAAGCACAAAACTGGGACAGCTAAATGAGGATTGGGGGAGCAGGAAATAGAGATGTTTATTTCTTTGTGCTCCATATTTAACCAGCCACATTCTTCATGATTGGTCTTGCCTTCTATTCTTTGTATGAATTATAGTTACTTATATGCAATTACTCCCTCTCCTTCAGCTCCTAAATTAACAGATTGTAAGCCCCTTGGCCAAGACCATGGACTCGTTTCTGACACAGAACTGAGTACAAAGGGGAGACAAAGCTCTTTAGGTCTTTGAAGTTGTATATCTTTTTATATAGAAAACGTAAGCTCCTTGAGGGCAAAGATTGTCATTTGGGGTAGAGGGGGAGGGCTTTGTATCCAATCCCTAACATCTGGTGCTGCACCTGACACCTGGTAGGTACTTTAATAACTGTGCTGGTTGATTAATTGGATTGATATTGAACTTCCTCCTTCCACCTGGCTTGTTCCTCTGCAGGTTGTCTGGCCACGGCTGGAGCCCTGTCCTATGGACTCTACTGCTTTCATCGGGGCAACAGCCAGAGATCCCAAATGATGATGAGGACCAGGATCTTGGCTCAGGGCTTTACAGTGATGGCCATTCTGGGGGGCTTGGTAGTCTCAGCAGTAAAATCACCCAGGCCTCACTGAGGCCTTTGAAAGAATCAGTGACCATTTTGCAGGGGACTCACGAAGCTTTCCAGAGAGGGATTGGAGGATTTCTTGGCCCCATGCTGAAGCCATATCTAATGGTACTGAGTGACTCCTGTGTTTCCCTCAGGCAGAATTGTTGATAATGTAATGGATTTTTTTTTTTCATTAAAGAATGAACTGAGTTTGGATTTGAGAACACAATTTGTCTTAGTTTCCTTGCCATTCTTTCTCCTGCTCCTCCCAAACAGTGCTCATTGTATTATCCATTCAGTATCTAATAGTTGCATAATAAACATAATAATTCTTTACAATCCTTTAGTGTTTTATGGTTTACAATAAACTTCTTTCCCCAGAATGCTGCAAAGTAGTTAGAACAAATATTATCTTCATTTTACAGATGAGAAAACCAAGTCTCAGAGAAATTGAAGAATAGGTGCCAGAATAGTAATCTTAAGCTCTTTCTATTTATTCACTACATATACAGACTTATTGACTAAGCACTGTAAATTTAACTTTACCTTAGTTCTCTCATATTATATATGATCAGATTATATAATAGAAGACCTGTGTCAGAGCCAGAACAAAGAGACACATCTAGTTCTGTCCTCTCATTTTACAAATGGAGCTATGTGGCCCAGCGAATGGAGCAGTGGATTTTAAAGTGAGAGGACTTAGATTTGAAACTCAGCTCTGTTTACTACCCCTTGTGCCCTTGGGTAAGTCATTGAATCCTTTGGGCCTCGGTTTTTCTCATCTATAAAATGCTAAACTACATGACTCTTGAGGTTTCTTTCAGTTTTAAATCTATAAACCTACCAAAACAGGTCCAGAAAAGGAAATTGGTCCTGAGCATCCTCCTCAAAAATACTGATACTTTTTTCAGGGGCATAACTCAAGGCTCTATGAAGAGTCAGCGAAAGTTGAATTCCAGTTCTGAGTCTACCACTAACTAGCTTTCTGACTTAAGGGAAACTAACCTTTCTGAACTCCTATTTTCTTCTCTGTAAAATGAATATGGATAAGAGTTTCTTACCCCATTTCCTTTACCAGGCTATTTTCAAGTTTAAGTAAGAAGGTTTTTAGTGAATGCCTGTTCGTGACTACTGGCCTAGGTAAGTGTAGAGATCCCTGAAGACTAGCCAAGAACTGATTTTTTTTTGGCCAGAGTAACTTATGAAGTACCAAGAAAAATAAAGATAATTCATTCTATATCAATAAACACTTAAAGAGATTTTCCCCCTCCCCCTTGGTAACAGCTTATTTCTCTTGCCTTTTTAAAAATGAGTTTCAGAACCAGTTAAAAAAACAAAACCAAAAAACTGCCCATAGTATTAATTTATATCAGGAGTAGAAGGTAGGCAGGCAAAGATGGAAGCTGAGGCTTGGATAAATTTACCCTCAAAATTTGCTAGCAGGAGAGGTTGGCAAATATTTATAGAAACTTCTGGCAGTAGATATAAATTTGGGCAATGACATCGAAAGTTCCTCCTCAGGCCCAAATCCTGTGATTTCTTTGAAATTTGATAGTACCTAGAAAAGAGCTTTGGACTTGGAGAAGCTGAGAGTTTGAATCCTGGTACTGATATTCTCTGTATAACCATAGCCAAATCACTAGGCTTTTCTGAGAAGGCTTCTTCCTCAGAAAAATGATATAATAATAATTGTATTGCCTCTCTCACTTAACTGAGTAAGGTGCTTTGTAAACCCTTCACAGGCCTCATGCAGCAGTGTGGTGTCAACTACCAGAGATTGACAAGGGAGCTAGCTTAGCTACACAGCAGAAATGAGGTAGACATAGCTATAAGGTGAAAATATTTTACACTTTGTTCTCACAAAGAAGGGAAGTTTTTAGAGAATATTGGAGAGTGGAATATCAACGTCTTTGAAGAATGAAAAAATAAAGGTAATTGAAATCCCCTGTTTTTAGTTGCTTCTGTTATCCCAACCCCACCCCAGGAATCAGCTTTCTGAAAGAGATCTTGGAGAGGTACAAAAAGCATTAGACTTGGAATCAGAATAATAATACTAACATTTATATATGACCTTACAGCTTATAAAGCACTTTTCTTAAGACCTGGGTTCAAGTTCCAGCTCTGCTACTTAGAAGCTGTGTGACCTTGGGGCCATTCACTTTCCTTTTCTGGGCCTCAGTTTGCTCATTTATAAAATGAGAGCAGTAACACTTGTACTGGCTACCTCATGAGATTATTGTGAGAATCAAGTGAAATTACCAAAGAAAGAAAGGCCAGATTTGGAGGAAGAGTGCTGCCCCCAAAGATGACTCTTCAAATACAGTCCAGCCTTCCAAGCTGTCATGCACTATCTCAAATCAAAGGGTGATTTGTCTGGCATTGACCCCAAAGGTCTGGAAATCAGTTCTTCTGGATGGTCAGAGAAAGCCTGTTAAGGTTCAGAAAAAAGGAGTTGACATCCACCACTGTGTCTGAGGAATTGTAAAGGAGAGGTGTTGAACACTGTAACAGTCTCCTATACCTGCAGCTCACCTTTCATCTGCTTAGCTGAGAGAGCCACCATCTAGAAAACTTTACACTGGCTCCTCCAGGAAGCTGCCCCTGAGCCACTGTTTAATGACTTTCCTGTGCATTTCACATATCATGGATTCTTGTTGTCTGCATATGTGATCTGTTCCTCTTCTAAACTGCCAGCACCACATATCCTTCAAATCTCTCCCAACTTGAAGCACAGAGTTTTACATACAGCAGGTCCTTTTAAAATGTGTGAAGAAATTATTTGAGATTGATTACATATTACCTCTTCTTAAACAATTTCTATTCCAGCCAAACTGATGTACTGGTACAGGACCTTCTATTTCCCACCTTGCACATACTGTACTCTATGATGAGTATTCTCTCCCTCTTCACCTCTCAGAACCACTGGTACTCTTCAAGGCTCACCTGAAGTGCTTTTTTCCCCCAAGACCTTGGTTCTTCCAGTTGTTGCTACTCCATAATCACTTTCTTTAATTTTGTGTAAATATTATATTTATTTTGTGTGTGTGTGAACATGTGCCATCTCCCTGGTAGGATGTAAGCTCTGAGGGCATGAGCTATCTTTTGTCTTTGTATCCTTAGCACTTAGCAGTGCCTGGTTCATGAGGGTGCATAATAAATACCTGTTGATTGATTATCTAAGGAGGGAGGTGAAACCATGACCCTAAGCAGAGGCTGAGCTTCTGCTCAGCCAGGAGACCTGGGCTCTTCTCAGGAAGGCTGGGGTTATGGCCAGGGAAAAGTTAGGAATGTCAGTTACTGAGGAAATTGGAAGGATCACCCCAGCTGGGGACTGGCTAGTAGAAATGAGCTTAGCTAGTAAATGAACCAAAAATATCAAGCCCATGTTAGACACCTTAACTCAAACACTGTCTAGGCTGTCAGAAAATAAACAAACTCAGATGCTTTTCCTAACCCCTTATAAGGCAAAGGGCTTAAGGGATGGACAATGTAATGGGGAGTGGGGGCAGTAGCATGTATAAATTGACATCTGGTGAATATCCAGCATTGATCATTGTAGCTACCTCTTCCTATCCAAAGAAATGTTATTCTTCTTTTAGATCATGTCTTTTCTGGGAGGCCTGGGGTGGCAGTTTTGAGTCAGGTTGGCAGGACCTGAAATAGATTAAAATTTTTTATAGGGCTAGGATCACCCTTTCTGCTCAGCTAAGCTCTACAGGAAACCACCAATAGAGCACACATACAAGTCTTGCTTCTTCTACTCCTTCCCTCCCTTAAATTCTCCCCATTTCCATTTCTTTTCCTTTATTTTCACCTCATCCTCAAAATACTTTTGCATTTATTTTGTATATGTCCTTTATTTGCTTATCTGTGAAAATGCCATATCCCCCTCAAGGAATAGAAGTTCCTTGAGGGTAAGGACTGTCATTTTTTTTTTTAAACCCTTACCTTCCGTCTTGGAGTCAATACTGTGTATTAGCTCCAAGGCAGAAGAGTGGTAAGGGTAGGCAATGGGGGTCAAGTGACTTACCCAGGATCACACAGCTGGGAAGTATCTGAGGCCAGATTTGACTCCAGGACCTCCCGTCTCTAGGCCTGGATCTCAATCCACTGAGCTACCCAGCTGCCCACCATGGACTGTCATTTTTATATTTGTATCTCCACTGTCTAACATAGCATCTGGCACACAGTAGGCAATTAAATTCTCACTGGTTGGTTGATGGATTGATTCCTCACCACTTCTTGGCTGATTATTTTTCCATTTTCACAAATGGGTCCGAAAGAGTTACTTTCAGACCTGCTCCAGCATTTCCCATTAAAATGGACTCTGACCATTGAAATGACACAGAAAACTGGAGAGAGCTAGAGCAGATGTCTGGGGATAACAACAAAGGCTGGAAAAGGCTCTGTTTGGGGGTCCCACAGATTTTAAATGGCATCTGCTCTTGGATTCTGCTGTACTTGAAGGTCATGGAGCTGGGAAAGAGTAATATGATTTAGAGCAAGAAATGACCTTGAGGTTATCTGGTAAAGCCCTCTTGTCTTATAAATGAGTAAACTGAAGCCTAGAGAAAGGAAAGGACTTTGCAAAGGTCACACAGGTTGTTGGATGGTACCTAATACAAATGGCAGCCTGACATAGATTGGCTTCCAAAGATACAAGAATGATAATAAATAAGTGTAAAAAGAGTTAATAATACATCCTTTAAGCCAAGAAAAATAAAAGACCTGTGGGGATGATGGTCATGACGTGGCAAAAGACACCTAAGAAGGTAGGTTTGAGAAGGAAGGAAGAAAATAAGGAGGAGGCTCCTTTGCCCCCAAAGGATGGGAGAGAACTAATAAACATTTTGTGCTGTGGCTTTTAGAGGAGAACTTGATAGTGGTTTCCAGAGCAAAGAAATTTGCTTCTCCTGCCCTCCTCTCTTTTTTTCTTAGGCCTCTGCCTCATCCTCCTCATCCTCTGCTCTTTGGTAACCCTGGATGGGTGCCTAGCGGGACAGTGGGGTTTGTTTCAGGGAGATGAGCACAGAACGCATGCGGGATACATCCTTGCACTGCCTGCTGCTCTTGGGATTGAAGTCACACAGCTGGGCCACTTTCTCCCACTCTGTGCCAGGTACCTCTTCCTTAGACTCCTTCAGGAAAGCTTCTTCTGATGCTCTGCAAGAAGCAAAACACAGGTATCACTAATTGCTTGTCCCAGAATATGGAAAATCATCTTAACTGAGAGTGAGCAAAAAGATTACAAAATCAAAAAATATTAGAACTGGAAAGGATCCTAGAGCCCATCTATTCCAACTCTCTCATTTCACATAAAAGGAAACTGGGGTCCATAAAAGGGAAAGGATTTGTCCATGGTCATATAGCCAGCCAAGAAATGGAAGAGCCAGGATTCAAGTCACATTAGTATCTGGCCCAGTACTCACATGAGCAAGGTCAGTTTCTCTTTCCAACTGAATTCTCCAGCCATGGATTCTCTGGTCTCAATCTAGAACTTCCTTTATTATGTAATCATCTATGCTTTGCCCTATTTTGGGCAAAAAAAGGGTCCTAGCAACACCCTTCTTTAGTTTCTGTGATACTCCCAACACTAATGGAAAGCCAGTTCTATCAGAAAAACATTTCATTCAGAAAGATTTGGACTTTCTGAAATATTTATGGATTTCATTAGTGTGAGTACATCTACCTATACAAATTGCAACTACTATATATCTTAGATTCCATGGGTTCATGAGTTTCTGAGTTCAAAAAAAATTCACTCAGTGTTGAGGCTCTCAACTCAGTTCAATTCAAGCAGCATCTGTTAATGGTCTAACACAGTGATGGGCAAACTTTTTAAAGAGGGAGCCAAAAGAAATGCTCATCTATCAGTCTGTTTCTAAGGCAACTCTTTTGAAGTTTCATTGTATGGTATCCTGCTCATTCATCAGATTAGGAATAATGTCGAGCTTCGGGATAGAACATTTCAGGGGGCTGCATCTGGCCCGAAGGCTGTAGTTTGCCCATCACTGGTCTAAACATGCAACTTTCCATATTTGGGTTGGCTTGTTCTGGACAATAGATACAACCTGGCAATCTCCCATTCTTAAAGATTTTGCAGCTGGGTAAGATCTACCAGGGCTTGTATTGAACTTGGCATAGGCTCTGAGAGCCCAAAGCCATCTCCATGATATAATGAGGCATCATAGGAAGATGTTAATGGAGGATCTGAGTATATTGCCAGGAAAATGGGATCCAGTAGATGAGGCCCAAGTACAGTAGTAGAAACAAAGAGTGTATAGGAGACATGAGCTGGGTGTCTCCTTGACATCTTAAATGATGTCAGAAAGCCAAAAGAATTGATTTGAAACCTAAATCTTTTACTTTCTACCTAAGTGGTCTCAGGCATGTCATGTAACCTCTTTGGCTAACCTCATTTATAAAAGGAGAGAATTTTGAGTAATTGATCTCTTAAGGCTGCTTCTAATTCTAACATTCTGTGTTCTCTGATTTCCCTCTTGTTCCCTCTAGTCCTGTGATCCTTCCAGGCGAGGCCTGGAAGTTGGAAAAATTTGGATTCAAAACCTAATCAGCTATATGAGCCTGGGAAAATAATTTCTATGTGCCACAGTTTTCCTGTTTTGTGAAATGATGAAAAATTTTTCTTTCCTTATCTCTTTCATAGGACTGTTGGTTAGGACCTAAAGTTTACAAACATCCTTTGGAATTGATAAAGTGCTCTCTAAATAAAAGGATGCTCATGACCTGGGAAGTGAAATGAGCATGGATCTGGAAAGCATGTTCATTTATCCCATCAGCAAAGATTGGGTCTACTTCTCTTAAAAGGAAGACAAATCCAGAGACTGGCTTTCCTTGTCAGGAAATTTTCCCTAAACCTTAGCTAAAGCCTCTTATCTATTCTATCCAGTTTATCATATCTTTCACATCTGATGGTGCTGTTTTCTTAAGCTGAGAAAAGGTTCTGGTGGTTTCATATAATCCTGGAATTTCAGAGCTAGAAGAGGCATTGAGTCTGACCTATACCTGAAAAAGAACTTCCTCTATAACAACTCTGTTAAGTGGCCACTCATTCTCTTCTTGAAGATCACCAGGGATGGGGAACATCAAGTAGTCCATTCTACTTTTAGACAGCTCTACTTGTTAGAGCACTATTTTCCCTACAGTCAGTCAGAATCTTCCTCTTTACAACTTCTATTGCTCCCAGTTCTGTCCCAAGGCCAAGCAGAATGAATATTCACATAACTAATATAAAAGCCCTTTTAAATTTTAGAAGGCAGCAATAATGTTCTCCATGTCTCAGAGCTAAATATCTCCAATTCCTTCATCCAATTGTTAAATATCTTGTTCTCCAGTCCTCTTATCCTCCCAGTATCTTGCCATTCCCACCCCAATGTGCCCCAAGTTATCAATATTCTTCTTAAAATAAAATACTTAGAACTGGATACAATATTATTCCAGCTGTGATGACTGAAGCAAACAGTGGAACGATCATATTTTGCCTCCTTCTAGACACTATCTAGATTTCTTGATGCCAAGATCTACTTATCTAACCCTAATCTCTCTAGGGGATAGCTCTGCCCAGTGGACAGAGTACCAGGTCTGGGGGCAGGAGGACCTGGGTTCAAATCTGACCTCCAACTTACTACCTGTGTGACCTTGGGCATGTTACTTCACCTTGTTTGCCTCAGTTTCCTCTTCTGTAAAATGAGTTGGAGAAGGAAGTAGCAAACCACTCCAGTATCTCTGTCAAGAAAACCCCAAATGGGTTTTGAAGAAACGACTGAAACGTTTGGAATGGATAAGACTGAAATGACTCGATAACAAAAACCACTCTGGTGATTTCCAGTCTCACATTTCCAATTGCCTGTTGAACAACTTGAGCTAGATGTCTCCTTGACATCTTAAATTCAACATATCCAATTGTATACAGAGACAGATACACTGTGGTAAAATCGAATGTAATGGACTTCTGTACTGGCAGCAATGCAATGACACAGGACAGCTCTTATGAGAGGGACTTATGAGAAAGATCGCTACCCACATTCAGAGGAAGAACTGCAGGAGTGGAAACACAGAAGAAAAACAACTGCTTGAACACATGGGTTGAGGCAGACATGATTGGGGATGTAGACTCGAAATGAGCACACCAATGCAACTATCAATACTATGGAAATAAGTCTTGACTGATCACACATGTTAAAACCAGTGGAAATGCGCGTTGGATGTGGGGGGAGGGGTGAAAGGGGGCGAAGGGGAAAGTAAAAACAAGAATCATGTAGCCATGGAAAATTTTTCTAAAAAAACAAAATATTAAAATAAATAATAAAATAAATTCAACATATCCAAAACAGTTCATTAACCCCACTCCACCTCCCAGACCTTTTCATCTTCCTAACTTGGCTAGTACCATTCATTGAAGGTAGCAATATCCAATCACTCAAGCTGGTACCCTGGGTGTCATCCTGGACTCCTTAGTCTCTGTTATCTCTCATATCTAATTTGTGGGCAAGGCCTATTGATTTTATCTTTGGAATATTTCTCATATACTTCTCTCCTCCCATATTGCCACCAGCCCTAGTACAGGCCCTCATCACCTCACACTTGAATTACTGAAATATTTTGCTAGTTAGTCAGGATGCCATAAGATCCCCCACTGCAATCTATCCTTCATTCAGCCAAGTCAAAATACTCCTCCGAAAACCAGATCTGACTATTTCCACCAGCTACTTCCCCTCCTCCCCCCAACTCAAATAAATTCCAGTGGATCCCTGTCACTTCCAGTATCAGATATAAAATTCCCTGTTTGGTTTTGGAAGCCCTTCATAGTGTACCCCTTACCTGTCCAGTCTTCTTATACTTTATATCCCCACACAGTACTCTGCAGTCCAAGGACACTGACCTCCTTGCTGGTCATTGAACAAGAAACTCCATCTCCCAGTGAAAATGCCTGGAATATTCTCCTGCTTCATCTTCTCTTCCTGGCTTCCCTGTTTTCCTTCCCACCTAGAATTCTATCTTCTATAGGAAGCCTTTTCCAATCCTCCTTAATGCTTAGTGCCTTCCCTGTGTCGAGTACTTTCACTTTATCACAGTAGATAGTTTTCTTGTACATAACGTTCCTCTTAGTGTCATCCCCATTAGACTGTGAGCTCCTTGAGAACACGGATTTTTTTGTCTATCTTTATGTCTTCAGCACTCAGCATAGTGTCTGCTTGATAGCATATATAGTCACTTAAGTGCTTATTGACTAATTATTGACTATTAGCTGTCCTTTCAAGTTTATGTCATTTGAAAATTTGTTTAGCATTCCATCCATGTCTTTGTCCAGGTCACTGACAAAAATACGGAAGAGAACAGTGCCAAGAAGAGCCTTGGAGTGTCCTATTACAAACCCTCTCCCTAGTTTGCTCTAGATCCAAGCAAAAGAGGTCATGCAATGTTTCCCACGGGGCTGCCCTTTGACTCTCATGGTTATCTTGCTGTGCCAAAGAGCCCTACCCCCTCCAACCTAGAGTTCCCTGAGAGACATGGAACTTCAACCTGCCTCACAGGGCTATTTTGAGGAAAGCTGAAAGCCCTGTGTAAATCTTAAAGTACTATAAAAATGGAAACTCCTCTATTATTTATCACCACTAACCATCATCATTATCATTGTTATACAGGCACTAGTGATGTGGTGGATAGATAACTTGGCCCCAGAGCCAGGAAGACCTGGGTTTAGATCCCATTTCTTGGCTAATACCATCTGTGACTCTGGACAAGTATTTAACTCCCTAAGACTCCCTAAGTTGCAGAGGAGTTGTCATCCTGCCTTGTTAGAGGGAGTTTTCTCCTCTACTAGTTACTTATAAACATGAAACCACTGGTATAGTCCCTGTATCCCTATTATTATTAGATTGCATCAGCTTGGAGTGGGATTATACCTTCCCATACTGTCCCAGCCTTGCTTCTCTGACCTTCCAGGCTCTGGGACGCTGGGAACCACCAGCTAACTGTGGTTAGGGAGTCATTCAACTGATAGCCTGACCGAACACACTGCTCTCACCCCAGGCTTCCCTTGGGGCAGGTAAGCAAAGGAGACACGTACACGTAACCTATGATGTCGGCATCTGGTTGCTGGTAGAATGCTTTGTCAGCGATCCTTGAGGGGAAAGGTAGAGGACAGTAAGCAGAGGAAGCCAGGATGACAGAAGAAAGAAAGACAGGCAAAAAGGGTTAAAGAGAAAGAAAAACAACATTAGTGTATTAAAGCCCAAGAAATGTTAGAAGCACCAGGCCCATTTGGGAAGGCAGCAGGGCTACATACAGCTCTTAATAGGAAGGAAAGAAAGAAGAAAGAAAGAGTCAAAGAAAACCTTTTCCTTTCCGTTAGAGTCAAAGCAGGCAACCCGGGAAGGGAGCAAAGGTATAGAAGAAGAGACCCCAAAACAATGTGCCTGAGCTCCCCACAGGTGCATCCTGGTCTAGTAGGGTCCTAAGCTGTTCCTAGCTTAGTGGCAGGGCAGAGCTTTGTCCTCAGAGACTATCAGACAACCAGGCTAACTTCTCCCAGCTCGCTACTGAGCAGGGAGAGGATGTATATTTGAACATCTGGAAAGAGCTATGAGAGTCTTCAAAGAGAGACAAGACTATTTTGTAATAGGGTTGGGGGGTGGTGAGGGGCCAGGGAAGCTATTCTACTGATTAGAATAGAAAGTCACATGTTTGTGAGGCCTCTCTGCCTTCCCAAATACCCTTTGCCCTCCCAGAAATCCCCTTCTTCCCAAATACATTTTGCATTCCCACCCACACCCTTGAATACCCTTTTCCCTCTTGCCCTCACTCTCTTAAATATCTATTACTCTCCCACCTCAACCCTCCCAATATTTCCTGCCCTGCAGATACCCCTGTGCCCTCTTAATCAGATTCCTCAAATTCTTCCACCTTCCCAAATACTTCCTGCCCTTTTACCCTACTTCCTCCACTTTGAGATACCTCCCTGACCTTCTCCTGCATTCTCATTGCCCTCTCCTGAATTTTCCTCCCCCAACATTCCCTGTTCCCTTGAGCCCCTCCAAATGCTTTTTGTGCCTCATACCTGTTGCTGACTTTGTTTTTCTCCATCTGCTCATTCTGTCTCACATTCCATTCTTCCAGATCCTTCTTTGCCTTCTCCCGCCATTCTTGCTCAGTCACCTTCGAAGCCGCATCTGGGGCCCAAACAGGAGACTGAGTACAGGTTGAGGCTGAAGTGGTACAGGCTGAAGCCTGTCTTCTCTCCATGAATCCCTACTCCTTACTTTTCCTGCCCTCTCGTGATTCCCCAGGGAAGATCAGTGTACCTGGACTGACTTAGGACATAAAAGACCCACTCAGTATATACCCAGGTACCCATGCCCTCCAAGGCCTCAATGATCTAGCCAGAATTGGACAAAGTAGTCATGCTCCATGCAATTCCCTGCTATCCTCACCCAGCTCTTGCAGCCGTTTCTTCTGCTCCTCTCTCCATTTTCTGATGCTCTCTGGTTCCTGACTCAGCCTATCTGCCTGGGCCACAGCAGCATAGCCGTCTGAAGGACCATTGGCTTCCTAGGAAAGATTTGCACACATATAAATACATACATCTAAGACCATCATTTTAGCATTGGAAGAGACTTTGGAGGTGATCAAGTCCAATCTCATTTTACAGATGGGATAACCTGCTACCCTTTGGAGACACTCCATAGAGAAAATGTAGAGAGGCTTCCCTTACCTGGGACTATCCCACAGGAGCCCCCCTAAGCAGGCTTCCCTCTTTGGTCCTTTGTGGACTTCATAAAGGTCTCCCCAAGCTTAGGGACCCCTGGAAGGAAGGAAGGAAGGAGGAAGGGAAAGGAAGAGGAAAGGAAGAAAGGAGGGAAGGGAAGGAGGAAGGGAGGGAGAGAGAAAGGGAAGGAAAAAGGGAGGGAAGGAAGAAATGAGGGAGGAAAGGAAAAAAGGAAGGAAAGAAGGAAGGGAAAGAGGGAAGGAAAAAAGGAATGAAGGAAGGAAAGGAAGAAGGGAGAGAAGGAGGAAGTATGTAAAAGGAATCCCTTCCTCCCAGGATTGTGAACTTTCTGCTCATCCGAACCAGCCCATTAGCTTGCCTGGAATGCTCCAAACACAGTGACTTTGATTGGTTCCTGAGATGCAATAGACTGGGCACAGGGAAAGGTAGTGATATGGAGAAGAAGGTGGCTCAGGTGGAAGATACTCTCATGGGTTTATCAGCTTATCAGATTAGGGTGACAGGCTAGGAAATATTTTTTTTATTTCCTTCCCTTCTTATTTCTTTCTTAGACTATATTTATATTAAAATTATATTGTTAAAAGCTACTATCATCCTCATGACTTATGGGTTAATTATTTTTAAAATGGTGACCACAATAATCTTTTCTCCTAGATGGAAGAGTGGTAAGGGTGGGCAATGGGGGTAAAGTGACTTGCCCAGGGTCACACAGCTGGGAAGTGTCTGAGGCCAGATTTGAACCTAGGACCTCCCATCTCTAGGCCTGACTCTCAATCCACTGAGTTACCCAGCTTCCCCCCCAAACCAATTTCTAAATATGACATTTAGCATATTACATTGGGTATAATATTAATTTTTCAGTATTAAAGGAAGGAGAGAAGGAGGAAAAGAGTGGAAGGGAGGAGGGACAGAAGGAAGGAAAGAGACACTTATGTGCCTATTATGTTGTAAGCACTGTGCTTACATACTTTATACCACCAGCAATACTATTTTTATATCCGTTTTATAGTTGAGTATACTGAGGCAGAGAGAGTTTAAATAATTTGGTCAGGGTCACATAGCTAGTGAATGACTAAGACAGGATTTGAACTCAAATCTTCCTGATTTTGGGACCAAGACTCTATCCTCTATACTACCTAAGTGGCTCACAATTTTCATAGCTGCCAACTGTCTGCAGCACTGGGAGCAGAAAGGCTGGAGGATCTTAGATTTTTATTATTTGAGAAAAAGAAAATCTTTAAAAAAAAAAAAAAAAGAGAGGGTTATCCCAGAGCTATATATCTGTGCATATAGAGAATAAAGGCTTTCATGTAGGGTCTGATACCTAAAGAACTTCAGGCCCTTGTGGTTGACCCAACCCTCCCCTATGTATGAATGTCTCTTCCTCTGAGTTAGTGCTTGAGGTTCTCATCTTCTGCAACTCCTTAGGGTGATCTCTGTATAATTTCCATAAAATCTGAAATTTAAAATTGTCTGAGAAAAAAAAATTTCAGGAAAAGGAGCTTTAATAACTCTTTGAATTAAGAAAATGAATTGTTTGAAGAATACCATGAAGATGCCAAAAGAAATCTCCACAGCATCCGGAGATCCAGCATGAACTTTGAAGTATGACTGATTGAACTGTGGGGGGTTGAACACAAGTATTTTGAATGTAAACTTTTATGACAGAGGGGACTGCCCCCTAATTGGCTTATTGTCAACTGCACCTAGCAAACATTGGTTTGCTCTCTCTTCCTATCTCTTTCATTTTCTTCATCTCTTAACTATTGTAGTTTCTGATGATGTAAAATGATTCATTGAGGAGACTAGTCTCCCAAGGAATCATAGAGGGGATTGTAAAAGGGAATTCTTTGTTCTCTCTGAGTTTACACTTGTGAAAGGGAATCCTTTATTCCTTTTGTCTATTTTGAGTTAACACTTAAGTACCCCTTGTGAAGACAGTATTAACATTCATTTATCCACTTTTGAATTGAATCAACAAAAGATTAAACACCCTACTTAGTACTAGGTGAGAAGCTAGCAAGATACTTAGAGAAGGCACAAGTCACTTACATACTTAACTCCACCCTTTTAACTCAGTCCCAAACTTGTGAATCCTATGATCAGAGTTTACATCCTCAGAAACTCAATCAGCCAGGAATCTGTATTCACCCCTCCAGAAGATGAGAACTGGTTCCCACAAACACTGCTCCCTCGGCAGTGCTAGATACTTTGGAAACTGTGACTGGCCCCTGTGAAGATGGGCAGGGACAAGAAATCACCATAAAAAGCCATGAATCCTGCAGCTTGAGTCAGTCTTGTGGAGATAGTCTCCTGACTGGAGTCTTCGAGGGGGCTTAGCTAGAGACTGTGGATCCTGGGCTTGGAGCTCAGCTTCAACTTGGATTCTGACTCCTGGACTACTTTGTGGGGTGAGTGAAAGGCTGACTCCTTTCCTAGTTTTTGGAGAGACTAACTTCCATCTTGGAGGAGGCCATGTGATTACTCATTATCAGCCTTCCTGGTTGAGAGCTAATTAATCACTGGATTAAGATAGGATAGATAACTTTTCTATCTCCTTCACATTTTTCTACTTTATTGTTCCTCACTATTTTATAAATAAATTTTTGACTCAAGATATAATATTGGTGACCACATAATTTCATAAAATTATTGTCCAACCATTCATTTTCACCTTTACACCTCACTGTTCCATGTGTTTTTCTGGGTGGCAGGAGGGGTTAAAGGGCTTCTCCGAGACAGTCAGGTAAGCAACTAAGAGTAATGGTCACTGATAGAAACCAGCCCTACATTAGTCTAAGAAGATCTATTTCTGGCTCTGAGGCCACCACTGTCTCTAATAGCAAGTTAGGGTTACCAGGAAGAATATAGGCCTCCTCCCTCTTTGATCTAACATAAAACTTTCTATTTTTAGACAACATTCTTTTTATGTGTCTTCCACTCTGGGGTTAGTTCCTGGTCAGGGTATGGTGAATAAGACAGAGGGGCTACTCTTTGAAATACTCTCTTGTCATGGTTTGTACAATCTTTAATGGATGGGCCATATGTAACATTACAGTGTTCTCTCTGCTGATCTCTAATCTTGTATCTCCAGTTGCCTTTCAGACTTCTCAAATTGGATGTCCAACAGACATCTTAAATTTACCTTCCCCTCTCCAAACTCCCTTCATATCCTACCTCCACTATTACTGGAGGGCAACACCCTCTTCCCAGATCCTCAGGCTCACAAACCAGGAATCATCTCAGACTCCTTATTCTTCCTCATTCCCCACTTCCTCCCATATCCAATCTGTTGCCAAAGCCCATTGGTTTCACCTTTGTGACACCTCTTGAAAACACTGCCACCACTATAGTCCGAGCCATTATCACCTTACATCTGGGATATTACAATAGCTTGCTGGTGGGTTTTCCTGCCTCAAGTCTCTCCCAATTCCAATCCATCAGTCTTTTTTTTTAAACCTTACCTTCCATCTTAAAATCAATACTGTGTATTGGTTCTAAGGCAGACGAGAGGTAAAGGCTAGGTAATGGTAGTTAAGTGACTTGTACAGGGTCACACAGCTAGGAAGTGTCTGAGGCCAGATTTGAACCCAGGACTTCCCATCTCTGGGCCTGGCTCTCAATTCACTGAGCCACCTAGCTGCACCCCCAAACCATCATTCTTGCAGCTACTAATGTGATTTTCCTAAAGTGCAGTTCTGATCCTGCAATATTCTCTTTTCAGTCTTCTTAAACCTTACTCCTTCATATACTTGATACAGTGACACTGGCCCCTTGGCTGTTCCACAAACAAGACACTCCAACTCTGGGAATTTTCTGTCTGTCCTCTATGCCTGAAACACATTTTTTCCTCTTCTTCTCCAATTTCTGACCTCCTTGGTTTACCTTAAAAGTCACTTGAAATTCTTCCTTGTACAAGAAATCTTCCCCAACCCCTCTCAATTCTAGTTCCTTCCTTCTGTTAAATACTTTCTATTTATTCTACATAGTTTGTTTCATATATATTTGTATGTTGGCTTCCCCATTAGATTGTAAACTCCTTAAGGGCAGGACCTTCTTTTGGGTGTCTTTTTGTATCTTCAGAGTTTAGCTGAGTGCCTGGCATTTAGAAAGTGCTTAATAAATGCTTATTGATTTCCTAGAAGCTAAACCTAGGGAGTGAGTTTGCTTGAAGACTGGAGGAGTTGGGGAAGGATGTCTGGACTTAGGTCCTCTTCCACAGGGACCACCAATGGAGGTTAGGTCTTATCTTCTTTGACCTTAGACTTGGCCATATAGGTTGAGAGTATTTGTTTGGGAGGTTGGAGAGATTAGAGTGGGGGATGAAGGAGGGAGAGAATAGGGAAAGGTTGTGAATCTAATCCTGGTTGTAAATGAAGTTTTAAAATACCTTGCAAGATAGGTTCAAGTCTTATTTTCCAGTGCAACCCTCTGTTTTCTCTTGTTCATTGTAACCTCTAGGCCTTAGATTATACAATCAATCCATAATTCAACCAATCTCTCCAGTAGCTGTATTATAGATGTTTGTTGCTATACCACTTCTCAAAAGGCATTTATTAATCATCTTCTTCATCATGTTCCAAGTACAGTAGATATACTGGGGGAAAAGAACCAAAACTGAAAATGGCTCAAGGAGTTGATTTTATAATCTCAAGGTTTCAAGGGAAATGATATGCATCTACGAATAAAAGAAATAAAAAGTAATGGTGGGGGCATAGGGAAAAGGTGGCACTAGCAACTGGGAGGATCAGAAAAAGGCCTTGCATAGAAGGAGGTACTTGAGCTTAGGCTAAAAGAAACTAGGAATTCTAGAGATGAGGAGGGAGGCCATCTGAGGAAAAGACATGAAGTCAAGAGACTGAAAGCTGGGTATGAGGAACAGCAAGAAGGCCAGTTTGTCTACACTGCTGTGTGTGTTGAAGGAAATAATGCGCAAATCATTTACTCTCCCAGCTTCAGTTTCCTTATCTGAAGCAGAATTAGCAGAAATTTTACAACTAGTAGAAATATACCTCTGTGCAACTCTTCCTTCCTGGCCTCCCACCTGCTCTTCCAAATGTTCCCAGTTCTCTCCCCTGACAGCGAGGGCAGTGAGGTGACACAGTGGATAGAGCACTGGACCTGGAGTCAAAGGTCTAAGTTCAAATCTGACCTCAGATATTTACTAGCTATGTGACCTTGGGCAAATTACTTAACCTGTTTGTCTCAGCTTCCTCATCTACAAAATGAGCTAGAGAAGAAAATGGCAAACCATTCCAGTATCTTTGCCCGAACCCCAAATGCAGCCATGAAGAATCAGACATGCCCCGGGACCAAGCAGAATAAGTCTAATCCTTTTCTCTCACAAGAAAGCTACCCTCTAAAGAGAAGGCATATCATGGTACAGGGGAAAGAATAGCAGGTTTGGAAGTAAAAGACCAGTGTTTACAGCTTGCCTTTGTCACTTACCACCTAGGTGACTTGAGCTTCCCCCCCTTTTTAAAATTCCAAACTTATTAAATGTCAGTTAAAATGAGCACTTCTAAATACATGACTAGAACAATAAGAGAGGATTATATGTGAAACTTCAAGTCTCTAGTATATGCAGTTTACTTTTCAAGTATGTAATATATATATTTTTTATTTTTGAATACTTTTTTTTATCACTTTACCTTCTCTCTTAGAATCAATAGGCAGAAGAGTGGTAAGGGCTAGGCAATGGGGGTTAAGTGACTTTCCCAGGGTGACACAGGTAGGAACTGTCTAAGGTCAAATTTGAATCCTATCTCCAGGCCTGGCTTTCAATCCACTGCCACCAAGTATAAAATAAATTCAACCTATTTATTATTTTCAAAGCTGTGCTATTTATCAGTGGTTCCTTCTGGCTTTCCTTCTGTTCTCTTCTGTGCAATGCAGAAATATATTTCAATGACCTTATTTTAACTACTGTGATTTCAGACAAATCACTAAACCTCTCTAAGTTTTTATTTCCCCTATCTGTGGGATTCACTATACTGTGCTCTTGCCTGACTCTACACATCCTTTCCAGTTCAGTCTAGTGAAATTTTGGCAGGATTAACTGTTGTGAACTGAGATGAACTGATTCTCCTAGTGGTTTTAAAGGAAGATGAAAAATTAACAGTCCAAGCAGTATGATGTTAAGGGGCCTACTACCTTCACTGAGATCTTGTCTTCCTGCCTGGCAACAGAAGGGAGTGCTGCACTCTTCTATGCATAGGCATACAGAGGCCTCTAAGGCCTGTGACAACTCACAGTGAACTGGACCCAGCAAGCGTGAGTCTCCAAGGAGACTGGATGCTAAGAATAATGTCTAAAAGATTTCCACAGCAACCTCAGTGGCTCTTGGGCAGGAGATGTATGTAGTTAATTCTTGGAACCAAAGTAAGGCTACCCTTTAGTCCAAGGTCAAATCTTCCTTTCTATTATGTTGAGGCTAAAGGTTGGGCTTTCCAAAGAAAATGGCAATGATGTCCAGACAGTCAAGTCTAAGAGTCAAGGGATATGGGTAGGATAAAGGAAGAATTCTATGGTGGAAATCCCCTTTGTGGGACTCAGTGTTCTTATCTGTACAATAAGCTTCTCAAAGCTAGGCAGAAGTACTAATAGCTGAGATCAAAGGAGGTGAGAACCACTAAAGCAGGGGTCAGCAACCTTTTTGGCCATGAGAGCCATAAACGCCACATTTTTAAAAATGTAATTTCGTGAGAGCCGTACAGTGCTCACAGTGTGCGCTCCTGTAACAGCGCCTGAAAAAAAAAATTGACTTTATGGCTCCTGCAGAAAGAGCCATATCTGGCCCTCAAAAGAGCCAGATATGGCTCGAGAGCCATACGTTGCCGACCTCTGCACCAAAGCATTCTTTTTAAGGGGCTCAAAATCAGGCAATTGAGTATATTAGAAGGCTGCTTATTATTCCTAGGTGGCATCTCTGACAACAGAATTAATCTCTGATGGCTACATGTTCAACAGTTCAATTCAATTTAATGACATGCATTGAGTGCTTATTATGTTCAAGGCAAAAAAAAAAAAAAATATATATATATATATATATATATATTTGTTTTTATATCACTTACATTTGCCACATTCTACCAGTGGATAGAATTCTAGCCTTGGAGTTAGGAAGAGCTGGGTTTGAATCTAGACCCTGATGTATGCCATAAACAAATCACCTCACCTTTCAGTGCTCTATGAATATAAGTTTTGAGACAAGTTGTCTTCTTTGGTGAAGAAAATTTCATCTATACTGGGAATCTCTTATATTGACAAAATCACAAATCTTTAAAAATTAAAAAGTCGAAGGTCCTGAGCTATGTGCTGGGGAAATAACAAAAAAAAAAACCCCACCTTACCCCTAAGGAGTATAGATTCTATTAGAGGGACATTCCATATACAGTCTGTCTAAAAAATAGTGAGGTTTATTGACACATGAACATTGTAACAGTACTTTTCTGAAGATATCATTATTTTCCTTCCTTGAAAAGGGAAGCCCCTACCTTATTGGCTATATATGTCTATATACACAGACTCATGGCTGTATTATGGACTTTAAAAAATTCATTGATCTCCTTTGTTTTTATATCACTTACATTTGCCACTATATCCCTCTCTCAACCCCTCCCAGAGAGTCATACCTTACAGGTTTTTAAGTAGAAGAAAAAAAGGCTTTGCAAAATTAACCAATATATCCAAAAAAAGATATTATATGCAGTATTTTACACCTATGAATCCCCACTTCTACAAAGAAGTAGGGAGGGGAGAGGACTCTCATCTTTCTTCATTGATATAATGCAAAATACTGAATAAAGGGTTAGACCTGGAATCAGAAAGCTTTGGAATTAAGTCCTTCCTACTAGATATATACCATGAGCAAGTCACGAGAGCCAAGATGGTGGAGAAACAGGAAGAAATTCTACCACAAGTTTTCCACATGGGTCCACAGTACACACCAGACCAAATTCTTCTCAAGATATACCAGAAAAAAAAATCATTGTGAATCATTTTCCCAATACAAGTCAGCAAAGGGAGACAGACATAGAGATCTATGGACACAGGGGGATGGAGGTGCAATTCCAGGAGGTGGGGGTAGGGCAATATTAACCACTGCTGGAGGACCACTAGGAGGGAGATTAAAATGACAGGGTCTGATCAGGAATAGCTGGATCTTTCAGGGGAGGCTGAGATCTTGGAACAGTTATGAGTGCTAGGCTGTATACTAAGCAAAGATCAAGTTCGGAAGGAAGGAGTAACTAAAGACTCTGTCCCTAGAACCAGAATTAGGTTTCAGTTACAGTCTGTAGTCCGGTCTAAATCCTATAGTAGAATAAGCAGGGCTGGAATTCCAGAACAGATGAGAGCCTGAAGTTCTATCACTCTAAGCCAACGGACCTTTTTAGCTAGCTGAATCCAGCAGCAGTTTACTAGAATTCTGACCAGGGGAAAGACCACAGGTGTGTTACTCAGACCCTTAAGTCAGGTCATGAACAAGCAGAGCTTAGATGAGAAGGGCAGTGATCAGAGTCTAAAATGGATCAAACCACCTTCACCAGTACTGAAGTCTTTCAGGTCCTCAATTCTTGAATAACATTACCCTCAATACCCAAAGAAAGCAGCAGCAAGATGAAAGGAACAAAAATCTCATTCAAGAGATTTCCTCTAGAAGCACTTAGGGCATGATCACTAAAATAAAGTCCAAAGTCAAAGATAGGGAGTAGGCTGGAAAAACAAACAAACAACAATAACAACAATAAAACAACAATAATAACAACAATAAAAAAAGTCCTACCACAAAAAAAGTAAAAGACACTCAAGAAACAAGCCAGAAGAAGCAGATCCAACAAAAAACCCAGCTTAGATAAGAATTCAGCAGGAATTCCTAGAAGAAATGAAGCAAGAGTTTTAATTTTATAAATGAAATGAGTGTGTTTAAGGTGGGGGGTAGAAGGGAGATAAAGGACAGAAAATAAGAACCACAGGAAAACAATTGGAGAAGAATTAACAGCTTAGCAGAAGACATATATAATCTCACCAAGCAATGAGCTCCCTGGAAATTTGAATGGACCAGATAAAAGTCAATGACTTCATGGGACAAAAATAATAAGACAAAGTCAAAAGATTGAAAATAAATAAAAGAAATGTAAGGTATCTCATAACAAAAACAACTGACAAGGAAAATAAATTGAGAAGAAAAAAAATGTAAGACTCATTGAATTCTGAATGCTATGCCTAAAAAAAGAGCCTAGACATCCTATTTTAAGAAACCATAAAAGAAAACTGCCCAGATCTCTTAGAACTAGAGGGCAAAATAGAAATAAAAAGAATTTATCAGTTACTTCTTGAAAAAAACACCCAAATGAAAACTTCCAGAAATGTCATAATCAAAATCCTTTCCAAATCAAAGAGAAATACTGAAAGCTTACTGCAAGAAAGAATTCGGGTACCACAGAGAAGAACTACATGTGATTTAGCAGCCACCTCTATAAAGAAGCAGAAAACTTGGAATACGATATTCTAGAAAGCAATGGATATGTGTTTATAGAGGATAATTAACTTACTCCACAAAAACTTATTATAACTGAAAAAAAGGATTTTTAATGAATTAGTGAACTTTTAAGCATTGCTAATGAGAAGAGATGCATAGAATTCTGAAATGCAAACAGGAGTTGTAAACAAGAACAAACATTAATCAGGAACTAAATAAAGGCAAACTATTTATATTCTAATATAGGGAAATGATATATAAATCCCTGAGGAATCCTATCATCAATATCAGGGATAGAGGGAATCTAGTTAGTGAAGATGGCTTGAGAGTGATTGTTATGTTTTCATGACCAAAAGGAAGAATGAAAAGGGAAGGAAAGAGGAATACACTAAAAGGAGATAGAAAAAGCAAGGGGAAAATCTTCTCACAAAATGAAAATGTGCAAATAGCAGTTTATACAATATGAAGGAAGGAGTGGAGGGAGAGGGTGACACAAACATCATTCTCATTCGAATTGGTCAAAAGATGGAATACCCACCAACAATTGGGTACAGAAATGGTTTCATTTAACAGGGAAACATGGAAAGAGGAGAAAAGAGAGTTGGGGAATAAGAGAGAAGATAGAGCAAGAGAGATTAATTCTCAATAAAACAAATTTTAGGGATATACAAAAAAATTTATACTAGTTCTTTCTGTGATGATAAAAAAAATTGGCAACTGATGGGAGTGACCATCAGTTGGGGTATGGAAAATCAAATTATGGTATATGAATGAAATCATGCTGTAATCAAGTTGAAATACCCCATTTTTACTTGTACATTTATATCGATCCTATCCAATGCTGTGGCTCTGGATATGTCTTCATTACATGAAGGAACTGAATTTAGAGGAAGACTTGTATGAACACTTATAGAATGAAGTGAGCAGAACCAGGAGAAGAATTTATACAATAACAAAATAGTAAAAACAAACAACTTTGAAAGACTTAACAACTCTAATGATAACCAAAAATGATTCCAGGGGAAACATGAGGTAACATGGTCCCTATTTCCTGACTCATGATGGACACGTAATGCAAATTGAGACATTTTTTGGAGGTGACCAATACAGAAATTTGTTTTTGATTTACTATACATGTTAGTAACAAAAGTTTTGTTTTTCTTGCTTGGTGATAGAGAAGGGACTGAGTAGCAGAGAGAGAAGGCAGATTTTCATTGATTAAAAAAAATTTAATTCTAAAAAAAAGCAAGCATTTAACCTGTCAATGCCCCTAATCAGTCTTCTCTAAGGCAGGGGTTCTTAACCTGGGGAACATGGATTTTTTTTTTTTAAAAACCCTTACCTTTCATCTTAAAATCAGTACTAAGTATTGCTTCCAAGGCAGAAGAGTGGTAAGGGCTAGGCAATTGGGGTTAAGTGACTTGCCAAGGTCATAAAGATAAAGAGTGTCTGAGGCCAGATTTGAAACCAGGACCTCTCATCTCTAGGCCTGGATCTCAACCCAGTGAGCTACTTTGCTGTCCCTGAGTACAGAGATTTCAGTGGGATGAGGCTATGTCAACTTGGATGAAAAAAAAAAATGACACCTTTATTTTCATTGACGTCTACCTGAAATTTAACAAAGAAACAATTGTTATTCTCAGAAGGGATCCATAAGTTTCACCAGACTACCAAAGGAGTCCATTACAAAAAAAGTTAAGAACGCCTCATCAAAGACCCTAAGTAATATAAAAGTTGATGATCTTTATTGTGGGGGGTGTGTGTCGGGGAGGGGGAGTGTACCACATCAGGAGTTCCTCACACTTATGAAATCATAGATGTAAACAAAAAATAATATCCCTTAGATATACAGAAACTGATAACTCCAGAAATGGGGGAAAACATGATCTGGTAGATAAAATGAATGATACATACCTCTGTACAGTGTCCTACCACTACTAAATATATATGTGTGTAAGTTTAACAGGTGTTTTTTGGTGAGGAAGAGAGTTCTCTCTGTCTCTTATGTGTGTGTATATGTCTGTTTCTCTCTGACTCCCTGTCTCTGTCTATCTCTCTTACTCCCCCCACTTCTTCTTATTTTAGGAGTAATTTTATATTAACGATTTCTCTTTCTTTCTCTCTGTCTCTGGCTTGAAAATGAGCCCAGAGAACACTCAAGTGACCATACCTCTAATTGAAAGTTAGCATGCACTAGAACAGAAAGAGAAGATTGCATGTGAAATTGCAAGTCTTTATTATGTTCAGTTTACTTTTCAAGTATATAATATATGTATATATTTTAAAAACCTTTACCTTTTGTCTTAGAATCAATGTTGAATATTGGTTCCAAGGTAGAAGAAGGGCTAAGCAATGGTATGGTTAAGTGACTTGTCCAGGATCACATGGCTAGGATGTGTCTGAGGCCAGATTTGAAACCAGAAGCTCTCATCTCTAGACCTGGCTCTCAATCCACTGAGCCATTTGCTGAAACTCTTAAGATCTTAACATGAATGAGAAATGAACATCTTAGCTCCATTTTACAAAGACTTAAAAGGGTAAGTAACTTGACCCAATGTTACACAGTTAGTATATAGCAAAGTCGATATTGAAATTGAAAATTGCTAATCTAGGTTTACTACAGAAAATGGCTTCTAAGGTCTTATGGGGTGTCTTAGGTGACACAGTAGATAGTAGTAGTCAGGAAGATTCATCAGTTCAAATCTAGTCTCAGACACTTTGTAGCTGTACAACTCTGGGTAAATCACTCAACCCTGTTTGCCTCTGTTTCCTCATATGTAAAATGAGCTGGTAATGAAATAGCAAATCATTGTAGTATCTTTACCAAGAAAATCCTAAATGGGGTCTTGAAGAGTCAGAAATGACTGAAAAAAATTGAACACCAAAAGGGTCTTAGATCTAAAATTCCAGATCCTGATTTTGAGGGCCCAGGCCCAACAGAATTTCTAATAGTTCCTCTAATAATCTTTCACCTATCACCTAGATTATTATTAAACCTCCTAATTAATCTCTTTGCCTCACGTTTCTCTCCTCTATAATTTATCCTCCCTAGGCTTGCCACAGTGATTTTCCTAAGGCCTGATCTAACCACGACACTCCCCCTACTCAATAAATGCCAGTGGCTCCCTATTACCTCCTCTAGAGCCAAATATTAAGTCCTCCATTTCACTCTTAAAGTCCTTTATAGACTAACCCCAACATACCATAATAGCCTTATTACAAATTACTTGTATTCATGCTCTCCTTTTTTTTTTAAACTCCTACTTTCCATCTTAGAATCAACACTGTGTACTGGTTCTAAGAAAAGAGTAGTAAGGGCTAGGCAATGGGGGTTAAGTGACTTGCCCAGGGTCACACAGCTAGGAGGTGTCTGAAGATAGATTTGAACCCAGGACCTCCTGTCTCTAGGTCTGGCTCTCAATCCCCTGAGCTACCTAGTTGCCTCCTCAAGGACTCTTCAATCTAGCCATGCTAGTCTTTTTGCAGTTATCATACATGACATTCCATTTCATGTCTCCGTGCTTTTGTAAAGACTGTCTTTCACACCTAGAATTTCACTCCCTTCTCATCTTGGCCTCTTAGAAGCCCTCCTTACCTTCAGAGCTCAGCCTAAGTGCTAACTTCTATACGAGGCCTTTCCCAATCCCCCACCTCCGGGTGCCAGCCTTTCCAAATGACCCTTGTTTTTGTGTGTACATTTTGTATATACTTATGTACATACATATTGTCTCCCTATCTACCTCTCAGAGAGCAAGGACTCTTTTAGGAGATTTTGGTCTCCATATCCTCAGTGCTTAGCATAATACTGGGCAGAAAATAGGTATTCAATAAATGTAGTTGATTGATGGGTGGAGTCCCCACTGGTTCATGGGTGTCTGTGGGGACCAAGAGGTTGTTACGGAATGTCAGGAGGTCAGGCTACGAAGTGGTAGCCACTGAGGAGAGCCAGGTCCGGGCTAGGATGACATTTCTGATCAAATGGTTCTAAAACACTACTGCCCCAGCCCTTTGATGATTATTAGTGAATGAAGAAGTTCCTGAGGTAGGAAAGAGCTCCTCTCACTGTCTTTTTTTTTAATTTATTTTTTCCTGCCATTCTTTAAAGGGATAGATCTGATGATCAGATGATCAATGACACATGTAAAACCCAGTGGAATTGCGCCTAGGCTACCAGAGAGGGTGAGGGGAGGAGAGGGAAAGAACATGAATTTTGTAACCATGGAGAAATATTCTGAATGAATTAATTAAATAAAATTTAATTAAAAAAAAATAAAGGGATAGACCTGAAAGAGAAGCTTAAACCCAAAACACCAGTACCCTGGAAACTTTCCTCACCCCTAGGATGGCAGTTTACTTACCTGGAACATGTCTCCATTGACTGTAGTCCCCATGTCCACAATACCATCTAAAAAGGGAAAGAGAAGACATAATTATCTATTTACTCACTTTTTGCTGTTCAGAATGGTGAGCTCAGCCTATTCTAGCATTTTATAGCATAGTGATTGCCAAACTATGGGTCAAAGACCACTGAGAGCTGTGGAGGTACAGCAAGGGGCCCATGAATGCATTCACATGACTCCCAAATGTTCTAATCTTTATTTAGCCCCAACAAGAAAATGAGGTGTGATATAGTATAATCAGTAAGGAAATAAGTCTTTTATAGACAATAAACATCAAGGCAGACTCACCACTCCAATGCTTCAGGACTGTGTGACCATGAGCAGGCCTCTTAATGTCTCTGAGAATGTTTCCCCATCTTATAGATGGGGACAATAATAGCTGTCTGACCTATCACTTCTGGTCTAATCAATCGATTGAGAAAGAGCTATTCAGCACTTACTGTTCAAAGAGCACAGTAGGAGATACAATGTTAAATAAGCTATGTTTCCTGAACTCCCAAAGTAATGTAAACTCTTTGAAGGCAGGGACATTTGATGTTTTTGTCATTGTATCCAGAGATGTGCTGGAGCCAACTAAGTTTTCAGTATGAACATTTATACTCTGGAAATCAGTAAACGCTACCAAAAAAAAATCAGAGCTTGATTTTATTGCTTTTTTTTTCTTTTTTTAATCCTTACCTACTGTCTTAGAATCAATACTGTATATTGGTTCCAAGGCAGAAGAGTAGTAAGAGCTAGGCAAAGGGAGTTAAGTGACTTACCCAAGGTCACAAAGCTAGGAAGTATCTGAGGTCAGATTTTGAACCCAAGACCTCCTGTCTCTAGGCCTGGCTCTCAGTCCACTGAACCATCCAGCTGCCCTCTGATTTATTGTTTGTTTGTTTGTTTGTTTTTTAATTATCTGGACTTAAGTAATAGAAAAAAGTTAGTAATGCAGATTAAGTTTAAAAATATATCATGCAGGGGGCAGCTGGGTAGCTCAGTGGAGTGAGAGTCAGGCCTAGAGACAGGAGGTCCTAGGTTCAAACCCGGCCTCAGCCACTTCCCAGCTGTGTGACCCTGGGCAAGTCACTTGACCCCCATTGCCCACCCTTACCACTCTTCCACTTATGAGACAATATACCGAAGTACAAGGGTTAAAAAAAAAATATGTTTCATGCAACATTTTTCCCCCAGAAAGCTGGTTGTTTAATATTTACCAGCATGCTCCTAATTGTATCCCCGATGCCTAAGATGCATGACTTTGTTGAGAAGTCTTTAATTCAGATCCTGTCTTGGGTACATATTAGCTGTGTGTCCTTAGGCAGTACATTTAAACTCTAAGTGCCTTTATCATTTAAAGAAGGTAAGACTATAAGTTAAAGAAATTTCAGAGTTGCATCAGTAGAGGTTGTTTTGATGTTAGGAATTCCATACATGTGAAGTCAGATTTTGACCCTTTCTTCCTCCTAAAAAAATCCCAATACCTAAATTCCTGACTAGACACTCAACAAATTTTGAAATTGAAGGAGTTTATAATCTAATAGTAACTTAAGATCTTAAAAAGGACAATAATAGTGAATAAATGAGCAAAAAAGGAACGAATGAAAAAGATTTATTAAGAATTTGCTATAGGCCAAGGAAAAAAACAAATACAAACAAAAAAATGAGGCAATCCCTTTTTTCAAGGAGCTCACATTTCTAACTGGAGGATACAAGGAAAGTTCAACTGCAAAGCAGATGAAAAGGCCCAGTGATCCTAAGGGTTCAACTATAAGGTGGATGGCAAGGCCTAGGGCTACTTCAGGTGGATCAGTAGATAAGATGGCAGTACCTGGAGGTTTGGAGTATGTAGTATCAGGGCACATAGTAAGGCCCAGTGGTTCTCCATCTTACAGGAAAGATTTTAGTTAGTGATTTCCTGCTCAACCACTAAATGTGAGGCAAAGGTGGAGGGAGGGAGGGCAGAGGCTCCTGACCCATTACTATTATGAAGTGCTAACGTAATAAATAAGCAGTTATTATTATGATGGAGATGATCAATTATAACAAACAAACAAGTGACCAGCTTTGTTCCCAAGGGGCAAATGTAATCACTAATGTCAGGAAGAGCAATTCAGACTGTTATGAAGACTCCCTGCAGAAGGTGCACAAACAGGTTCAGAGGGTGGGTGGCATGTGCTGACACACACACACTGGGCATGATGATCAGTATGGGAGAAGTCCTGCTCTACTCACATTGAGCAATCAGGCAAAAGGAGTGGGAAGAGGGGAATGAGTGATTTCAAATTAGTTCAGGATCTTTGTATGTTTCCTGATTAAGTTTGTTCAATCCTCAAGAAGACTTGACTCATCTTTCACTTCATTTCCTTTATGAATTTTTATTGTATGTGTGATATATGGGGAATATGGAAATATGAATTTCATAAAAGCACTGGTATAGCCTATACCAAACCATTTACTGCCTTAGAGAGGAGGAGAGGGAAGGAGAGAGAACATCTGCATCACAGAATGTCAGAGAACAATTGTCAAAAATTGTTTCTACACATAATTGAAAAAAAAGTTAACAAGTTTAAAAAAAGAAGGTCAGGCTGACTCATAACCAAGCAAACTCATACTGATTGTCAAACCTGAGTATATGTTCTCAGGGAGTGACATGGGAGGGGCAGCATTCCTAGGATCCTGGCAGCAGCAAATAGGCAGGAAAGCAAGGGAGAAGGAGGGCATCAGAAAATATGGATATAGGCAAAAGAGAAACCAAAGGAACTCTTCCAGGGAAGGGTTTGAGCTCTGCTTGTCTTCTTGTTGGAGGCACTGAGGAAACTGAGGTGATTAGAATACCAAGTAGTAGTGGGAATTGAATGAACCTTTCTGGTCCCATCTTGTGACTCAGTTTTGAATCTAGCTCAATTCCCTTTCTATTCACTTATGAGTTTAGTCCAACTTCTGTCTTGTTAGAAAACTATTCATCTGTTGGAAGTATGAGAGGATTTTGTTGCACTGTTTGAACCTACCCCAGAGTGCCTGGGAATTAGACTGCCTCTACCTGCTCCTTATAGATCCTTAGCTAAGGACTTAAGTTATGCTGACCAGAAACCCAGTCAGCTCCAAAGACTGATGCAAGGAGTTTTCTCACAGCTGTACATCTCAAGCAACTCATATGTCTTATCTGAAAACTGAACCTGCTCTGATCAATTAGTTATTGCTTCCATGTTTCTTTGATTGTATACAAATACTTACAGGGAGCAGGACACCTCTTTTTCTGATTTCAGGGAATCGCTCCTATTCGTTCTCCCCCTCCCAATTTGTAAAGTCCCTAATCTTTCCTCCAACTAGATATAAGATTATTGTTTACATCCTGGTTATTTGTTTTCTTTTCAGTAATAGGTCTTTTCTGATGGTTCTTAATATATAAAGTCTGTCTCTCCCTCTATTTGGGGTCGAGTGCCAAAGCTCAAGAAGTCTACTCGTCCCAATTTGTAGGGCAACTGGCAGCATTGCTTAATAAATCAAAATGCTCTGAAGCTTGAATCTTGTTTCCTCAGTCATTTCATCTTTCACCTGCCATAGCATCCACCCCATGGAGTTATAAATTCAAGCTAATCTACTTTCTTCAGGAGGTTGAGGAATGATTCCTAGTGTTCTGGTTTAATGAAAGAAAATGAAGAGTTCTAAGGCAGGATGGAAGAATCTATGAAAATCAGTACCAAGAGGCTAACAAGCCAATGCGTACACACTGTGTCCGTGCATGTGCACATATATATACATATACACCTACATGTGTGTTTAAGTGTATACATGTATATACATATATATATATACGCACATGTGTGGATCTATAAAAATATGCTGTGAACTATCAGAGTAATGCAATAAGTAAGAAATTTTCTTCTATAGAGTTTTCTGAAGAAGAATCAGTACTCCCTGCTTTCTAGATGTTCCCAAGTAGAAGTAAACCAGCAGTTGGTCCAGGAAGGAAATGCTAGTCACTAACTCCCTGCTGAGAGATACAAAGGCATCAGAATAGAACATAGCCAGTTAGGAAATATACTGTTTTTCCTGATTATTTTCTAAGGTAGAACAGAAAACCATATCTGTTTTCCAACTTAAAAATTATTCTCTTTCTACTTTCTCACTTTCTCTTCAGGACTCTCTTACACCACTTCACTTAGGAGCTCTTTGTCTCCTGTGGATGTCACACACACACACACACACACACACACACACACACACACACACACACACGAAAAACGAAATAGATACCTCCACATCGACATACATTCATCTACCTTCTTATTCAGAATTTCTGCAGTTCTTGACTACTATGAATGGCAAGAAGAAGGATGCTAGGAATGGTCAGACATGTACCTTTTTTTTTTAAACCCTTACCTTCCGTCTCAGAGTTAATACTGTGTATTGATTCCAAGGCAGAAGAGTGGTAAAGGTAGGCAATGGGAGTCAAGTGACTTGCCCAGGGATACACAGCTAGGAAGTGTCTGAAGTCAAATTTGAATGTAGGACCTCTCTTCTCTGGCGCTCTATCCATTGAGCCACCTAGCTGCTCCCAGACATGTTCCTTTTAGTAAAGCAGACTTCAAAAGGTTCAGAGAAATGAAGAGTAAGAACCCATGTGGGAAGATTCTAAATGAGAAGATAGGAGAAGTAAGAGGCACTTTCCAAAACTAAATTCTGACAACATAGGAATTATCTTAGTGAGGTAAAATGGGCATTCAGGAGCCTCAGATTTAAAATAGGAAAAAAGGAGTAGAATATTACCACAGAACAGTGTCAGAGTGACAAAAGTCCAGAATGAACTATTCCAATCTGTATTGGTTCATCAAGTCTTCTCAAGTTTCTATGAATTCTTCATAGTATGATATTTAACTATGTAAATAAAATCTTTTACATGCATCATCTATCTCATTTGATTTCCACAATGACCCAGTGAAGGCAGGTTATGTAGTTCATACAGTAGATAGGCACTGGGCCTGAAGTCAGAAAGGCCTGAATTCACATTCAGACACTTACTAGCTGGGTGACCCTGGGAAAGTCACAAAACCTCTGTTTGCCGAAGTCTCAGCTGTAAAATGGGGATAATAATAGCACTACCCAGGGTTGTTGTGAGGATCAAATGAGCTAATCATAAAGCATTCAACACAGTCCACATATAGTAAGCCTTTTATAAATGTTAGATATTATTATTATTATTGAACTACAAGATTTGTCTCTGGTCATATATCTCAGAGAGGTGGAGCTGGTATTCAAAATCAGAGAGAACTGAAATTCAAGTTAGGTGAGAAAAAGAGCATATTGATATATTCTAAATGAGATCACATTAGCAAGCCCAAACAAATGAAATCCCAGTATGCTGAAAGAACTTGCAGCTGTAAACATGGCACAGTTGTTAGTGATTGCTGAGGAATCATAGAGAATGGGGGAAATACCAAAGAAAAAGCCAATGAGGGCCAGATTTCCAAAAGTTGGTGGTAGGGGGTAAGGGGTAGAGGGTAGGGAGGAGGAGCTACATTCCAGAAACTTATAGATAGATGAAGATAATGTTTATCCTAAGCAAAACTATGGAATAAATTATGAAGCAGATTGTTTGCAAGGATTTATCAAAAGAGGAGAAATCTCTAAGAATCAATATGAGTTCAATAAAAACAAGTTATGCCTGATTCATTTTCTTTTTAAAATTCATATGCAGTAAATGGTATGCAAAATATTATTCATGAATTTTATGATCAGCAAAGGAGGTTCAGTTAGCAGGGGATAATGGACGTTGCATATACTAAACCAGTGCCAACAAAATTTTAAAAGACCAAGAGTACAGAGTTCAGAGATGAGATGATGATCAAATGAGAAAATGTATATAAAGCACTTTGCTCCCCTAAAATAAATAAATAAAAGGCACAGAGAGCATTCTTCAGCACTTGAGCGGATCATTTATGAGGGATTTAAGAGAGATTATGGACAAGAATCACACAGTGATCCCTGAGAGCAGGAATGGGCCAACCATCTGTACTATGGGAGGGAGTATTCACATCAATAAGGTCATAGGTTTAATGAATTCTAAAATGACTGACTACTGTGTCAAAAGCATTGTAGTTTGAGGAAGAGTGACTGTACCGAGAAGGAAAAGTCCAAATATACAGATTATCTTGATTTTAGCAAGGCATTTGACAAAGTTTCTCATTCTGCTTGTGGAGAAGATGAAGTTATATTCTGAGTCAAAACACAAATAGGGAGATTGTGAACTAGTTGAATAATTGGCCCCCAAAATGGTGATTGAGGAATTAATGACTCTGCAGAGGGAGGTTTCCAAATGTTCTGTTGAACATTTTTATCAATGCTTTGAATAAAAACCTAAGTGGATTGCATATCTAGATTGGGGAATATACAAAGTTGTGAGAAATATCTAACAGTTTAAATAACAAGATAAGGACATAAAAGCCTCTTGATAATCTAATATAAGGGCATGACTCTAACAAGATGAAAATTAATATTAATGTAAAATCCTGCTTCTGAGTACTTAAAAAAATCCCCTTTCTTTCAGTCCTAGTAACAACTGTAAGACAAAAGGACAAGGGCTAGTGAAATGGGGTTAAGTGACTTGCCCAGGGTCACACAACTAGGAAGTGTCTGAGGTCACATTTGAACCCAGGTCCTTCTGACTCCAGGCCTGGCACTGTGCTGCTCTCTTGAGTACTTCTAAGATCTGTAATTCCATTAGTGTGGATACTTTTCACTGGTGCAGATTGAAAGCCCTCTATGACTTGGTACCTGATCTGTGAGAGTGGTATAGTTAAAAAAAAAAAAATCACCACATCAGTCAATTCAGCGACATGCTTCTCTGAATTTGGCTAGGCTAGTTCTTAAGACCACAGACTTGCAGTTTCCTTATATAAAGCCTTTCCAGTGTTATAGGACCCATCAGAGTTCATGTCCCATCCGCATAACCTGCAAGATGCCAGGGTCACCTACCATGATGAAGCATCAGAGGAGAATGTTAATGAAAAGAAAATTCACATAAAATTCTACACTAAAAGGATGACTTTGTTTAATGTTTTTTTTTCTCTTAAAAAAACCACTTTGTTGTAAGGAAATGCTTTCTTGAGAAATGAATATAATCTGACAACAAAAGGCGTTGATAAAAAAAAATCAAACATGAAGACTTCAAAAATCAGCTACGTTAAGTACTGGTTGGGGGAGGCACAGCTAGACCAAAGCTCATGTGAAAGATATCTAGGGATTTTAGTAGACTGCAAGCTCAGAATGAGTCAACAGTGTGACACAGCCCCCAATAAATTTAATGTGATCTTAGGCTGCATAAATAGAAGCATAGTGTCTAGAACAGGGAAAGTGATTATATGCCTTGCTATTGCTGGAGGGCTGTATTCAATCTGGGTGCCCCATTTTAAGAGGGACAATAACAAACTACAGTGAGTCCAGAGGTGGGTAATCGAGATGGGCCAAAGGTTTAGAGATCAAGACATGGTATTGGATGAAATGTCTCGGGATCTCCTTGTAGACAAGATAGAGATATGTGTCGACGAGAAGGTGGATTTAGAATGAGTTGAATGATTTCATCTGGAAAGCAGTGATTAATAAATCAACATCACCCTAGTGTGAGATCTTTCGTGGTGGCTACTGTATATGTCCTTGTCCAACTAATCCAGGATCTGTTGAAGGAAATAGAGATATCTAGCCTAGAAAAGAGAAGACCAGGCCTAGGAGATATACATGATTACTGTCTTCAGATATTTGAAGAGTTGTCCATGTGGTGGCAGCTAGCTGACAGTGAACAGAGGTGCTACCTGGAGTTGGAAAGAGCTGAGTTTGAATCAATCCTACCTTAGACATTTAATAGCTGCAGAACACTAGACAAGTCACTTAAACCTCTGCTTGTCTCAGTTTCCTCATCCATAAAGTGGGGATAATAATAGCACCTACCTCCCAGAGTTGTTGTGAGTCTAACATGAGACATAAAATAATATATACAAGGGCTTTGCAAATAAAGTGCTATATAAATATTAACCATTACATGGTAACTAGAAAAGACTTCTCCATTGTGCCTACAGATGGCAAAATAAGGAATGCTTCGTTGAAGTTGCAGGGATGATTTTAGCCCAACCTAAGGAATAACTTCTTTAACAATCAGAACTGTTCAAACGTGAAATTCGCTTCATGAGGGAGGGAACCCCTTACCACTTGTAGTGCTCAAAAAGCAGTTAAATCATTACCTCTCAGGGCTGCTATAAGAAAAAACTAAGACACTATCTGGGCAGGTAGGTGGCACAGTGGATAGAGTGTCAAGTCTGGAGTCAAGAAGACCCAAGTTCAAATCTAGCTTTAGATACTTAGGACCTGTGTGACCATGGGCAAGTCACATTTTACTCCAGCCTTTTTGCCAGGAAAATTCTAAATGGGGTCACAGAGTCAGACACAACTGAAACAACTGGACCACAAAAGACACTATCCGAGTATGAAGTTGCATTTGATGTCCTCTAAGTGGCCTTCCAATTCTACTAGTCAATGCTGTCTAGTGAAACTCCTTTCCCATGACAGAGACTAACAGAATTCTAGAACTCTAGAGTTTAAAGGGCCTTGTGGTCATCTAGTCCATATAGTTTTAAATTTTATATTTAGAAAATGTTTGCAGTGTTATATGCCTTCCAGGGAATGATGGTGTGGTGGCAAGGAAATCTACCACTGATGATACACAGCATACAGTGTCATACTCAGGATCTTGCAGAACTCCATCCACTCACTCCCCATAGTGTGATGTGATGCCCACCAGTACCCTTAATTAATTCTGTGAGGTAGGTAGTGTCAGTACTATTGTTCTATTTAATTCTCTGCAATTCAGTTCAAGGAGCTACTTGGAGAAGAATGCACAGAGAGCCAGCAAGGGTGGTGCAGTACAAAGAGGACTGTATTTAAAGTCAGAGGACCTGTCTCCGACATGAACATGGGCAAGTTATTTTATCTCTCTGGACCTCTTTTTCCTCCTCTGTAAAATGAAGGGGGTGGAACTAAAAGACTTCCTAAGGTCCTTTCTAGTTCTAACTCATGCTATGACTTTGATTTAACTTAATTCATCATGATGTGGTAGAAAGAGCTGGAGGTAGATTTCAAGTAGGAAGTCCTGAGTTCAAATCTTAACTCCGCTACTTATAATCTATGAGTCACTTCATGATTTGGGGCTTTAGTTTCTTCATCTTAAAAAATGAGAAGGTTGACCAGATGGTATTTTAGATCCCTTCAAGATTTATTAATTCAGTTGTTTAAATTCATTTCAGTTCTATTCTATTTGATCCAATTGAACAAACATTGATTATTCATTATATATCAAGTTCTATGCTAGATGCAAGGTGAGATACAAAGTTTACATCAAAATATGGTTCCCACTCTCCTTAAACTTGTATCCTCATTAGCCCATCAGGAAGCTTTTTAATCTCACCAGAAATGCCCTAATTCAGAGCTTAGAATTCTTTTTCATTTTTAATTAAGACCCTTACTTCTCATCTTAGAATCAATACGAAGTATTGGCTCCAAGGCAGAAGAGTGATAAGGGCTAGGCAATGGGGGTTAAGTGACTTGCCCAGGGTCACATAGCTAGTTGAGTGTTTGAGGTTGGATTTGAACTCGGGTCTTCCTGATTCCACACTCAGTGATCTATCCATTAAACCAGTGATTCCCAAAGTGGGTGCCACCACCCCCTGGTGGTGCTGTAGCGATCCGGGGGGCCGCAGGTGCATTTATCTTTCCTATTAATTGCTATTAAAATTTAAAAAAAAATAATTTCCAGGGGGATGAGTAATATTTTTTCTGGAAAGGGGGTGGTAGGCCAAAAAAGTTTGGGAACCACTGCATTAAACCATCTAGCTGACCTCCTCTTATAAGGTGTTTAGCACAAATAGTATTGTTCTCATTTTACAGATGGGAAAACTCCTCTTAAGTTCTCTTCTTGTGCTTCTTCATGGTGTATAGGTGACCCTTGGCTCTCAAAGGGTTTGCCAGCTGACCACAAGCTCTAGCAAAGCTTACCAAGTTGGAAAGGTTTCGCTTTGGAGTGCAGGAGGTGCATCATCAGGATGCCCAAAGGATGAGGAATTTTTTCAGCCATAGTCACAAAGATTGGCTCCTCCTTTGTAAAGAGGGTTTCAAAATCCGCCAATGCAGAAAATAACACACAGTTAACATAACAGTTAAGTTATGTATCCCTAAAGTACTGAAGCAGAAATGAGGAAATTGAGGTTTGAGGGCTGAGCTGAGTTGCTGAGTATCAAAGCTAGCTCAAGCTGAAGTCAGGATTCTCCATCAAGTTTTGACCCCCACACTGAAAACTCCCTATGAGATAGCCAATGAAAGTATTATTATCCTCATTCTACAGAGAATAAATTTTGGGGGGCAAAGAGGTGTGGTGACTTGCCTAGGAATTACCCAGCTACTAAGTATCAGAGCCAACATTCCAACTTCTGCCCTCTTGACTTCAAGTCGAGTGATCTTTCCATCCATTGCAACTGCCACCCAACAAATTCCTTTCCAGCTGCATCTTCCCTGTGTTCCATTCCATGGTCTATCTCATATGCTGTATTCCATGTTCTAGAGCCCATTCCAGTTCTGACATTCTATACCACCAGCCATCCAGACAACTAGAGGCTCCTCAATTTAAGAAAAAAACATTTTGGATAATGGATTATTGTCTGTGCTGTAAGAAGAAAGCTATCTGGACAAGAGGCAGAACGAACATTTCAAACTCTGTTTAACTTTCAGCTTTCCTGCAGAATTCCCATCTTCCCTTCCCAGCCCCCAGCATCTTCAGCCCCGCCTCGGTAATTGGCCTACAGTAATTTTTACTTGATCCACACCCTCCTTCCCACACCCAGCCTGCTGACTCCTTAGTTGGGTGGGTCTGACAGTATTTAGGCTGCCCTTCCTGCAACACCTCCCTCCTAGCCTACTGCCATTCTCCTGCCCCACTTAGAACAGCTGAGCCAGTGAGAGAAAGAAAGAAAGAGAGAGAGAGAGAGAGATAGACAGACAGAGAGACAGACAGAGAGACAGACAGAGAGAGAGACAGAGAGAGACAGAGAGAGTGTGTGTTTTGGAAGGCTTTCTCTCACCCCCATTCTTCCCTGGGCTTTTGGAAGAAGAGAACAAAGATGTTCAGAACTATACAATCTCAGAATCAGAAAAGCTCTCAAAGTCCAAATTCCTCACCATGCCTGGACTTTTCTGACAGCCTCAAATCTGGTCTTCCTACTTGTCTTCATCTTAGAATGGAGGAATATGAAAGAGGGAAAGAACTTCAGAACCCGAAAAAGGAATCCCTCTAAAGTGTCTGACATGGTCATCTATCCACTGAAGAAGTTTACTGATGGAGAATTCATTATGTCCCAAGGTAGCCCCTTCTACTTTGGGACAGTGGATGTCTCTGATTTTCCTTATACCAAGTCAAAATCTGCCTTTATGAAACTTTGTTCTCATTCTGCCCTTTGGGGCTAAATAGAACAAACCCAATTCTTCCTCAACATGAGTGCCCTTCAAAATCTTGAAGATGGGTATCATGTTCTCCAGGTTAAATATCTCTAGTTCCTCCAGCTGATTCCTATATGGTATCATTGCGAATCTAATCCTCATCCTGATTGCCCTCTTTGGAACACTTGTCCCTTCTCATCTCACAGCTTTGCAAAAAATGGGCTGTGCCAAAATGGTTAGTTGTATCAGAGAGGGAACACACCAAACAAAAGATCGACTTCTCCCTAAGATACAGACCCTCGTGGATACGCAGGACCCAACTCTCCCACACACTTACCACTTCTTCCCTGAGAACTGAATGTCTCTTTAACAAGGCCCTTTCCCAGGACTGAGGAGAAGGAAGAGGAGGAGCAGGAAAAAGAGGGATAGACGAATAGAAAGGGTGGGATCTAAGCTTCTTTCTTTGCTTTTGTTTAAGAGCCAGAGTCCAAGGGCTATTATTAACTCCTATTTACTCTCTAGTATTTACCATGTTTCCAAGTTCCTGGCCTTTTCTCACTCACCCTAGCCTGGAATAGTGTTACCCTCCCACCTCTTATCTCTGTTGAAAGAAGTCCCTCCCTTCCTTCAATACTAATAGCCACCTCCTCCAAGGAGCTTTCCTTACTCCCTCAATGGAAAATGATCTTTCCTTCCTCAAATATCTCCTAGTACGTTTCCTGGGGCCTCTTTTGCACCTTTCTTACTCTCTCTTCTCTTAGTTGGTGTACTCATCCTCCCCTCATTGGATTTTAAATACTGCAAGAAGAAAAGTTTTTGTCACATATATCTTTTTATGCTCAGCACTCAGCTTTGAACATAGGTGTTGGCAAATATTTGTTAAATGGAATTGTTTCTCTGACAGTAATGACCAGTAGTGTGGAGATGTCTCAGAGCAGTTGGTCTCAGACTTCTTCATCTCTCAGACCATTTGGGTGATAGGAAACCTTTTCCAGAACCCTCTATCTAACCACATGCTGCCACCACAAAACCCCATCAGAATGAAAAAAGGAAGGAAGCATCACTTAAGATAAAATATCCATAAGGCAGTGTCTGGTTTTGATTAAGCATCATAAGCACACTTTTCCTTCATGCCAAAAATAAAAGCAGAGATTTTATTGCCTTATAAATATTCATACTACGGGGCCTTTTTTTTACATAGATATTAAATTTTTGTTTTTAAAATTTTCCCAAGATTCCATGATTCATGTTTTCTCTCTCCCCTCATCCCTCCTGGAGTTGACAAGCAATTCTACTGGATTATACATACATATATATATATATAATCACTCTAACCTATTTCCATATTATTCATTTTTGTAATAATCTTTTAGAACCAAAATCTCAAATCCTATACCCAAATAAACAAGTGATAAATCATATATTTTTCTCCTGGATTTCTACTCCCACAGTTCTTTCTCTAGATGTGGAGAGCATTCTTTCTCATAAGTCCCTTGGGATTGTCCTGGATCATTGCATTGCTTTTAGTAGCAAAGTCAATTATATTTGATGGTCCCACGTTACAGTTTCTGTATATAATGTTCTCCTGGGTCTGCTTATTTAACACTGTATCAGATCATGTAGGTCTTTCCAGTTCTTATAGAAATCCATCAATTCATTATTCCTTATAGCACAATAGTATTCCATCACCATCATATACCACAGTTTGTTCAGCCATCCCCCAATCAAGGAACATCCCCTCATTTTCCAATTTTTTGCTACCACAAAAAGCACAGCTATAAATATTTTTGTACAAACAGATCCTTGCCCAGATTTTTTTTTTTTTATCTCTTTGGGATATAAACCCAGTAGTGGCATTGCTGGATCAAAGGACAGACATTTTTTTAAGGCCCTTTGAGCATGATTCCAAATTGCCCTCCAGAATGGTCAGATCAACTCACAACTCCACCAGCAATGCATTAGTGTCCCAACTTTGCCACACTACTATGGGGACTTTAGATTCACAGATTATCAGTGCCTGAAGGGATCTCAGAACATAGAACTTGAGAACTAGAAAAGAAATGAAAAGGGCCCTAGAACTGGAATGTGGCAGCTGGAAGGAACCCTAGAACCTGCAATGCTGAAAATGAATTTGTAGAATAAAGGGAAGAGCTCTGGGTTTGCAATTTTAAAATCTTGGTTCAAATCCTGAACTAGCTATTTGATCTTAGGGCATTTGCTTTCTTTTTCTGGACTTCAGAGAATTCAACTGGGAATTAAGAGAGATAGATATGAAAACTTAGCTAAGTGACTATAGGTAAGACACTTTACCCACCAAGCCTCTGTTCCCTCACCTATAAAAGGAGGAATAATAATACTTTTGTTATCTATCTCACAGGATCATAGAATGTCAGACCCAGAAAAAAACTTAGAACATAGAATGTGTGAGATGAAAATAGCTTGGGACACATATACAGAATCTTAGAACAGAAAGGAACCTTAGAGACCACATATTCTGACCGTGTTGTTTTAATTAGGCTCAAAAAGGGAAGTAATCAGAGCCATAACTAGCATAAGAAGGATAGGGCTATAGAATGCCAAAATACAGTTTGGGGAGAGGGGTGGGGATGGGCAAGAACTGTTAAAAGGTATTGCTATTTTTGCTTACAATCCTCTGGAGGTAGGGCCCAATTGATCATAGGGCATTTGCTTTCTTTTTCTGGACTTCAGAGAATTCAACTGGGAATTAAGAGAGATAGATATGAAAACTTATTAGCTAAGTGACTATGGGCAAAACACTTTACCCACCAAGCCTCTGTTCCCTGGCCACTATCTCTAGGTTCCTATCACCAAGACAACTTTCTCCCAAGGATCAGGGTTCATTCTTTGCTGATCCCTGTGGAAATAAGGGCCAGGTCTCTCTATGGGACCCTAAATGGGACTGTCCAAAGTACTACTATGTGGTCCCTCCAGCAAATGAATTTTCCCCAAGCACAATTTTGGCTAGTTACTTCTGAAACAACTTATCTAAGACTGTAGCAATTTAGTCACAGAGTGTGTGTACTCCTTAGACTCAATCAACCCTCAGCCTTCCCACTCCCAAAACCCACCAGACTATCAAGGGCCCCAAAATACTCCCAGAGAACTACTAAGATATAAGCTTGTAGCAGGCAAGATAACCCATCCAAGTGCCACTTTGTACTCCATATAATATCTGAGCTCAAGGCTAGTTTCGTATAATGGATTTGGGGTCCTGAAGTGGATTCAAATCCTAACTCTGATGCTTACTGTGGACCTCCTCTATCTGTGCCTCAGTTTCCTCACCTGCAAAACTGGGTTAATAAACACACTTAGTAAAACTGAAATAGTTATATAAATGTTAATTAACATTTCCCCGGGCTCTGTAAATGCTTGTTTTGATCTGATCATAGAAACAGAATGTTTGAGTTAAAAGAAACTCTGAGAACATCTCCAGTACAAACCTCATTTTACAGATGAGATAGAGGCCCAGTGGGGGGAGGAATGAATTGCTCAAGGTCGAATAGCAAGTTAGGGACAGGTGATCGCCCCCACCTTGCAAGACAAACTCACTCTGAGAGCTCTGCACTGGAGGAAGGGTTGTATTTATTTCCTCCTGCACCAGAGTCACAACAGCACCCAACCTCAATTTCTAACAGTTGCCTTATTCAGCCCCATTTGTAGTGGGAGGAAGACAAAATGAATCTTGGCTTGTTCCTGATGTTGAGCGACATTTGATTTTAGTTGCCTGGAATGGTTATGCCCCTTCCTTCGGAATCCTAGAGTTGGCAAGATGAGCCCATTTCCCCTACGTTGTGTCTTCAAGTTCCCTGGGTTAGGAACTACAGATGGCCGGCCGTCAGATGCACCTTCTGCCCCCAGTGTCTGCCCTTCACCTAGCCCTCGCCTCTGCTGGGCTTCTTCGTGACTCCTCTTCCCAGCCCTACCCTCACTCACCAGACTGGCCCGTCATCTGGCGGGGATCCTGGCCTCTGAAATTACAGTCCGGGCCTCAGCTGGGGGCTCAGGTGTCGGGTAGAGTTTCACGCTTTCCCCCCTCCCCCCCGATGTGGGAGCCCCCTTTCGGACTAGAGATCACCCCTGACTATTGCCCACCGCTCCTCCATCGCCGGGCTACTTACTCCCATTTTCAGCCGCCGGTTGCTGCAGGGCTCCCTCTGCGCCCCCGAAACCTTCATCATCGTTTTCAATGCCCGCGATCTCACTCTCCTGCTGGGCCAGGAAAGCAGCTGCTGGGTCTTCCTCCGCTGGCACTGGGGCACCCCCGCCCGAGGAGAATAAGCCGAAATCATCAGCCATGGTTTACCAAGACTGTGTCCGCACGGTCCGTCTGCCACTGCCTGGCCAAGTGCGTGCCCAGCCCTAGTGCCTACCGCTCTGCCCACCCCTCCGCTCCACCCCCTAGTGCCCAGGACGCAGCAGTGGCTCCTGTAACCCGACACTGCCAGCCTAGCTGAGCCGGCCTGGGAGGGGAGGGGAGGACAGAAGAAGGCCGGAGCTGGGCCCAGCACTGCAAAGAGATCGCTTCCTATCGGGGCTCAGCTGTCACTGCGGCTGAAGGAAGCGCCGCGGGGAGGAGCCTGCCCCAAAGCAGGGAATATGGTGATGTCAACTGTTACAGGCTGATGGAGCAAGGTGGGAGGATCCCGAGGAGCCTGGCTTCGAAAGACCCACTGCAAAAATGCGGGCTCAGAGCTCCAGAGCTGGAGACTAGTGCGAGATAAACGGGCTTATAATTACAAGCTCATTTAAGGAAGACATTGTTGTCCAGAAAATGGAAGGCAATGGTCCAGCTAGCCTTCGATCTGGTACCTTGGAATAACGAGTCTAGATCTGGGTGGCAGTGTGGTGTAATGGAAAGCGCAACGGCCTGAGAGCTGGCAGAAGTGGGTTTGATTCTAAGCTAGGCCATTTACTTGCCATGTGACCTTGGACAAGTCATTTCACATCTCTCATCCTCAGTTTCCTTAGGTGGAAAGCTGAGTATGGGTGGGAGAAGAGTTGATGTAGCTTCAGGGTTACAAAGTGTTTACTTTGAAAAAGGATTAGATTTAATCTGCTAGGTCTGAACCTGGAGGAATGGGGAGGGGGAAGGAGGAGATATTGTGTGTGTGTGTGTGGGGGGGTGCAGTCCACTTCAGTATAAGGAAAAAGTCATAAAAATTGGAAAAACCCAATTGCAGAACTGACTGCCTCAGGAGACAATAATGATAATTAATAACTAGCATTTATATAGCATTAAGCACTTTACAATTATCATCTTATTTGATCCTCAAAACAACCCTGATAAGTGGATTCTAGAATTATATTTGTTATACAGTTGAAAACACTGAGATAAACAGAGGGAAAGTGACTTGAAAAGATCTCAAAGTATCTGAGGCAGAATTTGAACTCAGGTCTTCCTGACTAACGACCTAGTACAATCCATTGAGTAACTTACTTTTACTGGGGGTGAGGGGTGAGGGGGAGTGTCTTCCTTTTTTGTGTTGTTGTTCAAAATTTTTAGTTCCAAATTCTCTTCCTCACTCTACAGCCTTCCCAACCCATTGATAAGGCAAGAAATACAATAGTCATTATACAAATAAAGTCATACAAAACACATTTCTGTTAACTCTGTTCCCCAAAAAGAACAAGAAAGAAAAATAAAACAATGCTTCAGTCTTCATCCTGAGTCAATCAGTTCTCTCTCTGGAGGTGGAGAGCATTTTTCATCATGAGTCATTTAAAATTATGATGTATCATTATATCCATCAGACTTAGGAAGTCTTTCACAGTCAATTATCTTTATATATTGTTGTTACTATGTAAATTGTTCACCCAGTTCTGCACTTCATTTTCCATCAATTCGTATAAATCTTACCAGGTTTTTCTGAATCTATCCCCTTCATTATTTCTTACAGCACAATAGTATTCCATCACATTCATATGCCATAACTTGTTCAGCTATTCCCCAAACAATGAGCATCCCCTCAGTCTCTATTTCCTTTCCACCACAAAAAAAAGCTTCTATAAATATTTTTGTATATGTGGATCTTTTTTCCTTTTTCTTTGATCTCTTTAGAGTATGGACCTAATAGTAGTATTTCAAGGTCAAAGATTCTTATAGCTTTGGGGATATAGTTCCAAATTGACCCTAGAATGGTTGGACTAGTTCACAACACCAAAAATAGATTAATTTACCTATTTCCCCTGCATCACCCCCTCTAGAATTCATCCTTTTGTTTTTCTGTCTACCTAATCATTCTGATAAGGTGTTAGGTGGTTATCTCAAAGTTGTTTTAATTTTCATATCTAATCAGTAGTGACTTAGAGCATCCCTCCCCCCCACCCCCATCTTTGGTCTTTCATGACTACTGATAGTTTTCATTTCTTTCTCCCCAAACTGTTTGTTCATATCCCTGGACCACTTTTCAATTGGAGAATAGCTCTTATTCTTATAAATCTGGCTCAGTTTCCTGTATATTTGAGAAATGAGACCAGTCTTAGAGAAGCTTGCTATAAAAATTTGTCCCCAATTTCCTACTTTCCTTCTAATTTTGGATACTTTAGTTTCGTGTGTGTGAAGTCTTTTAGGTTTTTATGCAATTAAATTTATTCATTTTACTTCCTGTGAACCTCGCTATTTCTTGTTTGGTCACAAATTATTCCCTTATCCATAAATCTGACAGGTAATTTCTTCCATGCTCCCCTTATTTGTTTCTGATATCTTTTATGTCTAAATCATGTACTCATTTTGAGTTTATCTTGGTGTCTAGTCTAAGATATTGGTTTATGCCCAATTTCTGCCAGAACAGTTTTTGTCAAATAATGAATTCTTGCCCAAATGGTTGGGATCTTTGGGTTTATCTATCAAATACTAGTATGTTATTGTGTTCATTTGTTTCTGTGTAATGTACCTAATCTGTTCCTTTGATATATTCTTTTTCTTATATAGTACCAAATTGTTTTGATGATTATAGCTTTGTTTGAGTTCTGGTATTGTAGGCTCCCTTCTTTCACTTTTTTTTTATTGATTCCATTAATATTCTTGTCCTTTTGTTCTTCCAGGTGAATTTTGTTATTATTTTTTCTAATCTATAAAATACTTCTTTGGTAGTTTGATATAGTACTGAAGAAGTTAATTTAGGTGATATTAACACTTTTACGTTAAATCAGTCTTCCCATGAACAATGAATATTTCTCCAGTTATTTAGATGTCTTTATTTGTGTAAAGATTGCTTTGTAATTGTGTAATATGAATAGTTTTTATGTGTATCTTGGCAAGCCACTCCTAAATATTTTATACTGTATGCAATGATTTTAAATAGAATACAAATGGTAATGATTTATATGGGTTTATTTTCTATACTACAATTTCATAAAGTTGTTAATTATTTTGACAGTAGTTTTAATTTAATTTTTTACCACTTACATATAATAACAAATTTCCACATAAATTTTCCTAAGTTATATGATTGAACTATATCCCTCCCTCCCTTTCCTTCCCTCTCTGGGTGCTGGTAGACTATTTGATCTGGGTTATACATGTATTGTCATAAAAACATTTTCATATTGTTCATTTTTAAGTGAGTAATTTTATAAAACCAAAACCCCAAAACAAACAAATGAAAAGTCATGTGCTTTCATCTGCATTCTGACTCTAACAGTTCTTTCTTTGCGGGTGGATAGCATCCTTTGTCATAAGTTCCTCAGAATTTGAGGGTACTTTTTAGTTGACTAAGGTACTCTAAGAATTCTATCATATCACCTGCAAAAGATAACAATTTTATTTTGTCCACAGCCTATCCTTAGTCCTTCAATTTCTTTTTTTTTTCTGGTTTTATTGCTATAGCTAGCATTTCTAGCACAATATTGAATGGCAATGGATTATAGTAGACATCCTTGCTTTCACTCCTGATGTTATTGGAAAGGTAAAAATGTGCTAGATATGTACTATTTAAGATTTTAAGAAAAGTTCCATTCATTTCTATGCTTTCTAGGGCCTTTGTTAGGAATTGGTATTGTATTTTATAAAAATCCTTTTCTACATTTATTGAAATAATCATATGATTTTTGTGGGTTTTTTATTGATGTGGTCAATTATGCTTATAGCTTTTCTAATATTAAGCAAGTCCTACCTACAATCCTGGCATAAATTCAGCCTTGTCATACTGTATGATTTTTTTGATATGTTGCAATTTCCTTGCTAGTATTTTATTTAAGATTTTTGCATCAATTGAAAAAAATTGGTCTATAGTTTCCTTTCTCTGTTTTTGCTTTCCCTAGTTTAGGTGTCAAAACTATATTTGTGTCATAGAAGGTATTTGGTAGGTAGGAATTTAACTACTTTTTCAGAGTATTATAAGAATTTAAATTTAGGTTTTTATGCTAATATGAAAGTAATATTGTGGTTACCAATTTAAAAATTACAGCTTAAATCAAAATGACTTTTAGCAGCTTTATTTACAAAGAAGTGGAAAGAGAGACCGTGGAGAAATGTAGATAAAGAAATAGAAAGTACTGCCTAGCTACAAATACCCTAAATTTAATCCTAATGTCTCCAGCCTGCAAATGCAAATCTGAAAGTGAATCATACCAGAATCCAAAGTCTTAATTAGGAAGCTTAAATCCAAAGAGCCAGGAGATGCTGAAGAATCCACGGGCTAAGACCACCAAGAATCTCAGAACTCACACTGAAGGGAGTGTCCCACTGAAGCAACAACAAACTGAGAGGATCTCTTCACCAAAGAACCAAGGAAAGAATCACTCCACTCACCACTGCAAGCCAATGCAGGATCCAAGGAAAGAGTCTCCTTTTCCAGGCCAGCTTACCAACACAGAGGGAATGACTGAATCCTCAAGCTGGCCTTTTAAAAGCAGTTTTCTTAATGTCACTTCCTATTGCTCCCTCACTTTATGGGAACCAATCACAGTCTTTCAGTAGCACTGCCCAAGGGGTAGGGGGCAGTGACCTTTGGAGGCATGAACTTACTCTAGTAAGTGACTTACTTGAGCTCTCTTACTTAGTGTCAAGTAGGGGTACTTTAAATTCTTGATTTGTTTAGCTAAAAATAGACAAGGGGAGAGTTAATCCTATCTTCACAGTATGTGTAGAAATGGAACTGATTGTTCTTTAAGTGTTTGGTAGATTTCACTTTTAACTTCATCTGGCCCAGGGTTTTTTCTTAGGGAGCTAATTTATGATTTATCTAATTTCTTTTTCTAAGAGTTAATTTATGATTTATCTAATTTCTTTTTCTAAGAGTTAACTTGAGCAATTTATATTTTTGAAAATATTCATCTATTTTATTTAAGCAATCTATTTTATTGGCATAGTTAGGCAAAATGGCTCCTAATTGTTTTCATTTTATATTAATTGGTTGTATATTCACCCTTTTCATATTTGATACTGATAATATGACTTTCTTTTTTAAAATCAAATTAGTTAATGGTTTATCTATTTTGCTATTTTTTTCATAGAACCAGCTACTAATTTTATCTGTTGATTCTGTGAAAGGGGATTCTTTATTTCCTTTGTCTATTTTGAGTTAACACCTTGTTAACCATCAAGTAAGAATTCACAAATCACTTACTTGAAGAAGTAAAAGAATTCTCCAGTGATAACTCCAGAACTCAAAGCACCCCTACTTAACACTAAGAAAGAGCATTCATCAAGTCATTTGCTAAAGTGGGTGATAACACAGTCAGAGAATTGTGAATCCTAAGATAAAAGTTGTTGATACCTTCAGAAGCCTATGATAAAAGGTTGACACCTTCAAAGGCCTATGATAAGAGTTAACACCTTCAGAGGGGAGAAGTGGATCCCACAGATACTGTCCTCCTGAGCAGTGCAAGGCAATTTGGAAGCTGTGATTGGCCCCTGTGAAGAGGGGAAGGGACAAGAAGTAACTATAAAAGCCCTGAACTTCTACTGGAGAGTCTTCTGCACATAGTTTTCTGAAGGTTGTCTTTGGTAGTTGTCTTTGACTGGTGACCTGCCTCTTGGAGGTAACTTGGGACTGCCTCTTGGGTGAGTGAGTAGCTGGCCTTCCTTTCCTGGTGTCTGGAGAGAGATTAGTTTTGGAGAGGCCTTCCCTTCTTGGAGGAGGCTGTGTGGGTTGAACTCCGGGTCCTCCAGTTGAGGGTTAACAAGCTTTGCCAGACTGAACCCAGCACCAGAGCAATATTTAGTGTGATAGGGTAGATATCTTCTCTGCTCTCTTTTTGTATTTCTTTACTCTCACTCTTTCCACCCTCTTTGTAAATAAAAGCTATTAAAAGTCGTTTAGACTTGAGCTATAATATTCTAAATTGGCAACCACCATATTATTTTAGAATTCTCACATATTTTAGTCAAACCCTTCATTTTAATTCCTTACATTTTTTTTTAAACCCTTGTACTTCGGTGTATTGTCTCATAGGTGGAAGATTGGTAAGGGTGGGCAATGGGGGTCAAGTGACTTGCCCAGGGTCATACAGCTGGGAAGTGGCTGAGGCCGGGTTTGAACCTAGGACCTCCTGTCTCTAGGCCTGACTCTCACTCCACTGAGCTACCCAGCTGCCCCTAATTCCTTACATTTTAATGTTTTTTTTTAAACTTTCACTTTGGTTTATCTCCCCCTTAGAGTTTTATTTTGGTATCCAATGGTGGGTTTTTAATTTGTTGTTCTTCTGTTGTTGTTTTTTTTAATTATTTGATCAATTCATTAATCTGCTTTCTTTTATTGACAATATTTAGATATATAAATTTTACCCACAAATTTTGATATATTATTTCATTTTGCCATTATCTTGAATGTTTCTATGATTTGTTCTTTGACCACTCATTTGTTAGGATTAGGCTATTTAGTTTTCAATTAATTTTTAATCTATGCTTCAAAGGTCCTTTACTGAGTGTAATTTTCATTACATTAAGATCAGAAAAAGATGCACTTATTATTTCTGCTTTTCTTCATTTATGTGTAAGTTTTTAATGCATTTTAATGCAATTTTAATGCAATTAATGGTTAACTTTTTGTTCTATCTCTGCCATTTTGGCTTAGCACTATGCCTGGAACATAGCAGGCATCTAAAAATGTTTGTTAAATGAATAAATTGATGAATGAAGGTGTCATGCATAGAGAAATAGATTCATATCTTTCTATTTCTATTCAATACTTCCTAGGGGTTTAGAATATCTAACTTTTCTAAAATTCAATTCTTCTCTTTAACTTCTTTCTTATTTATTTTATGGTTGTGTTTATCTAGTTCTTAAAGAGGTACATTAAGGTACCCTACTAGTAAAGTTTTACTATCTATTTCCTCCTTTAACTAATTTAACATTTCCTTCAAGAATTTGGATACTATGCCACTGGTGAATATACACACAGTATTGATATTAATTCATTGTCTAATATACATTTTAGCAGAGTGCAGTTTTTTGAAAGATTATCTCCTTTAATTAGGTCTATTTATGCTTTGGTTTTATCTGAGGTCATAATTGTTACCCCTGTGTTTTTTACTTCAACCAAAACAATTCTGTAAGTATTTCTGTTTCAAGTGTATTTTTTGTAAACAAATTACCATTAGATTCTGGTTTCTAATCTATTCTACTATCCTGTTTCTCTTGGGCAAATGCATCCTATTCACATTCACAAGTATAATGGCTAACTATGTATTTTCCTTCATCATATTCTCTTATATTTATCTTTTCTTTTTTTTCTTTTTTTGTCCTTCAAGAGGCAATTTTGCTTCTGATCCCTGTATTCCTTATTCTTCTGTCTCTTATTCTTTAAAAAAAAATCCTTACCTTCTTTTTTAGTATCAAATCTAAGACAGAAGAGTGGCAAGGGCTAGGCAACTGGGGTTAAGTGACTTGCCCAGGATCATGACTAGGAAGTATCTGAGGCCAGATTTGAACCCTAGTCCTTCTAATTCCAGGCCTGACACTCTATCTACTGGGATATTTATTTATTTGTTTTTTAAAATACTTTTTATTTTTTAGAAAAGTTATCCATGGTTACATGATTCATGTTCTTACTTTCCCCTTCACCCCACCACCTCCCTCCCCCAATAGCCTATGAGCATTTCCACTGGTTTTAACATGTGTCATCAATCAAGACCTATTTCCAAATTGTTGATAGTTGTATTGGTGTGGTGAGTCTATATCCCCAATCATGTCAGTCTCAACCAATGTGTTCAAGCAGTTGTTTTTCTTCTGTGTTTCCTCTCCTGCAGTTCTTCCTCTGAATGTGGGTAGCATTCTTTTCCATAAATCCCTCAGAATTGTCCTGGGTCATTGCACTACTGCTAGTACAGAAGTCCATTACATTGTTACCCTTCTACTTTTCTATAGGGCAGGAATCAATTCTCTGCCCCAATGGATCTGATCGTTCTTCCCTCTTTAAGTTAATTTCAATGCACTTATGAATTAAGTATTTCCTTTCTCCAACCTCTTTACCCTTCCATTGTATTGGTCTTCTCTCCTGTTCACCTCATGCACTTCTTTATGAAATATAAATTTACTCCATTTTGTCTGCTTTCCCCTTTCTCTTAATATTATCTCCTTTTTTACCTCTAGTTTTGTATATAAATATACATATATACATACATACCTATATCTTGACATTTCATCCTATACAGTTTGTCCCTGTTCCCTCTAATTATACTTCTTCTATCTACCCTGTTGGTAATAACAATTTTTAAGAGTTACCAATATCTTCTTTTCTTATAGGGATATAAGTCAATTGAGCTTATTAGGTCCCTTAAAGAAAAGTTTTTTTGTTTTTTGTTTTGTTTTGTTCCACCCCCCTGCCCCCCCCCACTCTCTTAATTAGCTTATGGTGATTCTCTTGAGTTCTGTGTTTGAGCAGCAAACTCTCTACTTAAGTCCGTTTTTTTCTTTATGAATCCTTGGAAGTCTTCAATTTTGTTGAATGACCATACTTTTCCCTGCAAGAATATAGTCAGTTTTGCTGGATAGTTAATTCTTGGTTGTAGACCTAGCTCACTTGCTTTCCAGAATATTGTATTCCATGCCTTCCTGTCCTTCAATGTAGATGCAGCCAGATCCTGTGTTATCCTAACTGTGGTTCCCTGGTATCTAAATGACTTCTTCTTAGCAGCTTGTAATATTTTTTCCTTGGTTTGGTAGTTTTTGAATTTGTCTATAATATTTCTGGAAGTTGTTAGTTGTGGATTAAATGTAGGAGGTGATCTGTGGATTCTTTCTATTTTTACTTTTCCCCCTTGTTAGAGAATGTCTCTTGTATAATTTCCTGTGGGATGATGTCCAAACTTTTCCTTTTGTCATGATGTTCTGGCAGACCAATAATCCTTTAGTTGTCTCTTTTGAGATCTGTTTTCCAGATCTGTGGTTGTGTGAATGAGATGTTTCATATTTTCCTCAAATTTTTCATTTTTAAAATTGTTTTATATATTCTTGCTGCCTTGTGGAAGTCATTTGCTTCTAGTTGTTGAATTCTAATTTTTAAAGACTGAATTTCATCCCTGGTTTTTTGCTCATCTTTCTCCTTCTGGTCTGCTTTTCTTTGTAGATCATCTTTTGCCTTCTTTGCTTCATTTTTCAGCTGGTCAATTTGGGCTTTTAAGACATTATTTTCTTGTTTTAGATCATGTATTTCCTTTTCCCAATTGCCTTCAGCCTCGGTTGTTTGTTTTCTGAGTTCTTGAGTTATTTGGATTTTGAGTTCTTTAGTTAATTGAATTTTGAGTTCTTGAGTTAATTGAATTTTAAGTTCTTCCAAAGCCTGTGTCCATTTCACTGAGTTTTCTGTTTTTTCTTGGTGTTCCTTTATCTTCTTCTGATCCATTTGCTTTTTGTTCAATTTCTGGATAAAAGCTGTTGATTGTGTTTTCTTTTTTCTTTTTCTGTTGTTTACTCATGTTTTTTTTCCCCTCTTTCTCCCCTGTAATTGGCTGTAGTCTTGATCCTCTGATCATATTTTTTGGTTTGGGCTATTCAAGCCCTGGGAGGGCTTCTTCTCTGTTTTGTTGATTAATTAGGTTAGTGGGACCTGAGGCCAGATTTTCCCCAGCTGGTGGTAAAAGCTAGAGAAGAGGGTTCCTTTCTTTCCCTGTAGTCTGTGGAGGAGGGTTGTTGGAACTTCCCTGCCCAACAGATTTTCCCCAGCTGGTGGTAAAAGCTAGAGAGGTGAGTTAGTTTCTTTCACTGTAGTCTGTAGGGGAGGGGTGTTGGAGCTTCCCTGATAGGATTAAACCTGAGTGTGGTTGATCTACACTGCTCTAAGTACCCTGAGGTCAAAGCCTCAAGAGGAGGGGGTGGTGGTGGTATGTTCACCCTCTCTGGGTTTCTCCCCCAGCAGCTTCTCTGTTGTCTGTGATCAAAGCCTTGAGTTTGGCACTGCTGTGCCCTCGAGGCACTCTCTCAGCCACATTAGGTGGAGGAGGGGATCTGGGATCTTCCTCCTTTTTTTTCCCCTCCTACCTGAGAGTTCCAAGAATTCAGGCTTTTTTTTTTTCCTCTTCCCCTCCCCCCAGTACCTTTTAAGTTGTGTTCAACTGGAGGATCCCCCAGCTCTGATGTGTTGTCATATTTGTTTTTCTATTCCCTTTGAACCCTTTGTCCTTAATTGGTGGTGAAGGGCTTTACGGAGGTTTGGAGCCTTGCTGCTTCTACTCTGCCATCTTCCCAGAATTCCGATCTCTGTCTATCTAGGCCTTATTCCAGGCCTGACACTCTACTCTGCTATTTATCTGCCCTGCCTCTCTTATTCTTTCTCTCTTTTCTCTCCTTATTCTCTTACCCCTTTTGTAAGAGGCAAAACCTGAGACCCACAGAAAAGCTCTGGGCCAAGGTCGGCAACATATGGCTCTTGAGCCATATCTGGCTCCACCTCCCAACCTGCCAGTCGGGGCAGAGCCCCAGGATGTGCCCCAGGGGGCCCTTCAGCTCCCACCCCATATTCCAGCTCCTTCCACCTCCATCCTCCTCCTTCTGCAGGCTCTCATGGCCAAAAAGGTTGCAGACCCCTGCTCTGGGCTATAGATTGGTTGATGTTTATCACATATACCCTGAGGCCTACAGTCTCAAGTCCCCCTTTTCCTGTTGCACAAGATATTCCCCATAAAATCACTGATGTATGCATTTCTTTGGGATTCTAAGTATAGGTTGTTACACATGTTTTATTATCCTATAGAATCTTTGTCCAAAAGCTATACAGAATACATTGTAACCTTAAAGCCACTCTTGTAAGAGTTAAAAATTAAAGGTTGGACTAAATATAAAAATGTGGTCACCAAAAATATATTACTCAAGTCAGAATTACTTTTTATGGCAGTTTATTTACAAAAAGAGAAAGAGTGAAAGTAAGGGAACAAGAGAGAGAAGAGTAGATAATTACTCTGTCCGGGTTCAAACCAGGCAGGGCTTCAGAGGCTCCAGTAAAGGGGGGCCTAGAGGTAAGCAAGGGTTCCAGCCATGAAGCCTTTTCCAAAACATGGGACTCTCTGGAGACTTGTCTCTCCACAAAGTCAGGAAAGAAGTCAGCCTTTTTACTCACCCACATGTTAGCTCAAAGGGAGAGATTCAAGAACAGTCTCACCAAATTTCAGAGTCTCAGGTCCATGAAGCAGATTCTTCACCAGCCTTGAACTTGAACTCCAAACTCTGAAGAACTCTCCTCTCACAGGAAGCTGCAACTACTTTTAAAGATGCTTCTTTGTATCACTTCCTGTGCATTCCTTCCACTTTATCGTAGCTTTAGCTTTGCTTAGGACTGCCCAGGGAGCATTTAGTCATTTCTGGTTTCTGATTCATCACCCACTTTAGCACATGTGGGTCACAGACCTCCCCCACTTAAGAATAAAATGGGGTATATACACTTCTGGTGATTAAATCTAAAAATAGGCAGGGAAGAGTTAATCCCATCTTCACACTGTTTAATCATTTATCTTTTACTGTGTATATGGAAGCTTGTGCAAAATCCCCAGCTTGTTTTATTCTCCCTGTAAAGTAGAAGCTATACTCAATAAACCTTGCCTTGAAAGCTTCTAGGTCCTCCTAATCCGCTTTGTATTTTTGTGTCATCCTTCTTATCGCCTTTTGAGAACCCCTTGATCACCATCAAGCAGGACTTGACACCCTTTTCCTCCTTTCTTATTGGGTAAGATGAATTTCTATACTCATGTGTCTAGTCGTGTCTGTGTGTGTGTGTGTGTGTGTGTGTGTGTATTTTTTTCATCTTGAATTTGTTCTAATGAGAGTAAGATTCAAGTATTGCCTGCTTTCCCCTCCTCTCCCCTTCATTGTATAAACTCTTCCTTATATACCTCATTTACCAGAGATAATCTTCCTTATTCTTCTCCATTTATCCTTCACCCATGGTTACTCTTTTTCTCACTCTTCAGTTATTCTTTTGTGATCATTTGTACATAATAGATTCACATCCATGGCCTCTAATTAGATTTCCTCAAACTGTCCTAGTGATTTTTTTTCCCTAACCTTTACCTTCTGTTTTAGAACCAACACTATGTATTGGTTCTAAGGCAGAAGAATGGTAAAGGCTAGGTAATGGGGGTTAAGTGATTTGCCCACCTAGGACACCCCCCCATCTATAGGCTTGGTTCTCAATCCACTGAGCCACCCTGTCCTAGTGATATTAAAGTTCTTATCTTCATCCCATATAGAAATACAAATATATTTATTTTATTATTATTATAAATATAAACAGTCTAACTTGTTTAGTCCATTATGATTTTTCATTCATGTTTACCTTTCTTTGTTTCTCTTGTGTCTTGTATTTGAATGTCAAATTTTCTATTCAGCTCTTCAAGAATTCTTCAAAACATTCTATTTCAGGGGAAGCTAGTTAGCATAGTAGATAGAACACCAGTTGAGAGGACCTGGGTTCAAATTTGACCTCAGACACTTCCAAGCTGTTTGACTCCTGGGCAAATCACTTCACCCCAATTGCCTACACCTTGTTACTCTTCTCTTTTAGAACTGATAGTAAGAAAGAAGGGTAAAAAAAAAGTATCCTAGGTCATTAAATGTCTGTTTTTTTTTTACCCTGTAGGATTATACTCAGTTTTTCTGGGCATGTTATTCTTGGTTGTAAGCCTAGCTCCTTTGCCTTTTGTATTATCATATTCCAAGCCCTCTGCTTTTCTGTGGTGGTAACGACTAAATCTTTTGTGATCCTGGCTATGGCTCTTTGGTATTTGAACTATTTCCTTCTGGATGTTTATAATATTTTCTCCTTGACATGAGTGCTCTATATTTTGGCTATAACATTTGAGAGTTTTCATTTTGGTATTTCTTTCAACAGATGATCAGTGGATTCTTTAAACTTCTACTTTACCATTTGGTTCTAAGTTATCTTTGCAGTTTTCCTTCACAATTTCTTGTAATGTGATGTCTAGGCTCTTTTTTTGTTCATGGCTTTCAAGGAGTCCAATAATTTTAAAATTATCTCTCCTCAATCTATTTTCCTATTAGTTTTTTTGTGTGTGTGATATTTCACATTTTCTATTTTTTTCATTATTTTGACTTTGTTTTATTGTTTCCTGATGTCTCATAGAATCAATAGTTTCCACTTGACCATTTTTAATTTTTAGTAAGTTATTTTCTTCAGTGAATTTTTGTACTTCTTTGACAATTTGGCCAACTCTGATTTTTAAGAAGTTTTTTTCTTCAGTTATTTTTTTTGTGCCTCTTACCAAGCTGTTGATCCTCTTTTCATAATTATCTTTCATAGCTTTCTCCCAATTTCCCCCTACTGTTCTTATTTTATTTTTAAAACCTTTGGTTTTTTCTCTTTCTTTAGATTTTTATAGGAATTCTTTTTGCTCTTGTGTCAAATCTGCATTTTTCTTTGAGGCTTTTCTTTAAGATGATTTCAAGTCATTGTCTTCTGAGTTTATGTCTTGAGCTTCCTTGTCACTTATAGTCATTTTATGGTCACATGTGTGTTTTTAAAATTTTGGCTCATTTTTCTAGTCTATTTTTTGACTTTGAAATTTTTGTTGTATTGGGTTCTACTTACCTTAGAAGGGTAGAGGGAATGATTGACTTGTGCTTCAGTCTTTTATGCTCTTCTGCTGCTTTCATAGTTCAGTGTGGGGATCTGTAAGTTTTTGGTATTTGTAAAGTGGTATGATCTGGAAAGAGGTCTTCTCATTGCCTTCCTAATCTACACATTGCTTATTGTGACCTTGATCTTGTGACCACAACTGTTCTCCCCACCTTGAACTGTGACTTAGAACTGGGCAATATATGTTAGAGATTCTAGCTGACACTTGTATTTGCTCCTAATGCTAGTATAGAAGTTCCCCCAGTATCTTTCTGCCCTAGAGTTCAGTTTCCTTATCATCCCTGGGTGCTGAGCTCCTCCCAGCTCCACTTCTACCACTGCCACAGCCAGATGCCAAGTCTATTGCTCTGTGCTTCTTATCATCTCTCATCCCAGTGTCTGTAGAACTCTCTATCTTCCTAAGTTTGTCTGGGCTGAAAAAAATGACTCACTTTGAATTTTCTTGGCTTTCCTACTCAGAATTCAGTTTGGCACACTTTTTATGGTTAAGGAAGTTGAAGAAAAGCTGCTGACCTCTCACTTTGCAATCTTGACTCCTACTAGGGGTCTTCAAATAAAGGTTTGATGGCAACTTGTTATGGTGTAGAGGAGCTTCTTTCTCTTTCTCTTAAGGAAGCAACCCTTCCTTCTGTCCTAGAATCAATATTAAGTGTTGGTTCCAAGGCAGAAGAGTGGTAAGGGCAAGGGAATAGGGGTTAGGTGATTTGCCCTGGGTGACACAGCTAGCAAGTATCTGAGGTCAAATTTCAACCCAGTACATCTATCCACTGAGCCACCTAGCTGCTCTAGAGCTTCTCTATCATGTATTGATTTGGACTTGATTGAGCCTTTTTCAGGCCTGTGATTCTATAGGATATTAAGTCTTAAAAACTCTTGGGGTAGGGGTTAGAAGGAAAGACTTAATCTATATAAGTGTTTGAAATGTTGCCAAGTGAAAAGCAAATTAGACTTTTGCTTTGTCCCAGAAAGCAGAATGAGGAGCATTGGGGTGAAGATACAGAGAAAGACATTTCAGTTCAATATAGATAAAAAAAAAAACCAACAACAACCTTCTGACAATTAAAATTGTCCCAAAGTGTATGCATCGATTCAGAAAGTAGTGAACTCTCTATTTTGGATATCTTGAAATGGAATTTTGACTATCATATATTGGGGGCATTTTTGAGAAAATTCCTGCTTAATCTGGAGATGAGCTAGCTAATCTTTTCCACTTTGAGATTCTGTAATTAACCCTTTTGAGCTTTAGTTTCCTCATCTATAACATGAGAATAGACATGTGAACTCTGAATGCAGATTGATGAATAGTTTTTTAATCTATTTTTTGTTTGATTTTGTTAGTATTTTCTTTCACAACACAGCATATATGGAAATATGTTTTGCATGACTTCACATTTATAATGAAATCAAATTGCTTACCTTCTCAAAGAAGGGGGAGAGTAGGAAGGAGAATTCAGAACTCAAGTTTCTAAAAAGATTGTTAATTTTTTTACGTATAATTGGAAAATGTTTAATGAAATACATCAAAATAATTTTTAAAAATTTCCTATCTTTAAAATGGGGCACTATGTATAAAAAGTATTAATGTCACAAAAAATACAGAAATGAAATTATCAACATCTTTCACTGACCACAAGGCAACAAATATTATTTTCTTTCTTTTTTTTTTTTAAACCCTTGCCTTCTGTCTTAGAATCAATACTGTGTATTGGTTCTAAGGCAGAAGAATAGTAAGGACTAGGCAATGGGGGTTAAGTGACTTGCCCAGGGTCCCACAATGAGGAAGTGTCTGAGGTCAAATTTGAACCCAGGACCTCCTGTCTCTGGACCTGGTTCTCAATCCTCTGGGCCGGGTTCTCAATCCACTGAGCCACCTAGTTGCTCCCAACAAATATTATTTTCAATAATGGAACACTAAACAAAGTATTAAAATGTTATCCTAAGGAACTAGTAGGCCAAAGAACAAATCAATGGAACAACAATTTTTGAAAATGTTATTTCCAAATTACATGTTTATACAATTTTAAACATTTGTTTTCTGACAGTTTGTAACTTCCCTCTCAGCACTCCCTTCTCCCCATGAAGGTAGGCAATATGGGTTGTACATATATTATCATAAAAGACATGTCCATGTTCATCAATATTGCATTTTCTAGAGAAAAATTCATGGAGGAAATAAAGTGAAGACTGCTATATTTCATTTTGCATTTGGACTCCTGTTTCTTCCATGGTAGTGGATATCCTTTTTCATCATGAAACCCTTGGAGTTATCCTGGATACTTGCCTTGTTGATAATTAAGTCATTCATAGTTGATCATCATACATTATTGTTGTTATAGGGTACAACTTTCAACTGGCTCTGCTCACTTCACTTTGTGTCACTTCATATGAGTCTTTCCAGGTGTTTTTGTGATCATCTTGTTTGTCATTTTTTATGGCACAGTAGTATTTCATGACAAGCATATACCATAATTTGTTTAGCCATTCCTCAACTGATAGACCATCCCTTCAGTTTCCAGTTCTTTGCCACCACACAAAAAAAATTATTTTAAAGATTTTTGTACAGGCAGATTCTTTTCCCCCATCTTTAATCTCTTTGGGATATAGACCTCGTAGTGGTATTGCTGAGTTAAAGGGTATGTATAGTTTAATGTTCTTTTGGGCATGGTTCCAGTTTGCTGTCCAGAATAGTTATATCAGTTCACAACTCCGAAAGAGTGTCCCAATTTTTCCACATCCCTTTCAATATTTATCATTTTCCATTTTTGTCATCTTAGCCAGTGTGGTGCATGTAAAGTGATATCTCTGAGGATGACAGACAATTTAATCAAAGAAAGTGACAATAAACAACAGAAGCTATGAAATAATTGGCAGTGTACCTTCCAATATTCCTCTGGAAACTATGTGAATCTAAATATAAAATACTCTTTGAAGAAGTAAAGACAGATCTAAATAATTTGGAGAAACAATTCTTCATAGGTACCAGCACCCAGTATAACAAAAAGGGCCAATACCATATAAATTAATCTACTTATTCAGTACCAATTAAACTCCCAAAAGAGTACTTTGTGGACTTAGAAACAATTATAATATAATTCATGTAGAGGAACAAAAAAAAGAATGAAAGATCAATAATCTCAAAGGTAATAATGAAGAAATGGAAGGAAGTCTAATAGAATTAGATCTCAAACTAGATTACAAAGCAGGAATCATTAAAACAATTGAATACTTAATTAAAAAATAAAGGTCAACAAATAGGACAGATTAGGTATTCAATTTCCAGAAGTAAATAAAATAGCATAATGTTTGTTAAACTCAAAGACTTTGGTTAATAGGGAGAAGGATTCACTATCTGACAAAAACTGCTAGGAAAATGACAGTGGCCCAGCAAAAAAAAAAAGGTTTAGAACAATACTTCATATCTACAAAAAAGGTCCACGAGGAAATGTAACAGATCATAAAGTCACATCATAAACAAGGAGCAATGGAATTTTCCTTTTGAATCTATGGATAAGGGAAGGGTTCATGATTAACTGTGATAGAGTGTCACATAAAATGGATAATTTTGATTTTATAAAATTGAAAATAAATTTAATAAATTTACACAAATAAACCTAATGCAGTAAAAATTAGAAGAGAAATAGTTAAATGGGAAAAATCTTTGCAATTGGTGTCTCTGTTAAGGTCTTATTTCAAAGATATATAAAGAACTAATTTGAATTTATAAAACTAAGAGTTATTTCCCAATAGATAATAGTATATTAAAGGATGTAAACAGTCAGTTTTCAAAGGAAGAAATCCAAACTGTTAGCAACCATATGAAAAAAATCCTAAAAATCCCTAATAACTTGCAAAATACAATTTGGGACAGCTTTAAGTTTCTATCTCATGCCTGTACTGGAAATTGTTTTTTTAAAGTCCTTTTATTCCTCCTGCAACTTGTGGTTAACTGAAAGACTATTTTCTGTTAATATTAACCTCATCTGTCCAAGATGCATCCATATGTCGTAAAAATTTACCTAAAGGACAGCCTCCCATGGTTGTTCCTCTCATGCTGTATGCTGGCCGTTAATCCTATCTTACTAATAAATCTTTCTTTTTACTTTTAAGCTAAAAAAAAAAAATTTACCTAAAGCCTAAAATATTCCTTAGATAAGAAGCTAGAGAAAAAATCTTCCCTGTCTCTGACTTCTTGACGAAATGTAAATCTTTCTCCTCAATCAGCCTATTTACTAACCCTCTAAAAGTAGTTTAATTTATAACCTGATTTAGTTTACATCTAAGTCTTTAATTGTTTGTTTTTGTATGAAATTTTGATTCTGACAGCTAGATGGTGCAGTGAATGGAGTGCTTGGCCCAGAGTTAGAAAGACTCATCTTCCTAAATTCAAATTTGACCTCTAACACTTACTGGCTATGTGACCCTAGGCAAATCCCTTACCCCTGTTTGCCTCAGTTTCCTCATCTGGAAAGTGCATTAGAGAAGGAAATGGCAAAGCAGTCCAAAAAAATCCTAACTGGAGTCTCAAAGAGTCAGACTTGATTGAAAAATGACTGAACAACAAGATGAATGTGTAAGTCTGTTCAACTTAAATGACATTGATGGAAGCATGGGATTATGGATTTATCTTTTCTTTAATTTTTAATGCCAAAGAGGAATGAAAAAGATTACAATATATAGGAGAATTATTTCTATGTCATTCTGATGTAATTATGCCTATAAGAAGGCTTATTACAGAAAGTGAAACTTTGTGGAATAATCCAATGTAATGGACTTTACTACTAGTAGCAATGTAACAGACCAGGACATTCCTGGAGGACTTATGGAAAGAATGCTATCTTTCTAGAGAAAGAATGTGGGAGTAGAAACACAGAAGAAAGACATATGATTTATCACTTGTTTATATGGGTATATGATTGGGGGGTTTTGTTTTAAAGGATCGCTCTGTTGCAAAAATGAATAATATGGAAATAGGTATCAAGTGATAATATTTGTATAACCCAGTGGAATTGCTTGTCAGCTCTCCAAGGGCAGGGGGACGGAAAGAAAATGAATCATGTAAACATGGAAAAATACTTTTTAAAAATTAAGAAGGGTTATTGGAATCTTAATGATTTTTCAGGTTTATTGTTTGCTCTGAGGTCTGAACCCGTGTTTGAGCATAATAAAACCTAGGTTTTTACCTCTATAATTTCCGCATTGTGGTAAATATATTTTGGCAGCAGTTTTCAATCACGTAAATTCAGAGAGGAAATGCTTCTTCCATAGCACACCTAACAAACTGGTAAATATGACAAAAGAGATAAATGACAAATATTGGAGAGGCTATGGGAAAAAATATATGCTATATGTGTACAAATATGTGCACTCTTGAAGTTGGGAAAGTCCTGCCACTCTGGAAAACAATTTGGAACTATGCCTAGAAAGTTCCCAAACTCTGCATACCTTTTGACCCATCTGTACCACCACTAGGCCTATACCCCTAAAGAAATCAAGGAAAGAGGAAAAGGAACTATATGGACAAAAATATTTTTAGCCACTCTGGCATCCAAAAAAATGTCCACTTTCTGGAGAATGGATAAACAAGTTGTGGTATATGATTGCAAATGAATATTATTATTCCATATGAAATTATAAAATTAATATTTCAGAGGAAACTGGGAAGACGTTTATGAATTAGTGGAAAGCAAAGTGAATAGGAACAGAACAATGTATATGACAGTAACATTTCTAGAAGAAAACAACTTTGAGAGACAATGATATGCCACAAATCCATGTAAATGAGTCCATTTGCTTCTTGACAGAGAGGTTATGAATTTCGGATGCAGAAAAAGACAAATTTTTGGACATGGTTAATGTGAGAATTTATTTGAAAAGACTATGTAGATATATGAAGGGTTTTGTTGTTTTTGTTTTGTAATCGCTTAATGTGGGGGAGAAGTTGAAGAGAAGGAACAGATTGATAAAAAAAAAAAAATTCTTATTTGAAAAAACCCCCACAAATGCCAGAAGGTTTCAAAAACAAGTTACACTGATGATAAGAGAAAGAACACATTTTACAAAAGACAAACAAAAATTTGATCTCCAGGATCAAATATAAAATCCTCTGTTTGGTGTTCAAAGTTCTTCATTATCTCTCCTTTCTGTTTCTAAAACAAGACACTCACACCATCTCTCTGGCTCTGGGCATTTTTTCTCTGGCTCATTTCCCTTTGCCTGGGATGCTCTTCCTCTCCACTCTTCACCACCTTTCTAGTTTCTTTCAAGTCCCAACTAAAGTTCCGCATTCCACAGGAAACCTCTCTCAATTCCCCTCTCCTCTCCTCTTTTCTTTTCTCCCTTCCTCTCTTTCTTCCTCCCTTCCTTCCTTTCTTTCCTTTCTTTTCCTTTCCTTTCCCTTCCCTTCCATCTTAGTATCAATACTGTACCAGTTCTAAGGCAGAAGAGTTGTAAGGGCTAGATAAAGGTTAAGTGACTTGCCCAGGGTCATGAATTCAGGACTTCCTGTCTTCCAGGTGGCTCTCAATCCACTGAGCCTTTTAGCTTCCCCTTCAGTGAAAGTTTTTAAACAAGTCAGATGACTACTTCGAAGGGATTCTCATACAGATATGTATTGGAAACAAGACCTTGGAGGCTCCTTCCAACTCTTAGATCATGTGCAGAATTCCATGAGCCGCTCTGACTTGAATTTCTCTTCTATAAAATGGAGATGGAGTTGGTGTTAGAGATTGTTTTAAAAAAAGAAGAAGAAAGAAAATCCTTACAGTGCTTTCTTTAAACCCTTACCTTCTATCTTAAAATCAATATAAGTATGAGGTCCAAGGCAGAAGAGCAATGAAGGATAGACAACTGGGGCTAAGTGACTTGCCCAGGGTCACATATCTAAGAAGTGTCTTATATCAGATTTGAACCCAGGTCCTCTTGTTCCCAGACCTGGCTCTCTATCCATGGAGCCACCTACTTGTCCTCTTAGAGGAGCTTTTCAACAAGCATTTAAGCACCTACTATATACTACTCATTAGGCAGACAAAGAAAGGCAAATAATAAACTAGCTCTTGCTTTTAGGAGCTCACAATCTAGAGAGACAACATGCAAACAACTATGTAGAAATAAGATCTATACGGAATATGATGAAGATATGTCTTATTATAGCTAGCATTTTTATAATGCAAAGCATTTTGAACAGATTATCTTATTTGAGCCCCACAATAGTCCTATGAGGTAGGTGTAATTATTACCCTCGATTCAAGTAAGCTGAGGCTGACATTAACCTGAGAGAGATTAAGTAACTTGTCCAGTTAGTAAATATTTGAAGTAGGATTTGAACTCAGCTTTTTCTGACTAAAGTCTTACATTTTATCCATTATGTCATCTAAATGTCTTATTATTTTCGGACTGATCTACCAATTATACATGCAAAATGCTGGTTCAGAAAAAGATCTCTAGGCATTAAGGTAATACATATATCAAAATTATTACTTCTGTATATCAGTGGCTCTAGGTTTTTCCTCATTTTGAATACTCTTTCCAAACTCTCTCATCTTATGTGATGCCTATCCCACAAAGCCTTTCTAAGGGATCCACCCAATGTGCTAGTGGCCTCCTTCTACAAAAAATCACTATGTGTAGACACCAATGGACCACAAAGATTGTATGTAGGTTCTCCTTTATGCTCTCTGTGTGGTTAACCAGCTTCCTTTTCTAGGATTACAACTTTTAATAGTATCTTTTTTTTTTTTTTTAAATAAACCCTTACCTTCCGTCTTGGGGTCAATACTGTGTATTGGCTCCAAGGCGAGGGCTAGGCAATGGGGGTTAAGTGACTTGCCCAGGGTCACACAGTGGGAAGTGGCTGAGGCTGGTTTTGAACCTAGGACCTCCTGTATCTAGGTCTGGCTCTCAATCCACCGAGCTACCCAGCTGCCCCCTTAATAGTATCTTTTAAATAACCTCTCTTGTACAGTTCTTCATTGGTACGGTATTACAATTTATTCATATTCACCATATGTCTCTCTGTTAGCTTTTAGGTAACTGTCATCTTTCATTTTTTAGAGACCATGGTATTCAAACATATAGTATCATCAAAAAATATTATTGTTGGGGGCAACTGGGTTGCTCAGTAGATTGAGAGCCAGGCCTAAAGATGGGATGTCCTGGGTTCAAATATGACCCCAGACACTTCCTAGCTATATGACTCTGGGCAAGTCACTTATCCCCCGTTGCCTGGCCCTTATTGCTCTTCTGCCTTGAAACCAATACAGAGTATTGATTCCAAGATGGAAGGTAAGGATTTAAAATATATATATATATATATATATATATTTGTGACTTGCTTAGATCACATAGCTAGGAAGTGTCTGAGGACAGATTTGATTTGAACCCAGATTTGAACTCAATTGAAAGAGCCTATAGACAGAATGTCCTGGGTTCAAATCTGTCCTCAGACACTTCCTAGCTATGTGATCTAAGCAAGTCACTTAACCCCCATTGTCTAATGTTTGTATTCTGTTTTAGAGTTGTTACCAAGAAAATAAGGGTTTAAGGGAAAAGAGGGACCTCTGTTTCAAGGAGAACCTCTGGATCACTAAATAAATTATTAATTTCCCAGATGTTATTCAGCACACTGTCCTATTCCTTTTCCACTTTGGAACTAGCTCACTAATCATATTCTGTGTCTGTCCAATATATGTGTATTACCAGTATGCCAGTCAAAAAAATAAATAAGGTGAGTCTGCCATGATCTGTTCTTAATGAAGTCATACTGACTTCTAGGTATCACTGGTTTGTTGTGTTCATAAACCATCCCTTTACAACTATGTTCTTGACTTTTGCTGGGAATTGACATCCAACTTACCACCAGTATTATGGGTTATTCATATAACTGCAAACAACATCTTCATCCTCTTGGTTTTTCTCTTCTTTTTCTTTTTTTTTTTTTTAATGTCCTTACCAGCTATCTTAGAATTACTACTATGTATTGGTTCCAAGGCAGAAGGGCAGTAAGGGCTAGGCAGAGGGGGTTAAATGACTTGGCAAGGATCATACAGCTAGGAAGTGTCTGAGGCTAGATTTGAATGCAAGATCTCCTATCTCTAGACTTGGCACTCAATCCACTGAGACACATTGCTGCTCCCTGGTTTTTTCTTTCTGGGTAGTTTGGCCAAACTCTTTTCAGTCATTTTGAATCTCATTTAAGAGATTCTGTAACGTTCCATTGATTAATGCAGTTGGCAAAATGTAATACACAAATGGGGTCTATGGGGTATTCAGGGAAGACTAGTACCTCTGGTGTGAGCTCTTTTCAAGGACTGCTTTCCTTATTTGGTGTCCACTTGCCACCCAGCTCTTACCTATGATTCTAAAAAGATAAAACATGTACAGAGCATACTCTGGTAAAACCAATTCTGCAGATGGGCTAAATCAGGATCAGGATAACTGATAGAACTCAAACCTGTTTGTAAATTAGAGAGCCATCTATCTGTCCAAGGCATGTGAAGACATCCCCTGGTGGAAGGGATAGATGAGAACAATTTGATCTAATGGCCATGAAGACGGTGGAAGTAGGGGTTCAGAGCTTGGTTAGACATGGAAGAAGCCAAACTTATTAACTGCACCCCGAGCTATCACTATGATCTTGATTTTTGTCTTGCCCCTGGAATCTGATGACTCTGGAAGAGGGAGGCTGACAACTTTGTGCAACTCTTTACTTAAGTACCTAAATCTGCTTTACTTAAGTACCTAAATCCAATTTTTGCATGAGTCAAGAGGCATTACCTTGTGATGTCTCTTCAAATATGAAGGATGGCAATCAATATATAAATAAGAGTGTATGAAGGATGATGTTATCATATCTAGGAATCCCTCTTACACTTAGACTCTGTACTTGTACATCTTCCATTTTTTTGGTGAGGGTATATCTCTCTATTTTATGCCTTTACTTGGTATTAATAATCAGCTTCTCACAAAGTTTTAGTTTTTTAGTCATTTCAATCATGTCTGAGGCTACGACCCCATTTGGAGTTTTCTTTGCAGAGATACTAGAGTGGTTTTCCATTTCCTTCTCTAGTTCATTTTCAAGATGAGGAAACTGAGGTAAACAGGTTTAAGTGACTTGCCCAGGGTCACCTATCTAAACACTTGAACAAAGTTCAAATAAAATTGAACATAGTTGCCAGTGTAAATCTTTAAAATACTCATGTGTAATTTTGACATGTGCATTAAGAAATACCTTGTTGGATAAGAGTTTTAAAAGTGATATTTTGTCTTTAGTTTGGTAAAAAAACAAAACAAAACACTAAATACTATCTAGTGATGAAGAAAGGGTACTGAATTTAGAGCCAGAGGACCTGGATTTGAGTCCAAGTTCTGCTACTATATGAAATCCCTTAATCCTAACTAACTTGAGTTCTCAAAGTGTTTCACCATCCTGGGTACTCTCTTCTGATCATTGTCTCCCCCATTGCTCTTAGCTCTGCCCTCCCAGAACAAATCAAACAAGTGTGATTCTTCTTCCACATGGTAGATAGACCTTTAATTTCTTAAAGATACCTATCATATCCCCATGAAGATTTTTTTAGGTTAAATCTCTTTATTTGTATCAGTCATTTTCTTCAACTATTTCCATAGCAAGTCTCCAGGTTCCTACATATCCTGGTCACTTTCTTCATATCTTTTATCTTGCCCTTCCCAAAATCTGGAACACAAAATGAACACTATATTCCAGAACTGTTCTAAACAAGTATGACTACAAATAGGATTATCATTACTCTCTTTCTGGATACTATGTTTCTTTGAATGGATCTTAAGACCATGTTAGATAATTTACCATGTACTTGCAGTCTAAGAAAACTTCTTGATTTATTTCACTCAAATTGTTGTTCTGTCATTTTTCAGTTGTGTTCTACTCTTTGTGACCCCATTTGGGGTTTCTTGGCAAAGATACCAGAGTGGTTTGCCATTTTCTTCTCCAACTCATTTGACAGATGAGGAAACTGAGGCAAATGGGCTTAAGTGACTTGCCCAGGATCACACAGCCAGTAAATGTCTGAGCTGGATTTGAATTTACTAAGATTAGACTTCCAGATTCCTGGCCTGGGGCTCTTTTCATTGTATCACCTCCCTACTCTCACTGAAACTGCTGTCTAATAAAGAAAGCTTCTCCCATCTATTGCAGCTGATTTTTTTTCCCCCAAAATACAGTACTTTTCGCTTATCTGTGTTAAATTTCATCTTACTTGATAGGCTCAAGTTTTGCTGTTCCTCAGCTACTTCATCTGTAAAACCAGAGGGATGTTCTACAAGTCCCTTGTGTCTGCCTCTGACTGTCCCTGTACTTTTCTCAGTTCTTTTTATATCATTCCATATTGTTAACTATTCTCTTTTCCTAGGCTTTTCTTGGGTTGTCATGATATTGCTCTCTCCTGATTTTCCCTACCAATCTGACCACTCCTTCTTAGTCTCCTTTGCATCATCATCCATTTCATTCTCCCTTTCCCCCCACAAGACTCTGTCCTGGGTCCTATTCCTTTCTCTCTCTATACTTTATCACTTGGTGACCTCATTAGCTCCCACTGGTTTATTTATCTTATCTATACAAATGATTCCCAGATTTTTATTTCTAGCTCTGGTATCTCCAGAACTCTAGAACCAAAATAACAACAGCCTATTAGACATTTCATACTGGATGTTCCAGAGACATTTTCATCATCAGTCTGTTCAAAACAGAACTTATTTTCTCTTTCCCCAGAATCAACCTACTTCCAAACTTCCATCTTTCTATTAAGGGTACCACTGTCTCCAGTCTCCCAGGGTTACTGCCTCAGTATTATCCTACATACCTACCAAATCAGTAGGTAAATCTTGTTTCTATCTCCACAGTAGATTATTTCTCTTCCAATCCCTTCTCACATGGCCAGGCTACCACCCTAGTTTAGGCCCCCATCATCTTTTATTTAAATCCTTTCTTTCTGTCTTAGTAACAACTCTAAGACAGAAGGGCAAGGGTTAGGCAAATGGGGTTATAAGTGATTTACCTAAGGTCATGCAGCTAGGAAATAGCTGAGGTCACATTTGAACCCAAGATCTCCTCTCTCCAGGCCTGATTCTCTAATCATTGAGCCACCACATAGTTGCCTCCCTCATCACCTTTCAACTAGACTATTGCAATAGTCTCCTAAATTGGTTTCTTTGCCTCGAATCTCTCCCTATTATATACAAGCTCCTAAAATGATTTTCCTTAAATGCAGGTTGGACCATGTGATTTTCCTGCTCAATAAACTCTAGGAACTTCCTATTATTACTTCTCTTAAAGAACAAGATATATACTCCTCTGTTCTGGCACTTGAAGCCCTTTATAATCTCCCCCCATCCTCCCTTACCTTTATTATATATTTCTTCCCTTCTTAGGGAGAAAAGTGATGCAGTCTATAGAAACCTGGACTTGGAGTCAGGAAGACCTGAGTTCAAATTCAATCTTAGACACTACTCACTAGCTGTGTAACTCTAGGCAAGTCACCTAGCCTAGGTTCCTCAATTTCTTAAAGTTTGCTTAAAGTATTGAAATGGAGTTAATAATTGCACCTACTTTGTCAGGATCAAATGAATTATTTGAAAAAAGCTTAGCGTGGCACAAAGTAGACAATATATAAATGCTTATTCCTTTCCCTTCCCCTTCTTGCATGCTAAAGTTCAGCCAAACTGGCCTTCTTGCTTCTTTTCACATAGGACAAGACATATTCCATATCTTTGCCTTTGCTCTGGCTACCCTACTTCCCACCCCCACCTGGGATCCACTTCTGTCTCCAAATTTTCCTTGGGGACTCAAGAGTGACCTTCTACTTGACTTTTTTCTTCATCTTTCCAACCATAAGTGTACTTCTTACAAAGCTTTTTTTTGCTCTGACATTTGAGTCTTGTGTGACTCTTCATTATCTCATTTGGGATTTTCTTGGCAGAGATATTGAAGTGGTTTGCCATTTCCTTCTCCAGTTCATTTGACAGATGAGGAAACTGAGGCAAACAGGATTAAGTGACTTGCTCAGGATCACACAGCTAGTAAGTTTCTAAGAACAGATTTGAACTCAGAAAGATGAGTCTTCCTGACTTTTAGGCTCATCATACTATCCCACTGTATCACCTAACTGCCCAATCACAAAGCTACTTTGTATTTATTTTACATATAGATAGTCAGATATAGAATGTTGTTCCTCTCCTATCCCCAACTCCAGAATAGATAGAACGTAACCTCATAGAGTATAACATTTCAAGGTTGTTTCAATGCTTGCAAGGCCTATTGTAGAAGTTTAATAAAAATACTTGTTGATTGATTCATAACCTACCCAATATCATTTGGTTTGTCTAATTAATAACTGTTTACATATCTGACTTCATAAATACTGCTTTCAAGCCTTAGTTCTCTATCATATTAACTTAAAATTTTTATTTTTTAATTTTTTATTTTTTATATAAACCTTACCTTATGAGTATTGGCTCCAAGGCAGAAGAGTGGTAAGGGTAGGCAATGAGGGTCAAGTGACTTGCCCAGGGTCACACAGCTGGGAAGTGTCTGAGGCCAGATTTGAACCTAGGACCTCCCATCTCTAGGCCTGACACTCCATTCACTGGACTACCCAGCTCTACTTTCTACAGTCTCTACTCTTAAGGAACTCACAGTCTAATAAGGGAGACAAGCAAATAAGCAATGACTGATAAATAGGAAATAATTGAGAAGGATGGCAGAATTAAAAAGGTTTGGGAAAGGAGGCCAGTAGGTGGCTCCATGGTTAGAGAGCCAGGCCTGGAGTCAGATGGACCTGGGTTCAAATCTGGACTCAGACACTTACTAGCTATATGGTCCTGGGCAAGTCACTTAACCCCAATTGCCTAGCCCTCACTGCTCTTCTGTCTTGGAACAGATACTTGTTTTGATTCTAAGAGAATGTTAGGTTAAAAAAAAGAGAGGGATTGATAAGCGCTTCTTGTAAAAGGTGGTATTTTATTTTATTTTTTAAAAACTCTACTTTCTGTTTTAGTAACAACTGTAAGAAGGGTAAGGACTAGGCAAATGAGGTTAAGTGACTTGCCCAGAGTCTCATAGCTAGGAAGTATCTGAGGTTATATTTGAATACAAGTCCTCCTGATTCTAGGCCTGGCACTCTATCCATTGTGCCACCTAATTGTCCGAGAAGATGGTATTTTAATTGGGATTTGAAAAGGCAAGGGGCAGATTTGAGGAGGGAGAGCATTCTAGGTTTGGAAAATAGTTAGAGAAGATGTCAGGAGTAAAGAAATGGAGTTTGAGAAGTAGCAAGGAAGCCAGTAACACCAGATAAGAAAATATATAGCATGGAGAAAGGTGTAAGAAGACCAAAAGGAAGAATGGGGTAGATGCTAAGTTATGGATGGCTTTAGATTGCAGAGGATATTGTATTTTGATATTAGAAGTGACAGGGAGCCATTGGAGGTTCTTGAGTAAGGGGGTGACATAGGACCTATACTTTAGGAAAATCACTCTGGTGGTTGGAGGATAGACTCTAGTAAATAAGAAGAAACTTGTGGTAGGCTGGCCAATTTGCTCAATCATTTTAGAAAAGATATTGAAAATAAAATGCATTCAGAGGAGAACACCAAGATGGTGAGAAGACAGGATACTATTCAATATAATTGTTGGTTGAAGGAACTAAGTCTGATTAGCTTAGAGTCATGGTGGTAAACCAATGGAACATGTGCCAGAGAGTCTGGGCCACTCAGAACCCTAGCACAGAGTTTGCCAGAGTTTGTTACTAGAAAACCAGAAGGATGTGGGGCCAGTCTGCTCCCCTCACCTCTTCACATGTGCCTGAGGACATTTCTCACATCACCCACCCCTCTAAAAGGTTCACCATCACCGGTCTAGAGCAAAAATATTAAATGTAGCTCATAAAACTCCTAAGTACAGACCAGACCAAATTAAAATTTAATTGGAAAATATTTAACAAAATAAATTAAAATGCAATAAAATGATGACCATTACATTTAAAAACTAAGTCAATATGGGGTAGTGATTCTTATGTTGGGATTAGTGACCATTTCTTGTTGAGTTTGACACCACTGCCCTAGAGAACTTCAAGTATCTGAAAGCCTCCCATGTGGAAGAGGGATTAGATTTATTCTTTTTAGTCCTAGAGGAGAGAGCCAAGCAATGGATGGAAATTTCAAAGAGGCAAATTTCAGCTTAGTTTGTGGAAAATATTCCTAACAATTAGAGCTACCTCAAAGTTGATCTGGTTCTGGTTGTAATAGTGAGTTCTTTCTTACTAGAAGCCTTTAAGAAGTACTTGGATTAACCTCTGACATGGATTTTGTGGATTTCTGGATTTCTAAGGGCAGTGAATTCTCTAAGTACCTTGCTAGCTTCTCACCCAGTTCTAAGTAGGGTGTTTAATATTTTGTTGATTCAATTCAAAAGTAGACAAGGGGGAGTTAATCCTGTCTTCAAGTCTAGTGAGGTATTTAGTAGGAGTACTTAAAGTTAGTGTTAACTCAGGTTAGACAATAGAGTAAAAAATTCCCTTTCATACTTAGGAACTTTGGTATACAAATTGGTGTCCCTTTAAGTATGCTGACCTCTCAGTCAACTTCCTCAACTTCTGTGACATAAACCTTCATTCTACCTCAGCTAACCACAGGAATGATCATACATTAAATCTTACTATCACTGCAAATTGCCATCTCCATGACTCTTGAATTTGCATATATTTCCACATCTCCTGCCCTCCCTTTTTTGTCCTCTATCTCATTACCCCTAAACCTATTTTTTATCCTAAAGGCATTCTCTAGTCTTTTCCATCCCTTTCTGTCCTACTTAATTAATCCTGCTCTAGCCCTATTTTGTTCTTTGCAATGTCCTCATAGTTATCCAGTTTACATAAATATGGTCATCTACCTTTAAATACCTTGGTCCCTTGCCCTTCTGTCATTCTTGTTATGCCAATTTTCAAACAGGCCACTCCCTCCTTCACCTATTTTATGATCATAATCTTGTGTGGATGGGATGAATGCAGCTGGAAGAAATCACACACCATGCCAACTAGGTCCACTAAGAATTCTTGTTGTTTGACCTCACTTAGGCCTTCATGCTCCCAGAAGCTATTGTTTCAAACCCCTTCTCTTCTTGCATTCTCTTCAAATTCCAATATCACCTCTACCCTCCACCCCTCTGGACATATGTCTTGGCTTCCTTCTTTACTAAGAAAATTGACACCAGCAGTTGTGAACTCCCTCTATTCCATACCTCAAAACCATTTTCCATCCTTATTTTACCTTCTTTTCTTTCTTTGGCCTCTGAGGAAGTAGCTTTTCTCTGTGCCAAAACAAATCCTTCTACTCGTGCCCTTGATTTTGTGCTGTCCCATATCTTTTAGTAACTTTCTTCTTTAATCACTTTCTGTCTTCAAATTTTTCTTTTTCACTGGCTCTTGACTGTGATGTACAAATAGGCTCAAGTCTCTCTTCCCACATGCCCCAATCCTTAGAAAAAGATCACTTAACTCTGGCATCTCCTCAAATTATAACTTGTCTACCTTTCATTGCCAAATTCTTAGAGGCATCTATACTTAATGTCTTCATTTTTTCATTACTGACACTTCTGCAGTCTGACTTTTGACTCTACCATTTGTTTGTTACATTAAATTTCCCATTCATTCAGGTATTTTTCCTCCCTCCTTTCCACACTAGAGAAGGAATCATTTTGCATGCTCACACATGCACACAAAGTATATTGTGTATATTTTTATTCATCAGTTCTTTTTCTGGAAGTGGACACTGATAATTGTTCTTCAAACAATATTTCTATTGTTCTATGTAATATTCACTAGGTTCTGTTTCACTCTTCTTAATTTCATTTAGGTCTTTGGTTTTTTATTTTTTTAAAACCTGTCCATTATTTCTTACTGCACAGTAGTATTCCATTACAATTATATGCTTTAATGTGTTCATCCACTCCTTGATTGATGGACATTAATCAATTCTCATTTTTTTTGTCATCACATAGAGATCTGCTATAAATATTTTAGAATATATAGATTCTTTTCTGTTTTACCTGATTACCTTAGGAAATAGACAGACGTACTGGTAGTATTGCTGAGTCTACACATAGTTTTGTAATTCTTTGGACAAAATTCCAAATTGCTGTCCAAAATAGTTGGATCAGTTCACAGTTCCTCCAATAGTGTATTAATATTATGGACATTGTTCTTTGTTTTTTTTTAAGCCCTTACCTTCTATCTTAGAATTATATTGAGTATTTGTTCTGTCAACATAGAATCTAGAAACCCCCAAACTTGTAGCCACGAGGAATCTGAAAGCCCCAAGTTTAGTTAGCTTGAAGGTGAAGACTTCAAGTTTGATCTTGTCACATGAGTTTCTCTCTGAGAGAAACTCCAACTTCACAAGTTTAGGTTTAACAATAGACCTTAAAGTAGTTTAGGTGGAGCTAGCAAATTCAATCTGGTGTTTAATACCCTTTTTGGTCCCAGTAGATTCTCCTTTTGTCCTTTAGCACAAAGTCCTTTACCAAGTTAGCCCAGTCCTTGACTGGATCTTTCCCTTTTGTGATCATTATAAAGCATCAGTAGAGACTGATAATCCTCTCTAGGACTCCTCTTTTTCTTTGTAGCCATTGTAAGACCAATGAACTATTGGTCCTCAGTCCCCTAATTTCCTTTATTCTTCAGAGCTGTCATTCTAGTGTGATTGGCAAGTTCTCAGGGGGTCAGTGGCCAGAGACTGAGTGGAGGCCTTGAGGAATTATGCCAAACCCCTCTCCTTAATTAAAGAAGTGGTTTTCTGACTATTTAATAGTGTAGGGCTTAAATTTATGGTTGGACTAAATATAAGAGAAATGTGATTTATAACTCAAGTCAAAATGGCTTTTTAGCAGTTTATTTACAAAAAGATGTAAAGAGTAAAAGTAGAGAATATAAAGTAAAGAGGGTAGAGAAGATATCTATCCTCTTGCACTAGATATTTGCTCCAGGCAGGGTTCACTGGAGGGTTTCACCCAAGCAAAGGTTTCACCCACAAGGCCTCCTGGAAGGCAGGGAAGCCTTTCTGGAAAATAATCTTTTCAGAAGCCAGGAAGAGAGTCAGCTTTTCATTCACCCAAGTAATGGCTTCAAAGAGGGAATCCAAGAGCAGTCTTATCAGAAGCAGTCCAAGAGTCAGAATTCTAATCCAAGCTAGAGCTCCTCCAAGGCCAAGTTTGAAGGAGAAAGTGAGTTTGGAGAGAAAGGTCAAGGCTTTTATAGTGCTTTTTCCACTTTACTTCCTGTCCCTTCCTCCACTTTACAGGGACCAATTACAGTCTTTAAATTTGCTTGGTACTGCCTAGGGGGCAGTCAGATTCTGGAGGTATAAACGCTTTAGTAAGTGGTTTTTGGACTTCCTGTACTTAAATGTTAAATAGGGGTGTCTTTACTTTTTGTTGATTAAATTTAAAAGTAGGCAGGGGAAAGTTAATCCTATCTTCACAATAGTTCTGAGTTTTTTCCAGTTTAACAGTTCCAAGGCAGAAGAATGGTAAGGGCTAGGTACTAAGGTAAGTGACTTGGCCAGGGTGACACAGCTAGGAAATATGAATTCATATTTGAACCCAGGACCTCTTGTCTCCAGGCCTGGTATTCTATCCACTGAGCCACCTAACTGCCCCTTGTAGACATTGTTCTTAGCTGTTAAATCTAATGGTAAACCCTCTGTAGCATTTCACATAATAGAGTACTCTTTCCTTCAAGATATTAATAAGATTATAGAGTCACAGCTTTGCTTTCTTTTTTTTCTTTTTCCTGTCTGATGGCATCTTCTGGATTACTATCCTCCTACCCTTAGGCACTGAGCTTGAGCCTCCTTTGGTGGATCCTTCTCCTTACTCCAAACATAAGTTTTTTCCTAAGGCTATGTCCTGGGCCTTTTTGATTTTCTCAGTTCTCTTCCTTTGTATCATTAGCTTATCATTCAATTATCATCTCTATGTCTTTGTCACTTAAATCAATATATTCAGCTCTAATGTCTCTTCTGAACTCTAATCCTCTATCACCAACTGTCTGTGTGACATCTCAAATTCAACATGTCCAAAACATAATTATCTTCCCCCTAAACCCACTATTCTCCTAGTCATCTAGATTTGTAATATCACAATCATCCTGGTTCTTTATCTAGCACAGTGTTATCTATCTATCTATCTATCTATCTATCTATCTATCTATCTATCTATCTATCTATCTATCTATCTATCTGTCTACCTACCTATCTACTGTCAACGTGGAATCTAAAAACCCCAAACTGAAGACCCCCAAGTTTAGTCAGCTTGAAAGATGGAGACCCCAAAGCTCATCCTTGTTCCTGTGAGAACTCACCTTCAAGGGAATCTCAGACTAGCAGTTTCAGACTGAATAGTAGACCCTAAGATATTTAATGGAACTAGCTAGGTGGAGTTAGCAAATTTTAATCAAATGCTAAGTACTCTTTTTTTACCCAGTAGCTTCTCCCATTGTATCAGAGATGCTTCTCAAGAAGACCTATGCTTGGGCAGAGACCATCCTTTTAGTATCCATTTTAGTGGTCCATTCCCTTACACCCTAGCCTCTGGCTATATGGTTCCTTTCCCAAGCCCATCAGTGTAGTTTGAACACTCCCTTTTCCTTGTAGCCATGGTAATGTCAATCAATCATATTTCCCTGTCCTTTGGTTTCCCAAATGGTATATAACCCAATTTCTTTTATTCTTTGGAGCTGTCAATCTCAAGTGGTTGGTGGTTCCAGGGGTAGGTGACCAGAGCAGCTGGAGTCTTGGGGTTCTGTGTGGGTTTGTAGCATGCAGCTCTGCGTGGAGGCCTTGAGGAATTATGCAGAACTCCTCTCTTTAATTAAAGACATAGTTTTTCAGACTATTTAATAGTTCTGTGTTTTTTCCAGTTTAACACTACCTACCTATCTTTTTATTCCCCTAGCTGATCAGTTGCTAAGTTTTGTTAATTCTACTTTAGAAATATCTTTCATATGTCTTCTTTTGCTTGTAGAATTTTTAAGAGCTTCCTAAATAGATGGTCTGCCTCCAGTCTCTTCTCCTGCCTCCAATTTAAACTAAACAACTGCCAAAAAAATTTTGTTATGGTACAGATCTTAACATTAGTACCTTGCTTGAAAATGTTTAGGGGCTCCTTATTGTCTTTGAGTTAAAATGTAAACTTTTCAGCCTAGGACTCTCCACAATCTGGTTCCAGTTTAACTTTTCAAAGCTTTTTTTTCTTATTACCTTTACACTTTATACATCTCAACCAAATTGGATTGACATGAATGTTATTCTTGCTAATTTCTGCCTTTCAAAATTTCTATCTGCTTTCAAGGTTAAGCTCAGAGATAACTTCTCTGAGAAGGCTTCTCTGATTCTCCTGTTTATGAATATTCTCTCCCTCTCTTTAAAAAAATTATCAGGATGGGAGTGAGGAACCTGCTTGGCTTTCAGGAAATTTTTTTTTTTTATACAAACTAGCTCTATCTTCCTTCTCTCTCACTCCAGTGGAAAGTAAGCTCCTTGAGGGAAGGAAGTTATTTTTGTCTTGGCATCTCCATCTATTGGCACAGTGTCTTGTAGAGAGTATATGCTTAATAATATTGTGCAGATTCTATTTTATAAATGAATTTAAAAGAGGTTGGATTTGATGGCCTCTTAAATCCTTTTCAATTCTTTTTTTTTTTCAATTTTATTTTTTAGAAAAAATTTTTTTCCATGGTTACATGATTCATGTTCTTACTCCATGTCCAACCTCTCCCCCCCCCCCACCTTCCCCATAGCTGATGTGCATTTCCACTGGTTCTTCATGTGTCATTGTTCAAGACCTATTTCCATATTATTGATAGTTGTACTAGTGTGATTGTTTATAGAGTCTACATCTCAAACCATGTCCGCATCAAGCCATGTGTTCAAGCAGTTGTTTTTCTTCTGTGTTTCTACTCCTACAGTTCTTCCTCTGAATGTGGGTAGCATTCTTTTCCATAAATTCCTCAGAGTTGTCCTGGGTCATTGCATTGCTGCTAGTACAGAAGTCCATTACATTCGATTTTACCACATTGTATCAGTCTCTGTGTACAATGTTCTTGTTCTGCTCCTTTCACTATGCATCAATTCCTGGAGGTCATTCCAGTTCACATGGAATTCCTCCAGTTTATTATTCCTTTGAGCACAATAGTATTCCATCACCAACAAATACTACAATTTGTTCATCCATTCCCCAATTGAAAGGCATACCCTAGTTTTCCAGTTTTTTGCCACCACAAAGAGCACAGCTATAAATATTTTTGTACATGTCTTTTTCCCTATGATCTCTTTGGGGTATAAACCCAGCAATGGTATGGCTGGATCAAAGGGCTGGCAATCTTTTAGCACTTTTTGGGCATAGTTCCAAATTGCCATCCAGAATAGTTGGATCAATTCATAACTCCACCAGCAGTGCATTAATGTCCCAATTTTGCCACATCCCCTCCAACATTCATTACTCTCTTCTTTCATTTTAGCCAATCTGCTAGGTGTGAGGTGATACCTCAGAGTTGTTTTGATTTACATTTCTCTAATTATTAGAGATTTAGAACACTTTCTCATGGGCTTATTGATAATTTTGATTTCTTTATCTGAAAATTGCCTATTTATGTCCTTTGCCCATTTTTTGATTGGGGAATAGGTTGATTTTTTGTACAATTGGTTTAGCTCCTTGTATATTTGAGTAATTAGACCTTTGAAAAAATTTGAAAATCCTTTTAAATTCTGATTATGTTCCTCAGGAGCTTAAGAAATTGGGAGTGGAGCAGTGCTAAAGGCTGATAGAAGAAAAGGTAGAATAGTCTGGGCCTAAATGGGGATTCTCCATACTGAAAGGAATGAAGTCTTTGAGGCCAAAGATAGAATTAGTGGTGGGAGAGAAAGGGAGTTCCTTAGTAACCTAGGATGATTGCAGAAGCAGAGAAAAGCAGACTGACAAATGCTCAGGAGGTGTGGAAGTTGAACAGGGGCTTTGGCACAGTAAGTACACCTGCTTTGATAGCAATTTAAAGTTTAAAAAAGGGTTCCTGCTCCACAAATTCTATGGAATATATAAATGCAGGGTCACTGTGCCTAATTTAGAGAGGAGACCACGGAGGTCCCCTCGAAGCGCGACACTATAGGCAAACTTTCATGGGTGAAGGCTGCAATTTGAAAGCAATTTTTCTTACTCCCCAACAGGAGTTAAGCCAAGGGACCCCGCAGGGGAGAAAGGTCCTGAGGAAGTCACATGAGTGAGGGGGGTTTAAGTGCCAAGTCTATTCCATAGCCTCAGAGGCCCGTGCGCACGCACGTGTAGCAGGCTTCGAAGCAAAAAAAAAAAAGGCGCCTTCAGCTTTCCTGCGCTTCCTGTCCTTAGAAGGCATCCGGGATCAGCCCAGAAGAACTCCGGAACTTCCGGAATCACCCGCAGCTCATTCGGGTGTGTGGATAGCGTTGAGCCTCGTTTCAGTATAGCCGTCACGTGGGTTACCCGAGAGCCTTCGGGAATTTCCGGAAGTGTAAGGGGCGTGCCATCGAGAGGTGGCCTGCTGCAGCCGTCTCACCGGCTTTAGGTTACGGCCACAGAATCGCGAGCCCACGACCAGACGATCTGCGGTGGTCCGGGACCGGAAGCTGGTGCGGATGAAATCATTTCCGGCGGGTGACGGTGCGGACGGGTCAGAGGCGTAGAGGCGGCGGCAAAATGGCGGCGCCTGAGGAGCGGGACTTAACCCAGGAGCAGACGGAAAAGCTGCTGCAGTTCCAGGTACTGAGGGCTCGAGGCTACCAACGCTGCTGCCCGTCCAGAGCGGAGCGCCGTGTCTTCTTTCCCCTTGCGGGAAGACGGCAGCATCTGTCAGTCATGGCCCATGGGGACTCCCTCCTCTCTGCAACCAACTGCCCTCGGGCTTCCCGGCCCCTTCCACAGACCCCGCCGCACCCCCAGCCTTAGTACCAACCTAGTCTCTCGCCTTCTCTTGGCCCGGGATTCCGGTGGTCTCCACTCCCTTGCTTCTATAGCTCCTTTTTCTTTTCTCCTTCTTCTTCCCTTACTCTTTCCCTCCATTTCACTCCCTCCTTCTCTTTTCTTTCTTTCCTTGTCTTCCTTCCCCTTTCACCTTTTCTTTTTCTGCCCATTCCCCCATTTGTCGCTTTCCTTCTCCCCCTTCACCTCGCCACTTAGTGACATTCCCCTCCCCCATGGATTTGATCCAGTGTTGTCAATCCTAACTTCTTGGTGGTGCCTCCTAGTTTATATCCTGAATTTCTACCTGCTAGTTATCCCCCCTTCATGGTTCTATAATGGAAGAAGGGAAAGAAGGTTTCTTTTAATACAGACCATCCAGCGAGTGGCATCTAGTTATACCTACAGTGTTTTCCAGTGTCCTGACATTATTCATGTTAATAACACCAGAGGAACAGGGTGGGTTTCTATGGGGGTTTGTGACAAGGTTGTTGTTTAACTCTGAGCTGAGAATCTTGAGAGGCCAGTGAATGAATGGTGTTCATTGATTTTAGAATCATTTTCTAAAGCTGATAAACATTTTCTTCCTAAATCTTAATTGATTACTGCCAGGTTAGAGGAATAGAAGTAGTATGAAATTTGCCTAAAGGATTAACTAACCAAAATAATACTTTCTCTTAATAAATGTATTCATTTCTAAAATGTCATCTTTTTGAATGGAATGATGGGTAAGATTTGTGTAACCGAGGGTCTTTTAATTTAGCTCAGCCGAGTTTTTAGATTTGGTAAGTAGTTTTTGTTCCTAAAATTAAATATTATTTTTCCTTAACAGAAACATGAGCATATAAATCTCCTAAAACTTAGTAAGCATTGTATGTAAGCCCGAGTGGGGAAAATTGATGACATAGCATACTGAAGGAAAAAATTAGCAAACAATGGTCACCTGGTCTCAGCTGTGGATTGGTCTGAAGTCACTAACTTCAGATGCTATTTATTGCTTTAACTTTGGTAAACCATTCAACTGATTTTAGTCTTCTCATGGAGAGATAACATCTAAGGTATTAAGCCCCTTAAGATGCTGTAAGTTATCTTAAATTCTTTTTATCTGTGAATCATAATGTGGTACCAATGGAAGCTTGGGTATGCCAGGGACCAAGGAAGGTAGGAGACCTATTCAGTTTGCAGGAGTCTTCTGCTGTCAGAGTGCCTAAGTCTGTTAAAAAGTTGTATATAGATACAGAGTTGAATAGTAGCTTTAGTGTAGAATGAACTTAGTTGGAAGCACCATAGTTCATTGTCATGTTCATAGTTCATGGTCATGGTCAGATTCACCAGTTTCTGATTTGTTTTATCTTTCTCAATTGTAACATGAAGCATTTTTATTCCAGCAGGTAGAACATGTTTGGAAATGTAAAGCAAGATTTAGGTGTAACATAACTTCATTCTTCATGTAGTAGAACCAACTTCTGGGTGTTTTTTTAAACATTTTGAATAATTTTGATATTTTGAGAAAGCAAAATATTTTAGATGTTAGATTTCTTACCTCTTATTTAAACTGTAGTTTTTTTTATTTTTATGATAATCATAAAATATCTCCATTAAGTGCTGTTTTCTCATTCTTTTTCTGTAGAAATCGGAAACTAATTTTGAGGTGTGGTGTATAACATCATCTGAAACATCACAAAAATCTTTCTCTCCCATGACCCCTTTTTCGTGTGAAAATAAAAATGATAATTTAAAAAATTGATACCTAAAATAATTAGGCATCACCATCTCTTTTTTTTTTTTAGACTAATCCAAAACACATAAGAAAAAGTCCTTTGAAAAAATATTATAATTTGTTTACTTAGAAATATTTATCTAGTCTGAGTCTTGGAAATTAATGATGCCAGTTATCTGCTTTGTAGGTTTCAAGTCAAGATATAATTGTTCAGTACTTAATTGCTGAATTCTTCGGTATACGGTTTGCATATCCTTCTAAAACTATTTCGTGAAAATTAAATCAATTGTATTGCCATTCTAATATCCAAAAATTGGTGTATCTTGGGCTAACTCTTATTTGATGAATGCTTACGTGTTGCCTTTTTGTAAAAGTATTATATATCATTTGCATTTCTTTGCATAGAACAATTAGTACAAGTCATTACACTTAAGAAAAATTATGTTCCTTGAAATTATAATAGAAATAAAATTAATTTTCCAACATAAGTAATATTGTGAAAGGTTTTGGATTCCTGACCAAGAAGAGCCTGTTGTTCAGTTTTAATAGAAATAATTCCAGCACTATATTATCATTTGATCACAAATGATATACTTATATATTCTTTATTGTAAAACTTTCTAAATTATTAATATACATGTTTATATAAAACAAGGAAATGCAATTCCTAATTACATATATTTTTATTTAATTTGATAGTGTTCATTAAATATTTGAATGTGTTCTAGGGACCAGTCATTATATTTAGGATCTTAGTATTTACAGCTGATCAGAATCCTTAGAGCTCATCTAGTCCAAAATCATTTTTTTGTACATCATCTTAAAATTAGTTCATTCTTAATAATTATTTTTATCTTAATTGATTCTTTTTCCTCAACATCTCATATCTATCCCTTTTCTTTTTCTTTATTTTTTTGGGGGGGGAAATCCTTACTTATCTTAGAATCGATACTGAGTGTTGATTCCAACGCAGAAGAGCAGTAAGATATGCAGTTGGAGTTAGGTGACTTGCCCAGGGTCTCACAGGTAGGAAGTGTCTGGGGTAAAATTTGAATCCAAAACCTCCTGTTTTCAGGCCTAGCTCTCTATCCATTGAGCCACCCAGCTACCCCGTCCCTATATTTCTAATCCCACAACTGCTACCCTACTTCAGATCTTTGGTATCTTTTACCTGCTATATTATAGTAGTCTCTTAATTAGTCTCACTCTTTCTCCTCTTTAGCCCATTCTCCATAAGAATTGCCTCAGTGATAGCTATAAAACTCCAGTTGTCCTTCCCCTTCTCAAAAAGCTGTAGTGGTCCCTTGCTTCTAGGATCATATACAAATTGCTTTTTGTTTTTTAAAGCCCTAACCTACCTTTCCAGTCTTACAACACAACTCCCACAAAGAGACCTGCTTGCTGTTATTCTTCATGCATAAACATTCCATCTCTTATCATCATACCTTTCCATAGACTCTCTCCCATTCTTGCAATATACCACCTTCTCCATTTATAATCCAAATCTTCCTTCAAAGGTCAGCATGTGTCATATCTTACATGAAACCCTTTGTGATACCCCTAGCAACCAGTGGCCCGCTCTACAAAATTTCTGTTTGCAAACTGTGCATGTATTTTATATTTAAACTGGCAGAATTTAAGCTCCTTGAGGGCAGGAACTATTTTTGCATTTGTGTCCTCAGCTCCTAGCACAATATCTGGCACACAGGTGCTTAATAAATGCTTGTTAACTAACTGTAGAAGAGGCAGTTGAGGCTTTGAGATTTAAATGATTTATCCAAAGTCACACAGTTATAAATAAATGGTGTTTTGATTCAAGTCTTCTGATTCCAAAATCAGTGCTCTTGCCAGAACACTCACTCTTTTCTTTCCAGCTTTCCAATTGAAGTCTATTGACAGCAGCCCCTTTTTGGGGAAACTTTCCCTTATTTCTTTTTCAACAACATTTAAAACTCTCAACTGCTGTTAATAGATTGACTAGTAGCTTAGAGAAAATATAGTGTTTTAGAATTATGATAGAATGAGCATTGAGGGAATTTTTAACTGCCATTTTTGACAGTCAGTGAGGGAGAGGCAGAAATATAATGTATATATTATATACATATACATAAACATATGTGTGTGTGTGTATATATACACACACACAAATATGCATATATGTAATGAGAAATGTTTTAATATCAACCAAACAGAGCAGTCAAAAACAAAATGGCATAATGGAAAAGAATAATGAATTTGATGTGAGACAATCTGGCTTCTAATCCCAGCTCTATTTCTTACTACTAGTGTGTTTGGACAAGTATTTTTTTTTTTTTTTACCCTTGTACCTTCGGTGTATTGTCTCATAGGTGGAAGATTGGTAAGGGTGGGCAATGAGGGTCAAGTGACTTGCCCAGGGTCACACAGCTGGGAAGTGGCTGAGGCCGGGTTTGAACCTAGGACCTCCTGTCTCTAGGCCTGGCTCTCACTCCACTGAGCTACCCAGCTGCCCCTGGACAAGTATTTTACTTTTCTACTGGCCTCATTTTCCACATCTGCAACATGATAAGAATAGACTGGAGGCAGCTCCAAATAGTTTGATTGTAAGGTTTTTGGCCTGTTTGACTATCCTAAATATTGGCATTAATGACTTTAAAATTAGTGTGGAACTGAAAAAAAAAGGCTGATATTCAAGATACATTGTAAGTTGATCCAAATATATGTTGAAAAGCTATTCCTCAGGAGACAAAATGGTCAAAGAACATGAACTTAAAATTGACAAAGCTTGTTATTTTTTTAACATCAACTTCATTTCTGAACATATCCCTTCCTTTCCTTTACCCAGCAAACTATTTCTTTTTACAAAGATTAAAAAAGAAAAAGTGAAAATAGTGAACAAATTTTTCTAAAAACTGTAGTGTAACAATTATATAACATTCCTCAAATAATTTTTAAAAATTTAAATTAAAACAATCTTGATGTTTCACTTCAACTGTTGCAAATTGGTAAAGATAAAATAAAATGGAAATAAAGAATTGTGGAATGACAAGTACACTAATTCACTGTTGGTTGAACTATGAAATGGTCCAGCTATTTTGGATATTAATTGAGAATTGTGCAAGAAAGGTGACTAAACTTTTCTTACCCTTTGACACAGCAACCCTACTACTGGGCACATACCCCAAGGAGGTCAAAGAGAAACAAATTTACAATACAGACTGGACTTTGAAAGGAAACTCTGAAGGAGGTAGGATTTTAGGTAATTTTTAAAAGGGGCATAGTAAAGAAAAAGCTTCCAGAAATATCATTAATAAGTCTAAAGGGATGAAAAGTTGGCAAGGTGCCATTTTGCAATGCTAGGTAGAAAAATTATGACAGGGTTCTGGTAGGTGGCTTTCTAGTTGTAAAAGTCTTTGATTCTATAGTTTGAATGTGCTGGAGCCAGTTCATATGTACTAGAGCCCATTGTTTTTTAGTCCACCAAAATCAGTCAGTGCTATAAACCAGGGCTTGATTTGTTTTGTTGTTGGACTAGAGCTAAGAAGGTGATGGAGAAAATGTTAATACAAATTAAACTTGAAAATGTGCCGTGTAGTACTTTTTCCTTGGAGAACTAGTTGGTAAACATTTATCAGTTTACCCTAATCCTGTAAGCCTTTTCTACAGTATAATGTCCCAAGCTTAATGGAGTTGCATTTGAAGAAGGATAAATAAAGTCATAAAATACTATTTATTTCTAATGGGATTAAACATAACAAATTAAAGGTTAGTTGTTGAGTCAGCAGCTTGTTGGGAAACAGATTCTGATTCTTGTAAAGAGGTGAACTTTTTTCTTGCATTAGGCTCTTCATGGCCCACAGTATCTCTAGCGCTTCACATGTATTTCTTTTACCCTGCAAAGCTAGTATTGTGAAAGTATTTTAAAAAGCCCCTATATTTACGTTTTAGATGTGATGTGACTGATTCTCACTATGTAGTATTTTGTTTAAGGCCTGGGTAATATTTGGGGAGCTGGTGGCACAGTCAATAGAATGTTGGGCTTAGAGTCAGGAAGACTCATCTTGAGTTCAAAGCCTGCCTCAGACACTTCCTAGCTGTGTGACCCTGGGCAAGTCATTTAATCCAGTTTTCCTCAGTTTCCTCATCTGTAAAATGAACTGGAGAGGGAAATGTCAGTCTACTCCATTATCTTTGCCAAAATAACCCAAATGGAGCCATAGAGAGTTGGACATGACTGAAAACAAACAACTGAACAACAAATGGATAATATTTAAAGATTAAGCCTCTGAAGAAAGGGTAATTCAGTAAATATAAAGTCTTAATGTCCATTTTAAGTTGAGGCCTACATATACACAGAAAGGAATAGATTGGGATATTTGAGCTTCCACTGCTGCTATTGTGTAGTGTTTTTCAGATTTTTTCATACTGTGGAGATACTTCTGCAAGACAAAAGGCCACTCACCTGCTTCACTTATCCCTGAAATTGCTTGTCCCTGAAAAAAACAAACAAATGGAACTTTTGTATAGAATAAAGCAAGTCTTGGTAAGCTACAGTGAGATAGTATGATACCTGTAATGGAAACTGAATATAGAGTTAGTATATACTGAGATTCAAATCCAGACTTGGACATTTAATAAGCAGCGTCAACATGGGTTCAGATCTCTTATCTTTATTTGAAAGCTTTTATAATGCATTTTGTAACCCATGCAATCCTGCATGCATGTCATCTCATAAATTTCCCATTTCTTTTAAGCATTTTCAACCTTGGCTTACTCATCTATAATACCTATTTCATAGGCAGGAAACTCAAATATGTAAAGTGCATTTATAGTCTTAAAGGACTATATAGATGTCAGCTATTATATCTAAAAGGTATGTGTGTAGATTTGTCAGTTGATAGGATCCTTTTAAAACATGTAGATTGTTCAACTACACATTTTAGAGAACCTACTTTTATGGGTCTGAAGCAGCCTAAGGACTACCTTGTGGACCATCACGGATTACCAGTAATAAGAGGGCCATACTCTGTCATCCATTGCTTGTTTATATCACTACCACCAATTAATTCTAGAAGAACAAGCCAGATGATAGTGTAGAGAAAGAATGCTGAACTAGAATTTTTGTAGGCATATATTTTAAGTTCTGCTGTTAACTGGCTGTCTTTCAGCAAATTATTCAACCCCTATGGACTTTGTCTTTGATTTTATTTTTTTTTTTTAGAAAAAATTTTTTCGTGGTTACATGATTCATGTTCTTAACCCCCTTACCCCCATAGCTGATGTGCATTTCCACTGTTTTCTTCATGTGTCATCCATCGATCAAGACCTATTTCCATAGACTTGTCTTTGAAATGAAAGTTTTGGACTAGATAATCTCTGAAGTTAATTCTAGCTTTAACATTGTGTGATTCTATAATATATCTTTTCCACTTTGGTAGGAAGTAGATTGAGCTCTAGATCTCTTTCTAATTAAAAAATCTTATGATGGGAGATTGCGCAGTTGTTCTTGCTGAAAGCTTCTGAAGTCTGTTGTAAATAACCTAAATGATTTTGGGAAGTAAGTAATTAAATGGAACTAATGAGTGTGAATCTTGGTGTAAAGGTCAGAATGCAGATTAGTATTTGTTCTTAGACAAACTTCTGGGATCCAGTTGTCCTCATTGGTGAACTCAATGGGCATAATCTCATAAAGCTCACTGTAAGTGACCCTAAACCTACCAGGCTATAGTTTCTAGCAGTCTTCTCTAGCTATCTTCTTGGCATTTTCATAGCCACTGCAGCATTTTGACCACTCGCCCTCCAGAGACCATACCCTGAAAGACAGTCCCTTTCAGTTTTTGAACTTCCATTCTGGGGTTCAGTTATCTTCCCTACTTCTCACTTACCTCTATATTGTATCTAGGCATCAAGCCACTCCCCCCACCTTGCTATGGGAATACTACCAATGAACTATCATTGCACCATTACTTCTAGGGGGGAAAAAAGAGTATCATTAGGTGATCCAGTGTTTCTGCTTACCATCCCTTTGACTTCCTAGGCCAAAATACCCTTCTCTGGGCACCAGTCCTTTATGTGTATTGTCTCCTCTATTAGAATGTAAGTTATTTGATGGCAGGAAGTTTCTCAATTTTGTATTTGTATCTCCAGGATAAGTGCTTGGTACATGATAATGCTTAATGTTTTAAAATTTCATTAACTTATTTCCAAGGGGACTTGAAAGTAATGCAAATCCTGCTACTATAACCCTTAGCTGGAGAGACTGTATTTTCCCATTGTGAAAAGCAAAGCACCCTTTCTGATGGATAAGCCAGAGACAAAAAAGTTATTTTGCTCGTCAGGTTTCTGAGTTCTAAGTGAAAATAAGAAACATAAAGACTTTAGAGCATTTTCAGACAGCAAAGTAAAACCTGTGTACTAGATGGAATTTAGAGTTCTACCACAGTTAAGATTTGAAACCTATCCCATAGTCTTTAATCAAAAGGATGAGCTAGGCATTTGGGTGGTACACATACCTTTGCTAAAAACTGCCTAATCCGAGAAATACTCATATACATGATACTTCATTAGCTACACATATAAGTACTGTGCATCTGAATAATAGACCAGGTGGCAACAGTGATCTCTTATTTGAGGATGAGGAAAGGGGCATCCTGAAATCAATATGGCTGGGACACAAGAGATCTCTTGCATATTCCACCAATTAGAGATTTATTTGGGTTTGTTCTTTTAAAATGAAAATAGTTTTGAGAGAGGGTTGTACCTTCCAGTTGCTCATATTTCAATGTGAATGAATTTATTCACAAAATAAGTTTTAGAGCTGAATTTATGACCCTTCATTATACAGATGCGATGATTAAGAGATTATGGGAGTTGATCCCAGGATCTTTACTTTCAAATCTGATTCTCTCTGTAATCTAACACCTAGCAAAGATCCAGGCCATTATGTAAGCAGGAGTTAAGAAGGAGTGGAAAGGTAATTTTGGAGCCCTTCAAATTTGAGAAAGTGTAAAACCTGAGTGTTTGGTGGAGGAGCACTTAGAATAGTCATATGACAACTTGAGACCACTGGCATGGTATATAGGATAAGGGGCTAGGAAGTGAGACAGAAGGATGAAATAAAATTAGGGCCCATGAAAAATCACTAGGTTTAAATGTACATAATCTACTCTTAAAACTAGCTAATGGACAGATTCTGATATCTGTGCTTAGGTTTTTCCAATCCATTATTTTCCCCATTTTCAACTATTTTGACTTCCCTTTGTGTGTGGATATGAAATTATTTTTGGAGGTTTTGGTTAGAGAAGTAAGAGCTTCTTACTACAGAATATAGAGAAAAATATTTTAAATTATCTCCTAAATAGTTGGAGGTTTGGGAGTGCAGGAACTTGTTCTTAATAGCAGGTAGAAAATAGAAAAGTTCAGGAAGGACCAAAATTTTATCCTTCCCTCCCTTTTATTAGTGTCCCACCCTCTATGTCTCTACTCCAGTCATGAAGTAAACAAAATTCACAAAGCTCTAGAAATAGATAAAAGTATCAAAAATATTTTGAATTCTCTCCTAAATCTGTAATTGGAGAACATTTGGGGGAATAGTCTTGAGAACCCTGCTATTGATGGCAGGAAGGAAATTTTAAAAGTTTCTTGGTAAGAAACTGCAATGTAAGCCAGCTTTGTTTGCTGCTATGCTATTATGTGCATTTTTTCTTGAAATGAATTTTAAGATTATCAATTGGGGAAAGAACTTCTTGAGAGCAGCCACTGTCTCTAGTACTTAGTGCAGATAGTATCCACTTAATATATATCATATATAACATTTTAGAAAGAGAGGCAGGACCTTAGAATTCATTGTCTAAAGCTTTGTTTATTATTTTAAAATTTTATTCTAGCTTGAACATATGGGCTGATGGGGGAGATATTATTGGGGAGGTAGACGCTAAACGATACCTCTAGTCCAACTATCAATAATATGGAATTAGATCTTAATCAATGATACATGTAAAACCCAATTGTGAGTCTGCTACAAGGGGGGTGGAGGGAAAGAACATGAAGTATATAACTATGGGAAAACACTCAAAACAAAACAAATAAATGAAAATAAATAAAATTTTATTCCAAATTTATTAACCATCAGTAAAAACAAATTTAAACTAACAAAACTAAGAATGATCATGTGTGAAATTGGCAAATTGCTATTTAGTAATCTGTGTAATTTTAAAATACATTCTCATTGTTTTTCCCCCATTCTACATTCTTCCATATTCTTTTGGATTTTATAATTATTACTATATTTCTATATATGTATCTCTTAGTGTTGTAGTCATTGTTCCTTAGTGTCATGCTCTACCTTATTGTGGCACAGAAATAAATGAAGACTGGACCAGCAGAGCATAACTTACAGAACCTACCAAGCTTGAAAGATTTCATGTACAAGCCTGCTATGTTGTCTAAGGACCAGCTTAACCAGGTTGGAGAGGCTTATCACCAGATTGGCTACAGAATGTGTGATGACTATGACTTTTTAACCCACAGTATCCCTTGAAACTAACTCCAGAATTGTCTCATCTGCATTGATAGAGGTTGTCCCATGTTTCACATTCACGAAATGACAAGGTGGTTCTTGAAGTATTTGTGTATCTATTCTGATGATTCTTTCTTCACTCGTCATCAATTCAGTTGTTTTTACCAGTCTCTTTATATTTTTCATACCAATTTCTTGTGGTTCAATATTTTATTATGTCCCTATGCCATAATTATTCTCTTCTTTCCTTATCTTTGGAAATCTAAAGTGTTTATAGTTATTTTGCTTTAACGAATAAAGCTTTTGTAAATATTTTTTGTGCAAAAACATCCTTAGGCTGTATTCTTTCTAATGGAACCAACTGCCGAGTTAAAAGATTATGAACCCTTATATATAGTGTTTTCCAAAAAGACATCACTTTTGCAGCAAGCAGTGTACTGATGTGCTTATTTACTCCACAGCCCCACTGACCTTGGTTGTTAATTTAAAAAAATTTTTTGTCTACTTAAATGAATCTTTGCATTCTACAGATGAAACAGGTCTGAAAAAAAGAGAAGATAGAGAGGGTTCATTGAAAGCAATTCCAATCATCTATTTAAATACATTGATACTTAAAAGTGGGAAACAATTGCAGGAAATGTCATCAACATCAATTATAGCAATTTCAAACATTTTAAACAGATCAGTTGCCACATCCAGGAGATCAAAAGAGATATACCATTTCAGCCAACAAACACTTGGATTTGCCAAATAGAAGAATTAAATAAACAATAACATCAGTTGCAAGAGCTCCATCATTTTAGAACATAAACTTGTTGGTAAAATTTTACAGAGAAGTAAAGGTAGACATTATGAGCAGTATCATCTCATAGCAAGAATCAGTGGGTAAAAATACCTAAATCTGTAAAGCTAGTATCTGTCTCTGTTCTGTTGCCTAAGGAAGTGGAAATGACAGTGAAGAAAACAAAGATGGAAAAAGTGGCTCTAGGACATTTTGGTTCATTCTGGGTCATTTTGAAGTCATTGACAAATGAAAGAGATGGGGGATACCAGAGGTGAGAAAAAATTTTAAACCTTACGCCATCAAAAAAAAAAAAAAGATGACAGTATTACTAACTGCTGACTTACGTGTCTTCTGTAGAGGCAGCTAAATGGCATAGTGGATAAAATGCTAAAATGGGGAAGACATGAGGTCACGATCCATCTTACACAATAATTTTACCCTTGGGAAGCCATTTAACCATTATCTGCCTCATTTTTCTCAGCTGTTAAAGATCATAATTGCACCTACTTCAGAAAGTTGTTGTGAGGATCAAATGAAATAACATTTGTAAAGAGCTTAACACAGTATCTGACACAGAAATGCTTGTTCCTTTATTCTTCCCTTTTTCATCTACACAAAAATTTTATAAGAATAATCATATGTATTAAGACTTCCTTGATTAGGGCATTAGAAAAAGACAAGGCAAGTTTTTCAAGTGATATTTATAGTAGACCCAATCCTTATAACAACACAGATTCATTGAAGAGTATGGAGAAGACTAGACACCGGCAATACATATGGCTTAGTGATGATAAAAAGCAATTGATTTAGTAGAGCAAAATGTTGCCTTAAAGATTCTCTTCCAACGAAGTGTCTCCCATGTACACGACATCATTTATGGATACTTTGAAAGATGTTAACATATCTCATAACTTTGTTTGACTCCATAGTAATATCAAGATAGTTCTAATAATAATAATTACATTTATATAATGCTTGTTTTACACATTAATTCATTTGATCCTGACAACAGTCCTGTGAGGGTAATTACTTTTATTTTCTGTTTTTCAGATAAGGAAACTTAGACTCAGGTTAAGTGACTTGCCCAGAGTCACATAGCAGTATCTAAGACAGCATTTGAACTCTTTTTTTCTAACTCAACAGTTTATCTATTGTACCATCTGGCTGCTTCTAAGAGACACAATACTCAATAAAGATATTCCTTAATATTATGGAGAAGGTTCTATGCAGAGTCCAAGATGAAGAGAGTTAGTTCCTCATAGTTTGGCAAGGTCCTCCATGTACTCTTGTTTAAGGATGCCATTGTTCTGTTGACATCAGCTCTAAATATCCACATAGGGAAAAAATGGTTAAAGAATATGCCTTTTGTCCAAACTGTAATATGTAATTGGGTGGACAATCTATAGAACTTTTTCATCAGTACCTGTATCTAGGATAGACACTGCAAATAGCAAGTGACATGGTCCCAGAATTATTTGGGAGAATAGTGGATTGGATTGCCTTTGGGAAATTGCTCAATGCTTTTAATGACCCCAAGCTTCTTTCTGGAACCAAATTTTTCTCTCTTTTTTAAAAAATATCATTTTATTTTAAAATATAGGCTTCAGGGGCCAGTTAAGTGGCCCAGTGGATTGAGGCTTAGCGATGGGAGGCCCTAGGTTCAAATCTGGCCTCAGATACTTCCCAGCTGTGTGTGTGTTCCTAGACAAGTACTTAACCGTGTGTGTGTGTGTGTGTGTGTGTGTGTGTGTGTGTGTGTGTGTGTTATAAGGGAGAAGGGGGAGAGGCTTCATTTTTGTAAGAACAAAATGTAGAGTAAAAGAAATGGTAGACTGAGGGAAAAACCTTTGTATCAAATATCTGAAGACAAAATGAGATGCCGAAGATAAGAGAATTAAAATGTTAGGTATATATGAGATCAAAAACCATTTCCCAGTAGAGAAGTGATTGAAGGATATGAATAGTTCTCAATAGAATTGCAGGTTCTCTGAATCATAATGTTGACATTTTTTCTAGACTCCTTATATTCTCTTCAACATGCAATCATCTGTCAAATTCTGCCTTTTCTATCTTTAAAATATCTCTCACTTCTGGCCCTCTCCTCTCACATAGCTATAAGGGTAGTTCAGGTCATCAAGACCTCTCATTGAGATTATTACAGTAGCCTCCTAATTGGTCTCCATCCCCCAAGTCTCTCACTACTCTGGGGTATCCTACACAGTTGCCAAAGTAACTTCTTAAGTGCAGGTTCTATTTAACCAACAACAGTAGTTTTTTCTTACATCTAGGATAAAATAAAAATTCCTTTTTGGTTTTTAAAGCCCTAATGAACCTGCTCCCAGGTTCGTCTCTCTCTCTCTCTCTCTCTTTCTCTCTTTAAGAACCCTTACCTTTCGTCTTGGAGTCAATACTGTGTATTGGCTCCAATGCAGAAGAGTGGTAAAGGTAGGCAATAGGGGTCAAGTGACTTGCCCAGGGTCACACAGCTGGGAAGTGTCTGAGGCCAGATTTGAACCCAGGACCTCCCATCTCTAGGCCTGGCTCTCAATCCGCTGAGCTACCCAGCTGCCCCTCTTCCACACTCTTAAGACCCAGCCAAACTGATCTCTCTATTCTTTTACTCACTCCACTTCATCTTCTTTGCCTTTTGGGTGGGTCCATCTCCTATTCTCTAGAATTTACATTCTATTCCTTCTTACCTCCAACTCAGAGTTCCTCTCTTCCCTTAAGATGCAGCTGAAGCCATTTCTCCTACACAGCCTTAACTGATCTCTGAAATTGATAATTCCTTCCCTTCCAAACTTGTATTTCACTATTTTGTATATATTTGTATTAATTCTCTATGATGATGCATTTTAATGTATTTGTATCTAATGAGAAAACCCTATTATTATGTAAGATTATTGTAATCATTCTTTGTGTGTGTGTAGTATGTGTGTATTCTCTTAGCCTTGGCACATAGTGCCTAGGAAAATATTTTTTGATCGAGTATTCTAAGTGATGAAATCGCACATTCTTGAAGTATGAAATACCAAAGTACTTAGATGCCCTATACACTTGAATGGATTTTGAAGTAAACACTTCTGTCTTAGGACTTATCACTCTAAATCTGGGGCAGTGAGTTGATTCTAGCAAAAAGTGACTAAAAACAATGACCTTGGAGGATCACCAGCTTAAAAATGGGAAAGATTGTCATGAGTCCCATTTTTCCCATTGTCATGGGAAAAAGTGTCATGAGTAGCTAAGAAGAAACCTGTATTTATCTTTATCTTTTTTCTTTTTTTTTAACCCTTGACTTCTGTGTATTGGCTCCTAGGCAGAAGAGTGGTAAGAGTGGGCAATGGGGGTTAAGTGACTTACCCAGGATCACACAGCTAGGAAGTGTCTGAGGTCGGATTTGAACCTAGGACCTCCCATCTCTAGGCCTGACACTCAATCCACTGAGCTACCCAGCTGCCCCCTTAATTATCTTTTAAGATAGAACATGATGGTTGGCTACGTGGCAAGGAAAGGTCAAAAGGCAAGTTAGTTATAAAACTGTGCTCTCCAATTTTGGTTAGATCAATTTCATGTTCAAAATGCTCCCTCACCCCCTTTTAAAAAAATACTCAACGAACCTTGAGTTCGTTGGTAAAATCCTTTAATGAAAAATCTTTGAGAACATAAGGAAAAAAAAGGTAACCTATATTGCCAAGGTGAGGCATAGGCTTTGCTCTAGAAACTCAGAAAGGACCAACATTCTAATGGCTTTGGGATATAGAAATAATTGGAATACATAGAAAAGGGAAACCCAGCCACCTTGGTCCTATTCTTACCCTGAGTCTTTTTAATTTAATTGACTTCTCTTCTCCTTTTCTCCTACCTGTCTCTAAATAAAAACTTTGTCAGCCCAGAACAAAACAAGTTTTATGCCAAATTAAATAATCTTCTTTTTTTGGTTTGGGTCTTTTACCAGAACTGCCACTGGGTAACAAAATTGTCTGGTTTTTGACTTTGCCCTTTTTTTATTGCTTAGTGGAGGTGTTAATAAGTGTGCCAGCAGCTAAAAAAATCTATAGGGATATGGAGAAGCAGAGTAATTGATAGTTATTATCCATAGAATATTCATGAGAGGTGGTAATAAAACCTGTTTGTTAATTTTCCTTATTTATGATCCTTAAGACAAATTTGGGGAGGAATTTAAATCCAGGTTTTGAAGTAAAGTTGTGTGGGGTTGGTTGTTCTCTTGCAAACCTACATAAATAGCTAAGGATAGATGTTTTGATGATACAGGTTCTTTCCTTCATGGAATGTAAGTCTAGTAGTGGGAATAACAACATATAAGTGTGTGTGTGCGCGCGCACGAGTGTGTATGTGTATACACATACATGTGACTTTTTCATAAGAAGATTTTTCTTAGGGAGTTTATTGATGGCTTGTTCAATTTCTATTTTTCCCAATTATGACAATAAATCTGATAATCTAGGTGAAACGGATGAATATTTACAAAAATATAACTGCCTAGATAAACAAAAGAGGAAATAGAATGCTTAAATATAGGTCTTTTTTTTGCTTAAACTTTGTCTGAGATAGAGAATGCCACACCTAATTTATTTATTTATTTGTTTGTTTGGTTGGTCTCAGTTGAAGCCCAAATGATTATGCTCTATATCCCCTTACCTTTACTCTGTGTGTCTTTACCTGCCTCAAATGTGTTTCTTGTAAACAACAAATGGTAGGATTCTATTTTTTAACTCATATTCTGCTATTCTTTTCCGTTTTGTAGGTGAGTTCATCCCATTTACATTCACAGTTATGATTACCATTTGTGTTTTCCTCTCCATCTTGTTTTTCTCTTTTAATCTTGTCCTTTTCCCTTTCACTCTTTCCTCTACTCCACTGTTTTTTTTAATCACTCCTCCACTTCCCCCTCCCTTATATTACTCCCCTCCCCATCACCCCCTTTCTTATTCCTCTTCCACTTTTCTATAGGATAAGATAAGATTCTATAGCCCAATGAATCTGGCTGTTCTTTCTTCTTTGAGCCATTTCCAATGAGATTGTAATGTTTAAGTATTCCCTATTACCACATTCATCCTTCCCTCCACTGTCATAGTTCTCCCTCCCCATGCCTCTTTATGTGATGTAATACCCCATTTTACTTCTCTCTTCGCATTCACTTAGTGCAATCTTCTTTTTCACTGCTAGATTTTTTTTTTGGAAACCATCCTAAACAACAGCATCTGGCTATATATATACTTTCTCTAACTACTATGATAATGATAACAATTCATCTTTCCATATAGGAATATAAACAGTTTGCATAATAAGAGGATTAAGGTGCAAACATGCTTCCTAAGTTGGAAAATCATTACCAGTGTGTGTTAGCAGAGAAAGCTTTCTGGAGGAGATAGCATTTGAGTTGGATATGATAAGTTTAAATTCTTCAGGAAAAGAGGAGGAAAGACATTTTAGTTACCAGGAATAATGTAGTGTGAATAAGGGTATGGAAATAGATCAACACAAGATGTGTTTGGGGAACCAGGAAATAAAAGAAGGGAAACTATGAAATAAGAGGAAAAGGTAGCATTACCTGACTTGGAAGATCTTAAATGCCAAGGAAAGGAATTTGAACTTTCCTCAGTAAGGCAATAGATTTTACTGATGACTTTTGAAGAGAGGAATGATGTGAACATATCTATAGTTAATAGATATTATTGTATAAATGATCAGGATGGATGTGTAGTACTTGTTGCTGGGGAAAGTATGGAATTCTGGAGAAGTACCTAGCCAAAGTAGCAGTACATTTTCCTGTTATTACTTGCCCATTCCTTTATTGAAATTGTAGCCGGGAAATAAGTATTAGCTTTTCAGAAGCTTTTGAATGTGGATATCCATATACATATTGGTTAAGATTGTCATTTGTTTTGACTCAAGATGCAAGTATTTTATATTGGCTTATGCTGAGTATTTTCAGCATATTTCTTATTGCCCTTTTCAGGACTGGTAGTTTTTTTTTTACTAGAAAATATTCTGATCAACAGCATGACTAAATACTAATGGTAAATCTTTTTCCATATAATGGAGAACTTGAAATGTTCTATTTTCTACAGAGATGTGTTGTATTCCTGGGCCTGGGATCATAGTGATTTAGTTTACTAATTCAACCTGTTAATGTTGCTTCTGATGATTTACGACTGTTCATTGAAATGTCAAATATCTTCTTCCCCTACCCACTCCAATGTAACTGTTTTATGATTGATCAGTTATAATTAACAGTGAGCTTTGATCCTTTAGAGCAGTGATCCTGCGGGCCAGATGCGGGGTGGCAGTGGGGTGTTGGGGATGTGTGTATCCCTGAAATGTTCTATCCCGAGTCATGACATTATTCCTAATCTGATAAATATAATGAGTAGGATAAAATAAAATGAAACTTCGAAAGAGTTGCCTTAGAAACAGACTGACAGATGAGCATTTCCTTTCCTTTGGCCCCCTCTTTAAAAAATTTGCCCATCACTGCTTTAGAGCATTCCTCAATTATATTGAGATCAAAAGATATCTTGCTCTTAGATTAGACAAGTAATAAGTACTTAACTTACATCAAGTTGTGTAATAAAAACATTATTTTGCTTATTTCTTTTTCCAAAAATATGTTTTAAACAAGACCTATTAACTATTAATTTATTTGTGTTTGCTAAACTGTATACACAGATCAGATGGAGTAGGTTAAAGAAAAATGATGTTAGAAGCTAGAAGACCTGGTTTTTAAACCCCTTCATAATGTTTTCCTTTATGTGGACTACAATGTGATAAAACCTTAGAAAAATTAAGGAATTATTTTCCACTTTTACTAAAGAACTGGACATATTGTTTGAATTGTGAATTCAAACTTAATTTTTCCTGTATTACTTTAGCACCTGTGTCCTCTGCACAGAAGGCCTTCTCTCCACAAATTCATTGTACCATAGAAGTGACTGGGTTATTGAAGGAGTATGGCATTGGAACTTGAGCTCTGGCAGGTCCTGCCAAAATGTAATGTTGAAAATGGACCTGACAATAAGCTCTACTTACTTGACTTAAAGCTAATCTAAATAACAAAGGAGGATTAATTCTCTAGTAGTGATTTTTTTTTTAAATCTACCTGACCTTCCCTTTCATCTCTAAATGTATGATTCCATGAATTCATAAAAGGCCAATGAAAGCTTAGAGAAGGCTGAAATATGCACTAATGAGTGAGGAGTATACTACTACATGTTCGAATCATAAATCTCTGAAATATTGAAAGTAGTGACTGACTTGCTTTATAAGAATGACGAACTTTTTATTTTTAGTACATTATATCTCACAGGCTTGTTCTTTTTAAGCTGTAAAACATTAGATAAATTTGACTTACTTTGATAATAATCTTTCTAATCATTCCTAGATGGGTAAACACCATTTTTTTTTCAATGTAATAATTTGCTTTTTTATCTTGTCCCTTAGGATTTGACTGGTATCGAATCTATGGATCAATGTCGTCATACTCTGGAACAACACAACTGGAACATAGAGGTACACTCACTGGACACTTTTGGGCAGGTTTCTTCTTTTCTAGTCTTATAAAGAACCAAAAAATCTAAATTTCTCTATAATGCCTTGTTCCTTTCGCCCACTTGATAATGACTATTCCATAATTTTAATTAAACATTTTTAAGTATTTACCCAAGACAGTATGCTTGGTGATAAGACATTTATTTATTAGAAATGCCTGGAGCAGCTGGTAGCTCAGAGGCTAGAGAGCCAGGCCTAAAGATGGGAAAGCCCTGGATTCAAGTCTGGGCTCAGACACTTTCTAGCTATGTGACCTTGGACAAGTCACTTAATCCCCATTAACTAGCCCTTACCACTTTTCTGTCTTAGAATCAATAGTATTGATTCTGAGATGGAAAGTAGGGTTTAAAAAAATGACTTTTTCATTTTTACTTCAGAGAGTTTATAGTTACTTATTATACAGGGAATTATACATATCAAACAAGTATGATATAAGAATGTGCTATTATAAAAATAGAGGAAAGAAAAAAAGAATACTACAATAAAATGTGAGGGAAGGAGTTTTAGCCAGGGCATTTGAGGATGATTTCATTGAGAAAATGAATTCAGTGTAGGGACTTGAAAAAACAAACACAACATGTATTGTAAAAGAAGAACATTTCAGATATAGGAAAGGGATTAAAATTGGGGAATAGTTGATGAATAGTTAATGGTCCAGTTTGGTTGAATAACACAGAACATTAAAGGGGAACAGTTTACAAAATAAAACTGGAAAAGTAGTTTGGCACCAGATTATGGAGGGTTTTTAACTTCTGGAAAAGGAAGTTTTATCTAAGATGCAGTATGGAACCACTGAAAATTTTTAAGCAAGGAAATGACATAGATTGATGACTTAAGAGGTTTTGGTGTTGATGTTTTGTTATATTTGTAAAGGATGAATTGGAGAGAGCAGTTTGGTGGTAGTAAGAATAGTTTGGAGGCTTTTTATAGTAATCTAGATAAGAGATATTGCCTGGATAAATTAGCTTGGTGACAGTGTGATATTAGAGAGGGGGAAAGGGGACAGATGGAAGATATAGTAGAAGTAGAATTGATAGGATTGTACCTGATTAGATGAGTTTAAAGAAAATGGGAAAGTAAAAGATGATTATGATTTTCTGCCTGAAGGACAAGAATGGTGGTCTTTTGGATAGAAAAATTAGAAAGTTATTGGTAGGAGGAGAAGACTTTGGGGAAACTGAATTCAGTTTAAGGTCTGGTAAAATGTGATGTGCTGTTGAAATATAGAGGTAGAGAATTTCAATAGAAAATTGGACATATGAGACGAGAGTTTTAAGGAGAAGGAAACTAGGTGTTTAGATTTAGGATTTATCTTCATGGAAGTGACAGTTTCAGTACATTTTAGTGGATGGAATTGCTGATGAAGAGAACTAGCTTGAGGTCAATGGGCACAATTGTGCTTTAGGAGTAGAAAGAGGAGGAAGATAGATTCATAAAATAACCAGAGAAGTAGTGGTTGACAGGTTGCAAAGAATCAGGAGAGAGCAGCTTCATAGAAGGTATGGGAAAAAAAGAGTCTAGAAGAAGAGAGGTGTTTGTCAACATTATTATATGCTGCAGAAAAAGCAAGGAGAATAAAGTACAGGAATAGGCTATTGGCTTTGCAAATAAGAGGGCACTGGTGAAGCAAGTGGAACTAGGAAATCAAAATAGAATAAGGAAAACACTGAAAGTCAGCATAGCTCTTATTAATTGTAATGACCAAACTTGGCCTCAGAGAACATATTATTAAACATACTTCTCTCCTCTGAATAAAGAAGGAGCAATGTGGTACAGTGAAAAGAGCAGTACCACTAGAGTCAAAGAACCTGGGTTTCAATCCAGCCTCTAAATCTCTTATTATCTGTGTGACCTTGGGCAAATCACTTAACCATTGAGAGCCTAAGTTCTTAACTGGCAAAATGAGGGGTTTGACTAGATAGTCTCAAAGATCCTTTATACTTTTATGTAGAGCAATGCAAATGCTATAGACGGATAACTGTGTAGGTTAGTTTTTCTTAAAAAAATTTTTTTTAATGTTAGAAGAAATAGTACAATGTGAGAAGTAAGACTGTGATATAAAACAGACAATATAACTTTTTTAAAAAAAGGTTATGATTGACCTTAGAGGGCAATACCAGTAGAGTAGTGGGATTGGAAGTAAATAATAAGAAGCTAAGGAGGAAATAATGTAGTAGGTAGTAGCAGCAGCAGCAGCAGTAGTAGTAGTATCATTAGAAGTTTAGCAGAGGTATGGAGCAATAAATTGAGGGGTTGACTGGATCAGAGGAAGGTTTCAGGTTTTTGTTTTTGTTTTTAAGGAGGGCAGAGATTTGACCTGAGGAAAACCGTTTATAGGCAAAAAAGCAATAGTGAGAGAAATCAATGATGAGAGAAGAGATAAAGATTCCTGGGGCAAGATTTCTAGAGCAGATAGGAAAGAACTTGATCAAGGCCACTGATGCAAGAGTTGGCTTTTGCAAAAGGAAGGGGGCGGCTCCCTCATCCTCCCAAACTGGAAAAGTAAGAGAGGATAGCTGAAGATATATAAAGAGGTTCTGAACTGGGGAGGGAATGTAAAAGAATTTGGCTCTAATGGTCAGTCTTCTCCATAAGAGGCCAGATCATCTGAAATGTAAAAGCTAGAGTTGAATTGGGGCCTTAAAGGGAACGATCATTTCCATTTTTTTCTTTTTCTTTTTTGCATATAAACTGTTGTTGTTTTTCTGTAGTCTCTTTTTTTTTTTTTTTGAGGTTTATTTATTTTACTTTTAAAAATTTAATCTCCCCCAATTACATGAAAAAGTTTCTAACATTTCCAAAAAATTTTTTTGAGTCTCAAATTCTTTCCTTTCCTACCCACTCTTAGATGATAAGCAATTTGACAGATTTTACATGTGCAATTAAGTAAAACATTTCCACATATTAGTCCTTTTGTGGAAGGAAATTTGAACAAAAAAATTAAGAAAGAAATTGAAAAAAGTTCTCTTGGTCTGGATTCAGCCTCTTATCAGTTCTTTCTCTGAAAGCAAATGGCATTTTCTTATCATGAGTCCCTTGGGATTGCTGAATATATACCTGTTATTTGTAGTTGTTCACTGCACAATATTCCTGTCACTGTACAATTTTCTTCTGTTTCTACCTACTTCACTTTGTGTAAGTCTTTCCAGGTTTTTCTTAGCTCCTCTTGGCTTGTCATTTCTTACTGCACAACTGTATTCCAATACAACCGTAAACTATAACTTATTTAGCATTGATGCCCACAGGTATCTTCTCACTTCCTAATTCTTTGCCCCCAAGCTGTTGAATTCTTTTGTACATATATGTCCTCCTTTTTGTTTTTTAATTCTCTGGGATACCAACCTGGTAATGGTATTGCTTGGTCAAAAGGTAGTTACTGTTTTATAAGCCCTTTGGACATAAGTTCAAGTTGTTCTCCAGAATATTTGAATCAGCTCACAACTCCCCCACCAGGGCATAATTGTCTCAACTTTCCCTCCAAGTTTTGTCATTTTCCTTTTCTGTCAAGATAGCCCATCTGATGATAGGTGTGGGGTGATACCTCAGAATTGTTTTAATTAGCATTTTTAATAGTGATTTAGAGCATTTTTTTGCATAACTAAGAAAGCTTTAATGAATTTATCTGAGAAGTACCTGTTTGTTGTATCCTTTGACCATTTATCAATTGGGGAATGACTTGTATTCTTATATATTTGACTCATTTCTGAATTTGAGAAATGAAGCTTTTAATAGATTTATAAATTTCTTCCCCCTCCCTGTAGTTTCTATCTATGACTCTTGGTGACCCCATTTGGGGTTTTCTTAATAAGTTAGAGTGGTTTTTCATTTCCTTCTCCAGCTTATTGACAGAGGAGGAAACTGAGGCAAACAGAGTTAAATGACTTGCCCAGGGTTATACAACTAGTGAGTGTCTGAGACCAGATTTGAACTTGGGGGTCTTCTTGACTCCATACCTGGCAACTCTATCCACTATATCACTCAGCTGCCCATATAAACTATTACTTTGTTGGCTTTAAGGAAAAATATCTAATTTTTGTTGGTGTCTTTTGTTTTAGCATCACATTTATTTTTGAATATATTCTTCCCAAGTCCCCCTACTCAGCAAGCCATCCTTTATAACTAAGGGGGCAAGGGATAAAGGCAGTTTGGCAAAACCAACCAATATATTGACTATGACTGAAAATAAATTACATTGCATATATCTTGTGTTCTCTGAGAATGAATGAAAAATTATTAGATGCACTACACTAAGTGCTGGGGATACAAATGGAAAAGAGAGACTATCCCTACTCTCATTGAGCTCACAATCTAATAGGGGGTGGGAAATACATATATCAGGGTTCAGTTAAAGGATTAATGGCCTTAAATGGCCTTTAGAATACTTCATCAGATAAGATGATAACAAGTATCCAGAGGTCTGGAGAGTATAGAGCAGGTTGAAAGATAGTAGTTTTCCCTTTCCTGCTTATCCAAGCATTGTGAGCAGCCATGTCTACCTGACAAGAGGATTGGAGCTGGCCACCACTTCTGGGAAGAAGGGGAATATGAGCTTTGAGGATCAAGGTGTGGAAGAAGGGGAGGGATGAGAATGTGAGAGAGGCATCATCCATGCAGGACAGGGAAGAGAGGAGGGACTTGGGATGGAAGAACTCCCCTTCTAGTACCGGCTTATGCTTGGTCCTTCAGTGCCTTGATGACCGGAAAATAGAATGGAGACCTTAGGAAAACCATAATTTCAGTAAAGGGAAGGCACCTGTTTTATCTAGATTTTATGCCTACCATAGTAGTTTGCACATAATAAATGCTCAGTAAATATTTATTGAATTGAATACCTAGATTTAAAAAAAAATTGGGTTTCTAGTTTCTAAAGATGAAGGCAGAAGATGGAAGGAATGGACATTTTTGATAAAAATCACATGTCTGGCTAGGAGTAAGGTAAACATGTTCTTGTTAAAATTGTGATGGCATGGGGCAGCTGGGTAGCTCAGTGGATTGAGAGTCAGGCCTAGAGACAGGAAGTCCTAGGTTCAAAGCAGGCCTCAGACACTTCCCAGCTGTGTGACCCTGGGCAAGTCACTTGACCCCCATTGCCTACCCTTACCACTCTTCCACCTATGTCAATACACAGAAGTTAAGGGTTTAAAAAAAATTGTGATGGCATAAGAGATCTGCATATTAATTGGGTTTATTATATGCCGTATATAGCCGCATCTCACAAAATTGTAATTTATAAGCTAAAAAAATATTGGCCCAAAATATAAGTAGGTTCAAGAATGGCTTTAGATCAGTGGTGTCAAATTAATAAACACGTTCCTGCAGGCTGCATATTGACTTAGAAAACTACAAGTTAACATTATCTATGCTATATTGTATTTTTATTTATTTTGCTAAACATTTTTCCAATAACATCTTAGTCTGCTGGCCAGTACTTGGGAGTCTTGTCACAGGCTTAGATAACCAGTTAGGAATGTTATTTGTGAACTTAATAAGTGAATTCAGATGTTTGAATATCAGATATCAGTCAGTATTTATTAAGCACTTTACTATGGTGCCAAGTATTGTACTAAGGTCTCAGTACACAAAGACAAAGCTTGCCCACAAAGATCTTATAGTCTAGCTATATTCTGAGATTTTTGAGATCATATGATAGATATTGATGCTTTTCTTTTTTTAAACCCCTTGCCTCTGTCTTAGAATCAATTATTAGTATTGGTTCCCAGGCAGAAGAGAAAGGGCTAGGCAATTGGGGATAAGTGATTTGCCCAGGGTCACACAGCTAGGAAGTGTCTGTGGCTATATTTGAACCCAGGACATTTTGTGTCCTGGTCTGGATCCGCTAAGCCACCTAGCTGTCCCTAGATATTGACTTGACTCTAGTTTTGAAGAATATATACTGAAATAAGTGGACCATTGGTCTGACCAAGCAAATCTTTTCTTATTTGTTTACATAAATTTAAGGGTTTTTTTCCCTCTAGTACATGGATTACTTTTATTAGGGCTACCTACTCAAACATTTAAAAATACTTTTCACCATAGTTCTTCAGAAATCCACATTCTTTACAGGTACTTGTTTAAAGTATTATACTAGTATATATTCTCTTTTTCAGTTATAGCCATTTGCTTTTTAGCTATTCTAATCACACTAATAAATTGCAAGTGCTGGGTATGCTACATTTAAAAAGTGTTTATTGAAGAACCATTTAGCACTGTATTATGCCCTGTGAGCCTTCCCAAGGAATTTAGATTGAGATTCCTGCCCTTAAGAAGCTTATTTACCAGTTTGTGAGGAGACCAAGGCTAATATGCGAATAGCAATTAGGAAGGGTTTCATAAACAGGTGAGATATGAGTTGGTTAATGCAAAAGGTGGTATGTAGTGGGGAGAGTGCTAGATTTGGAGCCAAGAAGCTATATAGACATTTATGCCTACCACAGTAGTTTGCACATAATAAATGCTCAGTAAATATTTATTGAATTGAATACCTAGATTTAAAAAAAATGACAATGGACAAAGTAGTTGATATTTTTGAGCTTCATTTAAAGACTTAGTTATGGAGCATTGTAGATTGTATTGGTTGAGAGAATCCACACCAAAAAAATCGTGTGTCCTTGACATTTTGATATAATTAGAAAAGAGAGTAAAAAGAATTTGAGTGAAAATAAGCTCAGTGGTGGTTCTAAACAAGTTCATGCTGCAGGAAAAAAAGTGTTAAGTCCTGGCCTGGTGGTTGCACCATATGGTTAATAATATTAAGAAGTAATAAGTAGAGTTTTGTCGAAGTACTTGAATGTCAGCCGGATTAATTTGGACTTTTTACTGGAAGTGTTGGGGAATTTTTGAGAAGGGGAGTTGGTTGATATAAAAGCAGTGCCTTGTGAAGAAATACGGAGTGATTGGACTGAGCTAGACTAGTGGTGTCTGTAGTGATGATGGCTAATGCTGCCAGACTTATTAACTGAAATATGTTCCTTATGACAAAATGTTGTTCTTGATCTCTGGTCTCATATTGTAACTACTGCCATCTGGTGGCAGAAATTTTTGGTGTAGAGTTTTATTTGGTGCTGAAAAACTCATGCAGATTAATATATGAATTCGAGCATCATGTGTGCCAGTGACCATATTTACACATACTTTCCATTAGTTACTCTAGATTGGTTGCTTCTTGTTCCTATATAGGAAAACATGTTAATCTCAATAGTAAATTATTTTGTGATTATAGCATGGAAGAGTAGAAATGTTTATTGTGATTGCAAATCCTTTTCAGTGGCGTATGGATTTGTATTTGCTTCTTTCATGGAGAGTGGTACTTCTTGATCTTGTTCCTCAGGTTTTTGAGTATTATCCTTATTTTTGGTTGTATAACTACATCCTTGCAACTTTTTTATTTTACACTGTTATTGTCCTCTGTGGATAAATGCAAATATTATAAGTGTGACTTATTTGCAGTGGAAAAAATGGAGAATTTATTTAGAGATCATATAGAATTTAAGGTGACAGTGGAACTTCCTCATGGAAGTATCTTGTTGACAGGTGGAAATGAGAGCCTAGAGGGCAAAGGCAGAAGATGTAAATTTGGGATTCTTTGGCATAGAATTAAAAATTGAAGGCATGAATATATATTAATTTCCATAGGGGGTAAGTATAGAATGAGGCCTTAATTGTTTTAGGAACTACTGAGCCAAAGGGGGGGTAAAAAAAAGTTATCTGAGGATTACACAAAATATTTTTTTTTTTTTGCATTTTGCATTTTATTTTTTAGGAAAATTTTCCATGGTTACATGATTCATGTTCTTACTTTCCCCTTAACCCCCCTCAGCCAATGTGCATTTCCACTGGTTTTAACATGTATCATCGATCAAGACCTATTTCCATATTATTTATAATTGCACTGGGGTGGTCAGTTTTGAGTTTACATCCCCAATCATGTCTTCAACAACCCATATGTTCAAGCAATTGTTTTTCTTCTGTGTTTCCTCTCCTGTAGTTCTTCCTCTGAATGTGGAGAGCGTTCTTTTCCATAAATCCCTCAGAATTGTCCTGGGTCATTGCATTGCTGCTAGTACAGAAGTCCAGTTATATTTGATTTTACCACAGTAGTGTATATCAGTCTCTGGATTACACAAAATATAGCAACTATTACCATTAATTTTAATTAGTGTTAGGGTTTTTTTTGTTTGTTTTTGAGAATAAGATTGAACATCAACTCAGTTGTAAGAATAGGAGTCTAGGAACTGGGTCCTTGCTGCTCTAAGATAATCATTTTATTTTTCCCTAATTGACCATTATATTATTCTTGACATCTGCTGTACCAAACCTTCTCTCTTCTTTCATCACATACTTTGTCAAGAAAATTGAAGGTGTTTTATTTAGAAGAGTGCCTTCTCTTGCTCATTTCAAAATATCCTGACTTCATCCCCTTGTCTCCCTTCATTTGCTCTAGTCTCAGACAATCCCTCTGTTTGTTTTTGTCCACTTAATTTTTATTTTATTTTTGTTCTCAATAACATGTAAAGAGAAAATTTTTAACACTTAAAAAATTCAAGTTCTAAAATCCCCCCTTCTTTCCTCTCCCCACTCCTTAAGAACCCAAGCATTTTGATATAGATTATACTTGTGCAGTCATGTAAAACATTTCCATTGTAGGCATGTTGGAAAAGATAATGCTGACCAAAGCAAGAATAGTAAAGAGAGTTAAAAAAAATACGCTTCAGCCTGCCTTCAGACTCCCATCAGTCTTTTCTCTTGGAGTTGGATAGCATTTTTCATCATAAGTCCTTTGGAATTGTTTTGGGTCATTGTATTGCTGAGAATAGGTAAATCATTCACAGTTGATCATGGTGTACAGTATTTTACTGTTACTGTGTACAATATTCTCCTGGTCCTGCTCACTTCACTTTTCATCAGTTCATGAAAGTCTTTCTAGGTTTTTCTGAAAGCATCTTGCTCATCATTTCTTATAGCACAATACTATTTCATCACAATCATATACCACAATTCATTTAGCCATTCCCCAATTGAAAGGTATCTTCTCAATTTCCAATTCTTTGCCACCACAAAAAAGAGCTGTTATAAATATGTTTATCTATGCAGGTCCTTTTCTTTTTTTATTGATCTGTTTGGGATATATACCTAGTAGTGATATTGCTGGATCAGAGGGTATGTACAATTTTATAGCCTATTTGGCATAGTTCCCAATTGCTCTCCAGAATGGTTGTACTAGTTTGCAACCTATTTTTCCACTTAATTTTTCTGTCATATTAACCAATATGGGAGGTGTGAGGTGGTAGCTTGGAAGTGTTTAAATGTGCATTTCTCTAATCAATAGAGATCAAGAGTATTTTTTCTTATGACTATAGATAGCTTTGATTTCTTTTGAAAACTGCCTGTTCATATCTTTTCACCTTATTAGTTGGGGAATGATTTGTATTTCTATAAATTCATATTTAAGAAATGTGACCTTTATCAGAGAAACTCCGTAGTTTCCACCTTTGTTTATGCAAAACCTTTTAAATTTGATATAATCAAAATTATACACTTTCTGTCCAATTGCGATTTTTCTTGTTTGGTTATATCTACTTTTTTTTAACCCTAATATCTTTTATATACATCCCTCTATATTAATTTTTTTATTTGTTACAGGGCTAGGCAATGGGGGTTAAGTGACTTGTCTAGGGTCACACAGCTAGGAAGTGTCTGAGGCCAGATTTGAACTTAGGACCTCCTGTCTTCCAGGCCTGGCTCTCAATCCACTGAGCCATCCAGCTACCCCTATATCTACTTTAAAAAAAAAAAAACTTTTCATGTTTTTCTTTTCTGAATCTTGTCACTTTGTCTTCTCTATCCAATAAAATTCTCTCTTGTAACTCATAAGTATAGTCAAGTAAAACAGATCAGTATGTTGGCCATGTCTGCAAATATATATTACATCCTACTACACCTTTAATATTTTGCTGCTTTGTTGATAGTCAAGAAGAATGTTTCACGCAGAAGAAAAACATATGATTGATCACATGTTGTTTGATGGGGATATGATTGGGGTATTGGCTTTAAATGATTACTCTATTGCAAATATTAATATGGAAATAGGTTTTGAATAATGATACATGTAAAACCCAGTGGAATTGCTTGTTGGCTATGGAGGGAGGGAGAGGAAGGGAGGGAAAAGAACTTGGATCATGTAACCATGGAAAAATATTCTAAATTGATTAATTAAATAAAAAATAAAAGAAAAAAAGAAGAATGTTTCATCTTTAATCTTAAGTCATTTGTGGCCATTGCATTGGTCAGAGTTCTGAGTTCTTCCAGTGTTTTTCTACATTGTCAGTTTCTCCATTTGTATCTTTGGTTGTCTGCCCTGACATTTCCCCCAATAGTATTCGTTCTTTCTACAGATTTATACTGTGAGCCCAGAGATCACTTACCCACACATGCGCTCGCTCTCTTGCTGTCTCTCTCTCTCTCTCTCTCTCTCTCTCTCTCTCTCTCTCTCTCTCTTTCTCCCCCCCCTTCCCCCCCCTTCCCCTCTCTCCCCATGTTTTGTTGAATCTACCACCACAACATCTTTTTTTTTTTTTTTTTTAAGCCCTTATCTTCTGTGTATTGGTTCATAGGTGGAAGAGTGGTAAGGGTGGGCAATGGGAGTTAAGTGACTTGCCCAGGATCACACAGCTGGGAAGTGTCTGAGGCCAGATTTGAATCTAGGACCTCCCGTCTCTAGGCCTGACTCTCAATCTACTGAGCTACCCAGTTGCCCCACCACCACATCTCTTGTGTCTGTCTGGTTCTTTTTCTCAGCTTGTAAGGCCACTACTCACCTGGAAACTGTAGCGACAGCTTTCTAATTGGATGCTTTGCTTTGCTTCTAGTATTTTTCTTCTCCAATCCCTCTCTTTTGGCTGTCATAATAATTTTTGCAAGTCTCGGGACTAATCTTGACACTCCCCCTCCCCATTGCCTGTTCAGAAATCTTCAGGGACCCACTGCTACATCTGGTAGCAAGAACAAACTCCTCAGCTTGACATTTTCAAGTCCTTTATAATCTCCCTCCAAGCCCATTATCTTTTATTCCCTTTTTTTAATTTAAAAATTTTTTAATTTTTTAGAAAAATGATTCATGTAACCTAACCCAACCCCCCCCCCAATAGCTGACATGCATTTCCACTGGTTTTAACATGTGTCATAAGTCCCTCAGAATTGCCTATTATCTTTTATTCCATATCACATACTCTTATGATCCACATTTGTCTGATTGCTGTTCTTTGTACATGAAATTACATCTCTTCTGGTTTTGCTTATGCTTTGTGTTATACCTGTAAAGCACACCCTCCTCCCCTCTATCTCTTAGAATCCTTAGCAGAAAGTTTTCCTGATCCTTTGAACTGTTGCTGTCTCTCTCTTCCTCAATAAAATTATCATGTATATACTTATCTGTTTATATGTTCACTTCCTGCAGTAGATTATATGCTCCTTGACTTGTAAGGGACTGTTTGTCTTTTGGATATACACTGCTTCAGTTGTGCTTCTCCAGGTGTTGCAATGAATTACTCAGAGCCCTGAAAGTTCAAACGAAAAGCTTTTACTAAAAACATATTACACTCCCCCTAAAGAGTTAAAGCAGTTCACAAAAGTAAAAACAGTGTAACTAGCTCTCAAAATGGTTAAAAAGAGATTCCCTCTGGTCTCAGGAACTCTCCACTAAATACCTAAAACTGGCTCTAAAATTCTTCTTGCTCAAAAGACCTGAAGCTGGATTTCATAGCTATTCACCTACAGGCAAAAGTTAACCCAAACTGACCCAGAACTCTACCACAACTCCCTTGCCTAAATTTCAAAACTGATATCAGAGGATTGATGTCAGAGTATGCGGTCCCCACTTCTGTCAGAGAGGTGAATGACTAAATATACAAATTGAGACACACATGGCTAAAATAGGAATTTGTTTTGCTTGACTGTGCCTTTTTGTTATGAGAGTTTTATTTTGTTTTTCCATAGGAGGGGAGATGAGAGAGAAGAGTTTTTATTTAAAAGCAAAACAAAACACAAAACCCATTAACCCAGTTTGTACTGTGGAGAGTTCACTCATACCTCCTTAGTTCTGTTGTATTCTGGCCCATGACACTCAATGCTCTGACTTAGCATCCTGACCCCCAATAACAAAGTTGCTACCGATATAGTGAAGAAAACTCATTCCCTTATCATTAGAGCAAAACTGAGTGGTTCCTATCAAGCAACAAAAAGAGCCTTCCATGAACCTATCTCTATGCCCAGTTAGCTGGCAAAGACTTTTTGCTTTTGGCCCATCTAACTGACAAGAACTCACTCGGGGGGGCAGCTGGGTAGCTCAGTGGAGTGAGAATCAGGCCTAGAGACAGGAGGTCCTAGGTTCAAACCCGGCCTCAGACACTTCCCAGCTGTGTGACCCTGGGCAAGTCACTTGAACCCCCATTGCCCACCCTTACCAATCTTCCACCTATGAGACAATACACCGAAG
>NC_058131.1:354457426-354538436 GCF_016433145.1 Gracilinanus agilis | reverse complement strand
CTCAGCCACTTCCCAGCTGTGTGACCCTGGGCAAGTCACTTGACCCCCATTGCCCACCCTTACCAATCTTCCACCTATGAGACAATACACCGAAGTACAAGGGTTTAAAAAAAAAATAAAAAAAAGAACTCACTCAGGCTCCTGGGCTGCCTTCCCACATTAGTTGGGGCTCATACTCTTATCCCCAATCTAAGGCCCTGGAATTAGTTTGCCACTATTCTTTCCACTGTCTTATCATCTAAGATGCTATTGAATCTACTTTCTGCAGGCTGGATATAGCTGTCAGTATCACTGTCTATATTACTGTCTTACTATTGCTAGTACTGACAGTGCCAGGAAGAGAGGGTATCCGTGTTTTCTCATTATCCTGTTTGCTACCCTGCTGTCATATACCCAGTTCCTAGTATAGTACCCTACCCATAAGTGCTTAATAAATACTTAATTGGACTGGATGAGGACTTGGTCTGGGCCATGACCTTTATTTTCCCAACTCTTAGTATGCAGGAGAAATATAAGGTGGAAGTGAGAGAGGGACATTGTTGAAGTAGGAGGATGATAGCTAGCATATCTGGAGTTATACAAATCAAGTGACAGGAGAATTTATAATAGAACCTAAGAAGAAGATAGAAAGTATCTACATACATAGAATATGTGTAATAAATAAAATGAACTTGAAATTTTAACTCAGAAATATAAAATATAAGTTCATAAATCTCTTTAAGACCTAGTAATAGGGAACTGTTTTGATGTGACATTATTCAAAAGAAATAGGTATCATAGAAGTTGCTGCAGGATTAAAAAAAATTTATACCATATGTAATCTGGGGAGTATCCAAGGAGAGATAGACCAAATGATAGTGTATATCATGCACTTCAGACTACTTAGCCACATAGACTTGTTTATTTAATAACAACAAAAAGAAAACTGGCACAAAGGCATTGATATGGTAGTGATTGGGGAGTAGAGGTAGTTGACTTAATGTCCATTGATGTTCCATTCCGTTAAAAGCAGAATCTGATATGTTCTCACTTTTCATGGTAACATTTTCATCTCAAAGAAGACAGATGAATTGAAAAGAGAACCACAGTTCTGTACTTAGGTCTGACCAACAAGGAAGTACTTGATGAAGTGGAAGTAGTGAGGAGAACCTTCTCTTGAAATTTTTACTTTATAGTCAAGGAAAGAGGAAGATAGACTATAACTGAACTGCTTAGGCAAGTGACTGCAGTCTAGAAGAGAATATACTATTGTGAGGCCATGAATGTATTTTAGACATTAGGAAAGTAAATTTTAAAAAGCTTAAAGATGTAAGCATGAACTCATGACCAAAGACTCTAAAATGGAAGGCTCCATTTGAGACCGATTTATTTTTAACCTTAAAAAATGTTCAGGCTAGTAGGACTGGGAAGGGGAAAGATGTGGATTATTTGCAAAAGAACTAGAAGGAAGGGGTGTGGTCCTGCTACTAGGGATGGATTGTGACTTTTTTTTTTTTTTTTTAATGGTCAAGGAGGATGATCTTTAGACCGGGAAGGGTGAAACAAACATAGTTTTGGGCAGTGATGGGAAAACTATGCCCTGCGGGCCAGATGCAGTCGCCTGAAATGTTCTATCCAGGGGGCAACATTATTCCTAATCTGAAGAATACAATGAGTAGGATACAATACAATGAAACTTCCGAAAGAGTTGCCTTAGAAACCGACTGACAGATGAGCATTTCCTTTCCTTTGGCTCTCTCTTTAAAAAGTTTGCCCATCACTGGTTTAGGGGGAATTGAAGCCCAAGTTTAGATAGGAAAGCACCCAACTGCTTTAAATTATTTCAAGTTTCCTGGTCTGGACAAATTGCACCCTATTGTATTGAAAGAACTTAAAAGTAAATTATCATATTGTTTTGATATCCACTTCCAACAAAGTTCTAGAAGACATTAGATGAAGATTTAGAAACCTCAGCAATGATTACTGAGTCAGCATGAATTTTTACCACCAGCAAGTTAGGTCAAATCAACTTCCTTCCTTTTTCTCTGAGGATTATTGGCTGGTTAGAGAAATATTCCCATATTGAGCACATCTGGATTTTAGCAATAAGTTTGACAAAGTAACTTGTGGTATCCTTTAGAAAAGGCTGGAGAGATGTACTACTAGGTGGGTTGGATGATCTTTTAATTAAGTCATTTTGAAGCTAGAAGATTGTCTAATTTAACTAGGAAAATATTAATAGTATCATGCTAGAAAGATAGTAAATTGACAGGTTCGATGATATAAGTGGGATTCTACATCAGTCTCAGACAAATACTGTTGGGAGATATGCAAAGGGGTTGGACTGGCACTTGGGCCTTTAAGATTTTTTTTGTCAAATTTGTCAGAATAGGACTTAACCAATTTGTGGATAGGGCAGAGACAGGAGTAGTATAACAGAATCAAGATTCAACAATTATCCCAATAGCCTAGAATAAGGGTCTTAAAACCTCCAAGGTTAAATCAGTAGAGAATAAATATGTAAAGTTCTATACTTTCAGAAAATCATTTTACAATAATAATTGGTTTGATAGCACTTTGTAAGAAATTTAGTCATTTTATTTTATTGAATGGTCAGCAAGCGTAAGTAGTGTAATATGGCACTTTAAAAAAACTAATACTATAGAAATTTTTTTATTTTAATTTTTTAGCTGCATTAAAACAAGTTATTATTCCCAAGAAAGTAATGTAATAATCCTTCCTTATATTGTATTCTGGTTAAACCCAAATTTGGAATATTGGGTTAAGTTTTAGGCGCACTACATTTTATAAAAAAACATTTTATAAAAAAAAAAATTATGAATTGGCCAGAAAACCGAAGCATGTCCAGAGGAAGTCAGTAGGCATAGGGGCACTTGAAAAATCATGTCATATGAGGAAGATTGAATAGATTGAAGACAACTTTTGGATAAGTTGTGACTTATATCTTTAGAGGGAATACACACCATGATAATATTTGAAATCCACTGAATTATTAAAAGGTAAATGTGTATCCCAGTTAAGTTTGCTTTAAGAAAAGTAAAAGAACAGGAACAAACAAAAATCATTTAAATTGATCTACTTAACTTTTCTATACTTTGAATGTGAAAAAAAGTTGTTACATAAAAGAAAGGTTATGGGATCATGATCATTAGCTGTTGTAATTGGCATCCTATTTTGAAACCTGAATCCATGATGGCTTTACCTTTCTGTATTGGCTTAAGTTATTATTGAGACTTTTTCCTCTTTTGTGTGTTTTCTTCTTTAGGCAGCTGTACAGGACAGACTGAATGAGCAAGAAGGTGTACCAAGTGTCTTCAACCCTCCTCCGTCCCGACCCCTGCAGGTTAATACAGCCGACCACAGGATCTACAGCTATGTTGTTTCAAGACCACAACCAAGGGCAAGTTATTTTGCAGCTGGGGATATTCTTTCTCCTTCATTTCACAAGGTCATTCATGTAACAGCATTTGTGTGCTGTGTGACAACCTTGGGGGGAAAAAAAACAACAAAGTGTATGATAATGGGCTTCTGTTGATTTCCTGAATATAATTTCTCTTGCTTTGCATCATGAATCGAAAGGAAACAGTGTAGCTGTCTAGCTGAAATTTTTCTTCAACTTTGATATATGTGTTGTTTTGGGGTATTTTCTTGTCCTTTAAGAATATACAGCTCGTTTATTTTTATGTACTTTGTAGTTCAGCCACAATAAAATTGTCTTTTGTTTAACAAATTTTCAGAGGTGTAGTGTAAAGACCTGTGGAGTTGGAATCAGAAGACCCATGTTTGAATCCCATTTTTGATACTTTTTGGATATGTGATTTGCTTTTTTGAACATTAATTTCTTTATCTGTAAAATGGCATAATAATACTTGTAACATAGCAAGAAAGATAGAGGGCTAGTCTTGGAATCAGGAGGAACTGGGCTTAGATTCTGCCTCTGGTACACTTCTCCATGTAACTCTCTGAGACAGGATGTTATAGACATATAATAATCTTTGTTGGTGGAGATAGTTTCCACAATGAGTGCTCCCATACCAGTGAAATCATAGGGCTGGGCCAGAAAAAAAGAACTTAAAGGTTTATAATAAAGAAAATGCTTTAAAAATATTCTTTAATTCTAAAATGGTTAGGTTTATCTAAATGATCTAAAAGGTCTCTTTCATCTTTAAATCTATGATCTTAAGAATTATTGTTCCTTTAATGTAGAAGCTACTAGTTCCTGTGTAATCCAGACTGTGACTGTTTGATATTTGAATGGTTTCCTTCTGGAAGATTGTAATACTTTTTCCTTAGCCTGGGAAAGCTGGAATTTGGCTATAGTAGTCCTTGGAGTGTTTTATTTTGGGATCTTTTTCAGGAGGGTGATTAGTAGATTCTCTCAATTTATATTTTTCTCTCTTATTCAATGATAACAAACAGGGTAGTTTTCCCTGATGATTTCTTGTGATATGATGTCTAGGCTCTTTTTTTTTTTTTTTTTTTTATCATGACTTTTAGGGATTCCGATCATTCTTAGATTATTTCTCCTAGATCTCTTTTCCAGGTTGGTCTTAAATTTTCTTCTATTTTTCCATTTTTAAAATTTTGTCTTATTATCTTATGGTTTCATTAGCTTCTATTTGTCTTTCTAATTTTTAGGGAGTTCTTTTTCCCTTAAGTTTTATTTCCTTTACCATTTAGCCATCCTACTCTTTAAAGAGATGTTTTCTCCAGTGGGTTCCGCCCCCCCCCCCCCCCAATTTGGTCCATTCTATTTCTTAGGTAGTTGTTTTCTTCATGATATTTTTGTTTCTTACTTTCCTGATGGCCTCTTCTAGGTTTTAGAGAGTTGGTTTCTTCAGTGAATCTCCTCCCCCCCCCCAATTATTTGGTTTTTAAATTACTTTTCAAGTTCTTCTAGAGGTTCTTTTGGGGCCTGACATTCTTCCATACTTTCCTTTGAGACCTCACATGTTTCCCTTTTGGCATTATTGTCTTCTAAGTTTGTATTTTGATATTCCCCTGTCACTAAAGTAATTTTCAAAGGTCAGTGTTTTTTTGGTTTTTTTTTTTTAGGTCTTTTGTTCATTTTTCAAATCAGTGTCCCCATCCCTCCCCCTGTTAACATATCTACATGTTGAAATTCTTCTCTATTCCTGAGGTAGAGGGGATACACTGCTTCAACCTTATAATGTACTTCTCTGGTACTTGGAGGTAGGACCAGCTGCCCTTGTTCCTCACAGTGTATCTGGCAAAGGAGATGACTGTTGCAGACTTGCTTAGGAAGGGGAGGTTTTTAGCCATTTTAAAAGTCTAACTATATCCATCACCCCATGTGATCAGTTCTCCTATTGTTCTTGGGCTAGTCTGGTCCTTTGCTGCTAACCTGCCTCTGCCAAGTGGCCTGAGCTGGGCAGGTCCCCTCTGCTGCCATGGGAGTGAGTAGGTTCCTGCAGTTCCAGTTCCTCCTCTCAGCTCCCTTTTAGCCTTAGGGGCTTTACTACCAAAACCAGAGTTTGTAGATTTCCTATCTTCTATATCTTTATAGAATGGCTTGGGCCGAGGTCATTCCCATTCTGTTCTGCAATGGTGCAATCATAATATATTGGGCTGCTCCAAGTTCTGCCAGTTCTTGCAAATGTTATGCTTCCTGGACTACTTTCTCTTACCCCAGTGAGTTGTATTCTTTCAGCTTTCCTTTGTTTTGAAGTGATTTTGTTGTTGTTTGTATGTGGAAGGACTAGGGTAGCAGAGGGTTCTCTACTTTGCCATCTTAGCTCCCAGCATTTCCTTACAAATTATTACAGTTAAATTCCTTTTCTGAGCCTTGCTTCCCTTTATTTCTCCCTTCCCCCTCCTCAGCCAATGAGTATATAATTAGGGAATTTTGTACCTTTTTTTTTTTTTTTTAAGGCCTTAATTTTTGTGCTCATAGGTGGAAGAGTGAGTGGTAAGGGTAGGCAATGGGGGTCAAGTGACTTGCCCAGGGTCACACAGCTGGGAAGTGTAATTTTGTACCTTTTGGACTACATTCCCCAGAATTCCTTTCATCTCCCAGCATCCTTTTCCCTTCCCCCACGTTTGCATCTTCACATATTGTTTTTTGAGTTCTGTGACTCCGCCTCTCTCACTCTCTTCACTGGCAGTGAGGACTTAGCTTTTTTTAACTTTAGTTATTATTTGATTTTAATCTTTACATGAGCAACTCCACTGGGTTTTACATGTATCATTGTTCAAAACCTATTTCCATATTATTAATATTTGCAATAGAGTAATCATTTAAAATCAACATCCCCATTTGTATCTCCCATTGAACCATGTGATCAATCATATTATTTTTCACAATTTTTTAAAGGTGAAGTTACTGCTTGCTAGAGGCATAAGCATAAGACTTTAGGTTCTTTGTCCTATCCACAGGTGTTCTTGTGAACAATTGGAAGGCAATGACAGGAACTTTTTAAGCACATTATTCAAATTGGAATGCTTAAGGCCTAGCAAGGAATGTAAAATGTAAAATTCTATTTTTTCCCTTCCTGACATGCTCTTTCAGTGCTTTGAAATATGAATGTAAAAACTGGATTCCCTTGTAATAACTTGATACTTGTGGTTGGCAAAGTAGAAACTTCTAGAGCCCCCTGTATTGCTCAGGAATATAGGGAAAGGGCTATAGTTTTCATGGGAATTAGGAACCTTCATAACAAAAAATGGGTGTGAATACCCCAGTAGCTATGAGCCATTAACCAGTTGATGACAAAAGGAAATTATAACAACTTCATAGTTAATATTATTAGTCTTCGTCATCTTATCTACATGTGCTAACTAATGTTTATTTTGCTGTTTTTATTTAATTATATTTTATGTGTGACAAGAAATATTTTAAGACTCCCATATGAAAGAAGAATTAGATTTGTTCTGCTTGGCCCTAGAAAGCAAAGCAAATATTTGCATTATGTAAGGAAAATGCACCTTCCAATTAGAGCTGTTCCAAAGTAAAATAGTCTACCTCACTAGGTAGGTGTTTCGCTCACTAGAAGTTTCTAGGTGAGGACTCTATCCTCATTTGTTGTAGATGTCATAGAAGGATTTTTAGTTAGGTACAAGTTGGACTAGAATGGGTCTTAGGATCCTTCTAATTTTGAGCTTTGTAATGAATATTAGACTTGTAGAATCATAGAATTTTAGATATAGAAAGAATCTTAGAGGCCATATAATACAAATTTCTGTCTAGTGAAACCTTTACAATGTCTCAAACAATAGATCATTCATTCTGTACCTCAGTAGCTCTAGTGAAACTCTCTTCCTACTTAGTATGTTTTATTTTGGGGATAGCTATAAATTTTCAGGAAGTTTTACCTTCTATTGAGGTAAAATTAGTCTCCTTGAAACTTCTTTCTTATCAGTCCTATTTCTTTCTCTAATGGAACCATTAGAATCAATTTTATCATAAGATAGCACTTCAAATATTTGTCAGTCTTTTCTTGGTCTAGATCAGGGATTCTTAACTTGATACCTGTGAACTTTTGGGGGGAAAATACATATTTTGATAACTATTTCAGTATAATTGGTTTCTTTTGTAAGCTTATGTATTTCATTTTATGCATTTAAAAGCGTTCTGAGAAGGCTTCACTAGACAGCCAGAGGATGTCCATGAAACAAAACAAAAACCTCTGATCTAAATGATCTCTTAAGGCTCTTCTGGATCTAAACTTCATGATCTTTAACACTAAAGAAGAGGGCTTAATTTGTTCTAATTGGGCAGTTGAATAGAAATTGAGGAAAAAGCACATTTTTAGCTCAGGGTAAGAAATAATTCCCTAACAGAGCTGTTGAAAAATGGAATGGGCTGCCGTGGGGAGGTCAAGTTTACCATGACTGAAGGTTGTCATGATTTGTGAGATACAGGACTGAAAGGGGTAAGTAGAGATAAGGGAGTCCAATCATCTCATTTTACAGAGGTAGAGTCAGTAGTAAGTAATTTCCTGGTGCCACAAAGATAGTAAATAGCAGGATCAGGATTTGAATAAAGTCTTTTGATTAATCCACTGCATGCTGCTTGATGCCAAATGACCACTAGAATATGTATACTTTAAATAGGGGTCGGACTAGTATACCTCTAAGATCTTTTATAACTCTGAGGTCTTGTGGTCCTGTTATAAATATATCCAATTCTTTTAACTGTGTTCATCATATGATAAATTTCAGGTGGTTTGCCCTTCCTGATTTTCTAGACATGTTCTAGTTTGTTACATGTTCTAGTTTGTTAATATCCTTCTGAAAATGTGATGCACAAAACTGAATACAGACAACATTCTAGGTGGCATCTGACCAGATTTGAGACCAGTAGGATTTCTATTTTCCTCATCTGCAATCTGCTTATATTGAAGCAGGCCTTAAATCACTTTAATTTGGGGAGGGAGGTGAGAGGGAGAAGACCCTAAAGGGGAGAAGATCTATACATGTGATTTCAACCTTAGAAGGGAACACCTAGTAAGAAAATTCTATTAAAGAAGATTTGTACCTTCTTTGTGATTTCTAGTCTGAGAGAGTTTCCTGGGGGTTATTGAGGGGTTGAATGACATGCCTAGGGTCATGTACTGAATCTCTTTCAGTCAGTACTGGAACTCAGATCTACCTGACCCCAAGTCTTGATCTTTTCATGACATTAAATTACTTTGGCTGCTATGTTGCACAATGGATAAACCCAGGTCTATTGCTTCCAAGACTAGCACTATTCCAACTATATGCTGTATTGCTTCCAAGTTTCAGCACATAGATAAAGGAATAAAGACAGACAAGAACAGGAAATTACATTAATAAAGGGCAAGAATACTAGAGTAAAGATGGAAATGGACTTTTATTGTGCAGGAGAAATACAAGATCAGTGTGAGGAAAAGTTAGAAATAATGTAAAAAAAACAAGAAGGGATAGAAATATTATATTGATTCAGCATTTTTGTTCTGAAAGTTAGGGGACATTAACCCAGCCATAGAATTAGTCTAATTCATACCTAAGCAGGAAACCTTTCATATTCAACAGGTGGTCATTTAGCTTTTGTTTGAAAGCATTTAGCAAAGGAGAATGCACTGTATCCCCAAGACAACCCATTTTGCTTTTGTATATCTCTAAGTATTTGGAAAATTTTCCATATATTAAGCCTGATTCTTTCCTCATTTTGTTCCCTGGGGCCAACCAAAACCAGCCCAATCTGTATTCTGTATGATAGCCTATCACATACTTGAAGGCAACTATTTGACCTCCTGAAATTAGGATACTAGAGTAAATTTTCTCTTTTTCACGGTTAGACATTCCACTCCCTGCAAATGATCTTTGTATGACATGATTTTAAGCTCCTTCCCCATCCTGGTCACCCTCCTTTAGATAACCCTCTAGCCTATTAAAGTACTTTCTAAAATGTAGTATCCAGACTGAGCACACTCTGTAGATGTATTTCTGACCAGGAGAGAATCCAGGACATCCTGTTACCTTCTCTCTAGATATTGCTGCTTTTAGTACAACCTAAGACAGCATTCACTTCTGGTTGCAATACAAAAGCAGAAACAAAAGATCCCCAGTCTTTAAGGGACTTACAAGTAGGGGGCTTGGTCCAGACTTGTGCTTCAAGTGGTATGGGGAACTTCTAGTAAGGAAACTTGGACCAGTGGAGATCTGCAATTGCTATACAATTTAGTCTTAAAAGTTTGCTGGGGCATTGAAAGATTAAATGAGCTGCCTAGCTAGAATCACATAGCCAAGGTAGGTCAAAGGTGTAGCATTTGAATTATGTCTTCATAACTTTAAAGCCAACCCTTTATTCTACATTTCTTACAAATTGAAAATACTTATTTGTTGACATATTTAGTCCACTGAAACAACCCCTAAATCTTTTTCAGATAACCTACTACCTAGCCATACCTCTTCCTTCTTGTACTTGTGAAGCTGATTTTTAAAAAATTCAATTTATATTTATTCTTTAAAAATTTTTTCATTTCAGGGATTGCTAGGCTGGGGTTATTACTTGATTATGCTTCCATTCCGATTTACCTATTACACAATACTTGATATATTTAGGTGAGTACTTTGTATTTATGTATTGATACCATGACAAAATTTGAGATTCTATAAATAGTTTATTTTTTGTGTGTGTACACACACACACACACACATATATATATATATATACTGATTGTTACATTGTAAATTTTGACTAGAATTTTTGCATTTTGTGTATCATATAATTCAGTTCTTTGGGCAGCCTTCTTTCAGCATACAAAAATATTTTATATTGCATGTGTTTAATCATACATTATTAGATAAGTTGTTTAAAGTTGGTTTTACATGTAGTTTTTCACTTAGCTTTATTTGTACCTCCCCATTTCTTTCTAATACCTAAATCACCCTCCATTCCACCTAGCCATTTTTTATATTCCTCAGTTTCTCTGAACCCCTGTTTTCACACTTTTTCTTAGCATTTCTCTTATTACCCCCAAACTATCTCAACAGCTCATTTGAATATATTTACCTAGCCCAGATGTTGTTGTTCTATTGTATTCTTCCTAGACCACCATACTGCCTGAGCTACTTCTTATGTCTCTCCTGGTACTCTCAGTCATGTTGTAAAGACACAGCTTTAAAGGAAAGTAGAAGAGCAGGTGGTATCTGAACTGAGTACAGAGCAAATAAGCTTTCTCAATGAAGAAAGCTAAGGATGACTCCCTGAGGTTGAAAGTAGCATAGCCCATCAATCAGTAAGTAAGTCATAGTGCACAGAATGTCTAAGCTTGAAGGGGCCTTAGATGAGGAAATGTGGCTCATTCAGCTCCTGATGTCACAAGAAGAGAATTTCCTTGGTTAGGATCACACAAACTTAATTGGGGCCTGTGCTAAGGCTAGAACCATGTTCTCTTAACTCCTTGTATGGATGCCTTTTTGCTTCAGACGGTCTCCCTGGCAGTGTTATTTTCAAACTTGCTTGTTACCATCCTTGTTTTAGGTTGAAGTTGACAGATCCTTATAACTTTTTAATTGATTGAGAACCAGTGTGAGTTTAGCTATTTATCATACACTTTGAGGTAGAATGGTCTTCTGGTCTAACCCATTCCTAAATAGAATTTCCTTTTGCAGTCTCTTTGACAAATGGTCAGGAAGATTAAATTATTTCCATTTTTTTGGAGTTTTATTATTCCTAAATATTCTGCCTTGCAGAAATTTGCATGATGAATGATACCAATTTTAATATTATGGTATTATCCCAACAATTTTGAATTTTATGTGATATTTATTTCTCTATCCATGACCCTCTGACATCTCAGCTTTTTCATTGGAATTTAGAAAAAAAAATTGTAGATACACATGCCCTAATCTTTTAGAAAGAGGAATTGCCACTAAAACAGTATAGTTTAATAGAATGCATCCTGGACTCTGAGTCAGATGACTGAATTTGAGTTTTAATTCTGTGACTTACCAGGTAAGGTGACCTGGGCAGGTCACTTCATCTTTCTTGGCCTTAGTTGCTTTTGTTTTAAAAGTAAAGATTACAATAAACTCACATTGACTACTGCTTAGATTGTTGGGAGAAAACTTTAAAAGTACTACAATGATGTGATTAGTTGTTTATATTATGAATCCTCATTATTTCCTCTTCTGTGTGCTGTCAAAAACAAAAATTTTTTTAAAAAATAAAACCTTTACCTTCCATCTTGGAGTCAATATTGTGTTTTGGCTCCAAGGCAGAAGAGTGGTAAGGGTAGGCAATTGGGGGGGGGGGGGTTAAGTGACTTGCCCAGGATCATACAAGCTGGGAAGTGTCTGAGGTCAGATTTGAACCTAGGACTTCCCATCTCTAGGGCTGGCTTTCAATCCACTGAGCTACCCAGCTGCCCCCTTTTTTTGCTCTTTTAAGAAGTAAATTAAAGAATAATTGAAAGTCAATGGCTTGAAATTCAAATTAGTTTTTGACTAGATTGGATAGTCTGTTGTGTATACCTTATTGTATGTGTGTTGTACATGTGAATATACTGAAAACTTACAGATTAGAAGAAAGGAAGTACTGGAAAAAGAGTAGAGTAGGGGCAGGTGGGTGGTTCTGTGGATAGAGAGCTGGGGGGGTCCTGGGTTCAAATGTGGGCTCATAACACTTTTTAGTGACTAGAGAAGTTTCTTAATCTCAGTTGTCTATCTCTTAACTGTTCTTCTGTCTTGGAAGCAATATTTAGTCTCAATTCTAAGGCAAAAGAAGGTAAGGGTTTTTAAAAAGTAAACAGAAATGAGTACATTTTTTGTTCTAGTCATGTGCTGCTTTATCTCATTGTCTCTTTCTCCTTTTTTTTTTATTAGCTCTTGTAAACTGCCTAATTCCTACCATCACCACTACCACTACCATATTTACCCTTGGGATTCCAATTTTTAGTGCAAAAGCACATAGGGGCTAATCAGACTAGTGTTATAATTTATGATCCTAGTTTGCTTCTTTGAAGGGATAGAGGGAGATTGACACTATCTGACAGATATTATAGTTCTAGGTCCTACTGAATGACTGTGTAGCCTGGTTTGATTATGTCTTTTGCTTAAACTGATTATTAAGTTAAGTATGTGGGATTCATGTGACATATGTCCTTTCTCTCTAGGTTTGCGCTTCGTTTTATACGTCCTGACCCTCGAAGTCGGGTCACTGACCCTGTTGGGGACATTGTTTCATTTATGCACATATTTGAAGAGAAATATGGGAGGACACATCCTGTCTTCTACCAGGGAACATACAGCCAGGTCAGTGGCAGAAACAATACAGAAACTACTTTATTGTTGTGAATTTATCCTCAGAGGAAACTTGAAGAGCTTTACCTTTTTTTTTTTTTTTTTTTTAAATGCTTCTTCAATGCAAAGTTCACAGTTCAATTTGAATGTGATTTAGATCACAGACTCTGGGCATCCCATAACTAGTTAAGTGAATATTTAAGAAATCTAGGTTCCCCAGCAAGGAAAAATGGCCACCCTCATTACACTGTTGATATGTGACAAAATTTTCCCTTAGTAGATATCTTGGCATCTTTATGTTTTGAAATAACCCAAGAATTAACCTTAATACAAGTTAGAGTAGGGTGAGCATTGGAGCAAAGATTCAAAGTCAGTTATTCTCATCTCCCTTTTTCTATCAGCCTCAGTGTTCTTTGTCATATGTTGCTAGATCTGATAATTTTCTACTTGTATAACCATATTTAGCACCCAACATTTCTCTCCTCCTCAGACAGCCACTACTTATAATTCAGATCTTCATTATCTCTTGCCTGGACTATTGCAAAGTACTCCCAATTGATTTCTCTGCCTCTAATCTGTTCCCATTCTAGTCTGTGTGTCCTCTCCATGGCTGCCAGAGTAATTTTCCTTAAGCACAAATTTGAACATATTACTCTTCTACTTTGCAAACTCCAATGGCTTCCTATTACCTCTAAAGTGCAATGTAAATTCTTCTTTTTGATTTCTAAAGCCTTTTACAGCCCAAGTCCAACCTTTCTTTCCAGCCTTCCCAGACTCTACTGCCCAGTCAAATTGGCCTTCTCTGTTCTTCACGTGAGGCATTTCCTTTCTTAAGTTTGAATGGGCCCTCTCCCGTGTTTAGAATACATTCTTTTTTTCACCTTTCTTAGAATCTCCCTCATTTCCTTTTGAGCTCTTTGAAAGCAGGAATGGTTTCTTTTTTGGACTTTGTGTCTTAGTGCTTGACTTAACAAATACTTGTTATTTAGAAGTAGAGCTTTAGATTTCAGATTAAAAGATAAGAATTCAAATTCCAATGCTTCTACTTAATATGGAAAAGTCACTTTACCCAACTGGGGCTCAGTTCCCTCATCTGTAAAATGAAGGAGCTGAACTAAATGTTCTTTAATTTTCCTTCCAGCTTTAAATGAACCTAAATAGGGTTATATTGCTGGTGTGCTTTGGAAGGAGAAGAGACCTACCTACCACTCTGAATTGGGGTAACAAAAGGTTACTCAGTGTACAATGTACTTTATGATTCCTATAATTTGAATATCTGGAGAGGAAAAAAAATCTTCTTTTGCTCTTTTCTTCCCATGCTCCACATTTCTTTTTCTTTACTACTTGCTGCTGTTATCATTCTTGATGGTACTTTTTTCTTCTTTTCATTAGAGTGGTTAACAAGTTTTTCTTAAGTACTTATATTTATTTGCCTGGCACTTTTTTGGGAGCTACAAAGAAGTGTGTGACATGGTCCCTGCCTTCAGGAAATTGACAGTCCCAGAGTATGCCCTCACTAGGGGAGCAGCAACTGGTGTTGTGCATTTAATAACTATGTTTAGTTTTTGAGAATGGGACAAGGGGAGAGTACAGAACAATTCTTACCCCTTTTTTCATGTGGCCAGGGAGTTATTTTTCCCCCTTCTCTGTAGCCAGTGATGTCACTAATATATTATTCTTTTATTAGATTTGAGTAAAGGAGTGTCTGTCATGTGACTTTTATAAAATTTCTTTGTATATCCTTTATCAATCAAGTTTTTTCATAGTTCTTTGAATGTTGTTTCTCTCACCCCTGCCCTGCATTAGACTGTGAACTTCAAGGGGGCAAAGACTGTTCTTTGTATCTTCCGCATTTAGCATAGTGCTTGGCCTTGCTGATGAGACTTTGAAAGCTCTTTATAAGCCTCTTTGCTTTTGTGTTCTTGATGTAAAACCTTTTGGTGGCTTTTCTCATTGAGGAACATAAAAAAATGGATTCAGGAGGTAGGAGAATGTAAGAGGTAGAAGTGTATATTTAGTAAGGATCCTATTTTTTAATTAATTAGTTAAGACTATTATTTTTCCATGGTTACATGATTCATGATCTTTCCCACCCTCTTCCCTGCCCCTTCCTGGAGCTGACAAGCAATTCCACTAGGTATCGTTGTTCAAAACCTATTTCAGTATTATTCATATTTGCAATAGAGCGATCTTTTAAAGCCAAAACTCCAATCATATCCCCATCGAAGCACATGATCAATCATATATTTTTCTTCTGCATTTCTACTCCCACAGTTCTTTCTCTGGATATAGATAGCATTCTTCCTTACAAGTTCCCCAGGATTGTCCTGGTTCATTGCTACTAGTAGAAAAGTCTGTTACATTTGATTGCCACAGTGTTTCAGTTTCTGTGTAGAATGTTCCCTTGCTTCTACTCATTTTGCTCTGCATTAATTCCTGGAGGTCTTTCCAGTTCATATAGAAATCCTCCAGTTCATTATTCCTTTCAGCACAATAGTAATTCCATCACCATCAGATACCACAATTTGGTCAGCCATTCCCAATTGATGGACACTCTATCATTTTCCAATTTTTTGCCGCTATAAAAAAGCATGACTATAAATATTTTTGTACAAGTATTTTTCCTTATTATCTCTTTGGGGTACAAACCCAGCAGTGGTATGGCTGGATCAAAGGGCAGGCATTCTTTTAAAGCCCTTTGGGCATTATTCCGAATTGCCTTCCAGATGGTTGGATTAGTTCACAACTCTAGTAGCAATGCATTAAGGGATGCTATTTTTAGAGGGTTATAAAGATAGAACACCCATTTTAAGTGTTTGTTTTTTAAGAAATTCTCTATTTTTATTTGCTTATTTATATTTGTCCTAAACTTTGTTTAAGGATGTATGGTGCTGTGCCAATTGTAATTAGTTGTTGTTCTCTGTTTCGCAAAGGCACTAAATGATGCCAAGCGAGAACTTCGCTTTCTGTTGGTCTATCTTCATGGTGATGATCACCAAGATTCTGATGATTTTTGTCGGTAAGTAAAAAGATTTCTGTCTTATTTTCTGTTCCCTAAGTTGATTGTTTTAGTCAATATATTATTTTTATTGATAATACATGTAAAACCCAGTGGAACTGCTTGTCAACCTCAGGAGGAGGGGAGAGGGAAAAGGGGAGGGAGAACAAGAATCATGTGACCTTGGAAAATGTGTAAATTTGTTAGTGGAATAAAATAAAATTTACAAAAAATGTTATTCTTATATTTGTGTCCTCCTTCCCAACAGCAATACTCTTTGTGCACCTGATGTTATTTCGCTTATAAACAATAGGATGCTCTTTTGGGCATGTTCCACAAACAAACCTGAGGGGTACCGGGGTAAGTTATGCTTCTTGCTTTGTCTCATTTGCTTCACTGAACTTATCAAACATTTTCCCTTGGGATTCTCATATATAGATAGCAAAAAGGAAGTGACTTCCCAAATCCCTTTTCATTATTGGTAGAACATTTTTTATTTTGTTTCTGTTTTCCCAGCATAAAATAATAGCTTTCATGCAGATTTTAGACTCTTCACCAGCTATTCTAACAGTATATTGTATTTTAAAGTACCCTTCACAAGGGGTCACATGCATACGGAACTCATAGTTGGAGATAAATATTCTTAGAACTCATCTTATAGTTTAAAGGGTTGAAATAAAATTTTTTAAAATACTGGTTAACAGATTTTTTCATATTGATAAAACAGGTTTATTGTGGAAAAGATGTTTTCTATTGAAGAAAAATTAAATTATTTTCAGGTTCATATTCCTATGAACATGGCCTACAACAATGCATTTAGTAGTCTTTATAGTCTAGTTTTCTTGTTTTCAAATCTCTTAGTTCTGTTTTTTTAATTAAATAAATCCCACATACATTGATTCTGTTGTGGCCTCATAAGGCTTAGGAGAATGTGGCTGGATCTTTGAGAACTGAGTAATAAAACTATGTCACTAAAACAGCCCATAAAACTTTTTCCTTTTAAGCCAAATGAAGAAATATAAATAAGATTCTTATTACAATAAAATCTTGGCTCTTCAAAGACCATTCTTCTAGAGCAGTCACACTTCTAGAAGAACTCTTTAGGGACAAAGCAGTCCCTGAGCATCCAACAACAAAAATTTTAACTGAGATGGGCCAAAGATTGCACCCACTCTTCTAGAGCTGATTGGTTCACCTTGTCAGTGAAGAAGAGTACAACACTTAGCTTAGCTTTTGGTGTTTAGGAAAGGCCAGCCATAGAAAACTTGAGAAGCCATGAGAAAAATGACAATATGGAAAATTTATAAAGCAGAAAGAGGGAGAGAGGGGAAAAGAACAGGGAAAGGGCAGCTAAGGTGGCTCAGTGGATAAAACAGCAGGCCAGGAGACAGGAGGGTCCTGGGTTCCAATTTGGTTTCATAAACTTCCTTAGATCTCTTCAGCCTTGGAACCAATACATAATATTGATTCTAAGACAAAAGCTAAGGTTTTCAAAACAAAACAGTGAAAATCAGCAAATGCTCTGACAGTAGTAAGAAAAGAGTTATCACTGAAAAAGACAGAAGATAGGATAAGAATGACAAAACACCTCATTATTCCTGTAATCTTTTTAAAAAACACAGGACAACTATAGTGTTTCTGTGGAAAAGTATAGACAGTTTAACTGTATTTCAGTGTGGCATTTGAAGGCATAAGAGATCTCAGCAGTGACAGATAGCTATTATATTGCAGAGCACTGTACCTTATACATATATACATATATACCTTATATATATATGTACATGAGCAGCAACAGTGGAGTTTGAGGCATCAAGCCATTCTTCAAAGTAGTTTCCAGTCTTTCTTTAGTAAAGTGTATGAAGATTAAAATAATCATAAAAGAGAAAAATCTGTACCACTGGTTAGTTTGAAAAGGAGAATTACCAATAATGTTTTTTGAACAGTCCAGTTGATTAGTTCTTTTTTTCTATCATTTCTGATATCCAGGGATTCAAGAAAAGATAGCCATTGAAATTCTGGTTCTCCTAAAATGCCATGTGAAACACCTGCCTAAGACCCAAACCATGTTCTGTGTATTTATTTTTCACTAAATACTTCTGTGAATGTTTTTATCTCTGTCATATCTATCATAAGTAAACAGAGATGACCAGACCACAAGTTATTGGCACTTTAAAACAATATTAGGATGTTCATTGTTATACAGGCATCAAAATTTATGGCTTTTTCATAGTACTTGATATTCAGGACAATTTTTCCACTAATAAGACAGGTCAGTTTTGTAATGTTTGCTCGTTTCTACTCAGGTAGGTACTAAGGAAACTGTTTCCTTTTTGTTTAAAGAGAATAATGATAGGTTGATTGTTCTTAAAGGTACTGATACCACAAGCTTCCATAAAATAAAATGTTTGGCAGTTGGAAAATTTCATTGACCTATAGAGGGTGTTACACATTTATTGTTAATTATATAAACTAAAATGGATGGATGACTGGAATTTTGTTTTTTTACTAATTGCTTTCATCCAACAACCATTTTTAAGCAAGTGCTTTTGTGCAAGGTAGCATACTTATCTTCACTGAGACGTTGTTTTGGAATTATAGGAATACCCAGTGAGAGCAAAACTGTCTGATTGCCAAATGGTGATAGTGATCGCCCCAAGCAAACAGGATTCATTTCTTAGAGTTTTTAATGATATTTTTTCCTGCATTTTTGTTTCACTTATTCAACCTCTGGGCCAATGGTTCAGGATAAGAAATCATTACAGAAGAGATTTCATTAGAACATGGAACTATTTTGCAGATGCTATATAGCTTAAAAGAGATAAAAAGTATAGTGTGCTACTACAGTGGATTAATTTTTCTCATAAAATCTCTTCTGTAATAACATTTGATAGTGTATGGAGAACTAATTTTAAAGTCAGGAAGACCTGGATTCAGATTCTACCTCTGACATAAACTGGGCAAGTTAGTTAATAATCTCCTTATTGGTCTAGGCCAGTGATGGGCAAACTATGGCCTGCCGGCCAGATGCAGCCCCCTGAAATGTTCTATCCAGCCTCTTGACATTATTCTTAATCTGATAATGAGTAGGATACAATAAAATGAAACTTTGAAAGAGTTGCCTTAGAAACAGACTGACAGATGAACATTTCCTTTCCTTTGGCCCCCTCTTTAAAAAGTTTACTCATCACTGCAGACAGTTCTCTAAGATGCAGAGAAGGTACTGATCTGCATTAGTAGAGGTAGTTTCCTCATCTAGATTTCTTGACATTGAAGAAATCACTATTTGAAAAATGTAAATAACATTTGAAATACTGACCAACTTGTCTCATAGGTTGAATCAGTGATGCAGTTGTGATGTTGCCTGTACCTGGAATTCTGTTGAACACCAAACACTAAGGAGTGCTTATGTTCTTCATACCCTATGAACAAATTTAGTGCAAATGGAGATAGAAGAGTGGGTGCACGCTGACATGGAGCTACCTGTGGTCCATTGTTAGTGATGCAGCAATCAGATATTTCAAATGGTGCTGTAAAGTCAGAATCCAGGATCAACCACAGTATTGTCATCTAGAAAGAATATAGGTATAGAAGTCCAGAGACCTGGACTATAGTGCTGGTTCTGCCATTTGATATCTATGTGGTGTTAAGCAGTTCACCCAAACTTCTTGTGCCTTAGGTTTATCTTGTCAAATAGGGTATGGTACCTTTCCCACTTAGCTCCCATGATTGTTATGAGAGTAAAATGAGATCATAGATGGGAATATGTTTCAAAATCACTGAGGTATGAGAATATAGTGTTTATAGCAAACGATAGCCTTTGTTCTAGAAAATTGGTTGTTGTATAGGGCTTCTTGTAATTGAGTTACCAAAATACTATCACAGGGCCATAAGCCATGATGTGGAAATAGCTTTTGATATAGAGTCCTTTTTTAAATAATGGAATATTTACGAAAGTAACTTTGGAGGAAAGATATTTTACAGTTTCATCATATTGTTATTTTTACTAAAGCTCTTTTGGTTATTAAACAGAATCTAGAGGTTGAATCTTACTTTTCTAGCCAGTTAGTTTGCTTGGTTCTGAAGTTTAAATATTTTCATGAATCTAGATTTCTGCCTGGGCTACTGGCTTATCAAGATCTGCACGATCAGAGAAACCATTGCTCTGTAAGTTGTTAGACTCCTTTCTTAAATGAGCAGAAATTACTTTCATTAATTGAACGATAGTGTCATCATTACTCAGAAGAATTAAGCGGAGGAGTTTCACGAAGATTCTGCTTAAAGTTTTAGCATATGAGAGTAAAAGTTCATTTAAGATCTTGGATGAAATGTACCTCAAAAGTAAATCATTTGTTGGCCTGTTTATTTCAAAGTGGTGCCGACAAGAACTGAGTTCTAGCTTCAGCTCCACTAGCCATGTAACTTCAAGCAAATACTTTAAATTGTCTGAACCTATTTCCTCATCTATAAAATAAATCTTGCCCCACCTGTCTCACAGTGTTGTGAGAATCAAGTGATAATATTTGTGGCAGAGCTTTGAAAATAGTATCTTGTTCTTTTTGGTGTCCTCCAGTGTCCCAAGCTTTGAGGGAAAATACATATCCATTCCTAGCTATGATCATGTTGAAGGATCGGAGAATGACTGTGGTTGGTCGGTTAGAAGGTCTCATTCAACCTGATGATCTCATTAACCAACTGACATTCATCATGGATGCAAACCAGACATACCTGGTTTCTGAACGCCTGGAAAGGTATTCATTAACCCCATTATTATAGAGAATGAGCCATCTAAGTGTCTTAATTTGTATTATTTAACTTAATTTATGGCAAATGTTGGCTACTTGCTTACTGTCGAAGTACTTGAGTTTTATTAGACTTTGTTGCTTTCTCAAATAAATTAATACTGAGCAATTTCTGCTTTCTCTTCTGTGCTATTAACATATGTACACATGCTATTTTCCTCTATAGAATGTAAGCAATTTTAGGGAAAGACTTTTTAATTTTTGTCTTTATATTTATAATGCCTGGCACATGAAGGAGGCATATAAAAATTTTTGTTGGTTGATGTTTAGTCATATTCAGTTTTCATGATTCTCATGATGGCATGAAATATTCTTTTAAAAAATGTTTTGAAAAAGTATTCTTATGAAGATTGCATTTCTTTTGTTCTATCTTAGTGTCCCCCATTCTTAGAATGCAGATTTCTCTTCACCTTCACCTCATAGCACCCCTCACTTTTTTAGACCCAGCCCAGGTACTTCCTTGTGCTCCTTGGTCTTGTCAGCCTTTACCTGCCATTACTGCTCTGCTTCTCATACAACCTCTTGCTGCTTAATTATTTTGTATTGATTCACTTTGTTTGTGCTATATATGCACATATATGTGTGGATGCACACACATGCACTTGTCATCCCCTTGTTAAAATGTAAACTCTTTGGAAATAGAGCTCGCTTGATCATCTTTGCTTGTACCCCCAGCTCTTGGCCCCCAGTAGGTACTGATGCAGTAATTGTGAGTTTGTTGACCCTAATGCCTTTTGTTTCATCTGCAGGGAAGAGAGAAACCAGACCCAGGTGCTGAGGCAGCAACAAGATGAAGCCTACCTGGCCTCCCTACGGGCTGACCAGGAGAAAGAACGAAAAAAGCAAGAGGAGCGAGAGCGGAAGCGACGAAAGGAGGAAGAAGTGCAGCAGCAGAAAATGGCAGAAGAGAGGCGTCGACGGGTAGGAATCCTTGTGTTCTTATTTCTAACACTGCTGTGATGCATCAAAAACATTGTAATTTACAGTGTTGGTACTCCTTTCACATGTTAGTAGATATATCAGTTGCTGTGGCTGAAAAACCTCATCAACTAGAGGCAAAGTCTTAGCATATCCTTGCTTAACTAGTCTTAGACTCAGTGCAGTAGAGCTCCCATATCTACAAGGGGAAAAGATCTACTGTGGATGGCTGAAACTGCAGATAATAATGAAACCTAATAAACAGTTTTTGCTCTAACTTTTAACACCTATAATTAACTTTGCTGTATAGCCTTATGCTCTCTCTTCCTGCTCCTGCCCTCATCCAGGCTTGATGCTCCTTAACTTTTTTCCACCAAAACAAACTGAAAACTAAACAAAGAATCCTCCAAGTGAAGACAGAACTGATACAGGGAGAGGCTACCATCTTGGCAGACTGGCCACAGGTGGACCTCTAGCACAGAGAGAGGAGACCTTTGCGCTCTACTCTGCCCATCACCAGCCTAAGTGTCTTCCATCTGTACCTGCTTTGGTAATAAGTGTTTGTGCCAGCCTCCTCCCTCATCTAGCCATAGCCCCCTTGCTGTCTCCCTTCTTTCCCCTGGAATTCAAGGTTGAAACCAAGGATAAGGGGAGGACTTTAGTATGACCAAAACAGAATTCCATATCTTTCTCCCTAAACCTTCCTCTCCTATCTTCCCACCCCCCATATCCAAGCTGAGCTATCCAACTGCCCTGGTAACTGTTTTGAAAGTCCTGGTGGCCTAAGCATAAAACAGACTGTGTTCATGTACTCTCATTTCTTGCTCTGATTTCTCAAGTCAATTTGCTTTTTTTTTTTTTTTTAACTATGGAAGATATAAACTCTGTACTCTGCTCTAGCCAGAGCTTTATTAATAAACAATAATTCCTACTTGGGGAAAAGTTCAAAACCATAAAGGATCCTTGTTAATTAGAATTCTTTTATTCAAGCAATTCCTTTCTTCCTCTCCTCCCTTTTTCTCTCCTTCCCTTCCTTCTTCCTTTTTTTCAAAATTTAGTTTTATTTTATTCCCAAATTCTCTCCACTTTCCAGCTCTCCTCTTCTCCTCAGAAGACCAGAAAAGCACAACTCATTGCAAATATTTTTAGCCATGCAATGAAATCTCCACATTAGCCATATTAAAAATAATGAAAAGAAAGAGCAGAAAATATGCTTCATTTGGAACTCTTGAGTCTTATGTCTGGAGAGTGGATACCTTTTTTTTTTTATTATTATTATTTAAAGTTTGGAATGAATAGCATTTTAATCATGTATAAATTGTTCTCTTGGTTTTGCTCACTTTTTTTAATCAAAAATTTCCATTTTGTTTAATATTTACATTAAAAAACTTTTTCTTTTATTAACAAATTTCCACATGAGTTTTTTGAAATTATATAATCCAAATTGTCTTCCTCCCTTCTTCCTTCCCTCCCCCCAGAGCTAACAAGAAATTCAGTCTAGATTATATATCTGTTTTTACACAAAACACTTTTATAAAACCAAAACCCTAAAATACATATCCAAATAAACAAAGTGATAAATCATATACTTCCATCTGCATTCTTACTCCAACAGTTCTTTCTCTGGAGTTGGATAGCATACTTTTTTATAAGTCCCTCAGAATTGTCCTGGACCATTGTGTTGCTGTCAGTAGCAAAGTCTTATCACATTTCATCATTCCACAGTATTTCTATTACTGTGTATAATGTTCTTATGGTCCTGCTTATTTCACTTTGTATCAGTTCATGTAGGTCTTTCAACTCTTTCTGAAATCATCCTGTTCGTCATTTCTTACAGTAGCACTATAGTGTTCCCTCACCATTATATGCCACAATTTGTTTAGCCATTTCCAAATTGAGGGACATCCCTTTAGTTTCCAATTCTTTGACACTACAAAGAGAACAGCTATAATTATTTTTGTACAAACAGGTCCTTTCCCATTTAAAAAAAAATATTTGGTGTGCAGACCTAATAGTAGTGGAATTACTAGATCAGAGGGTATGTATTGTTTCATTGCTCTTTGGACATAATTCCAAATTGCCCTCCACAATGGTTAGATCAATTCACAACTCTACCACATTAGTGTCCCACTTTTTTCACATCCCCTCCAACATTTATCATTTTCCTTTACTGTTATACTGGCCAATCTCATAGGTGTGAGATTTGAACCTCAGAGTTGTTTTAATTTGCATTTATTTAAACAAGAGTTATTTTTAAACGTTTTAAATATGATTATTGATAGCTTTTATTTCCTCATCTGAAAATTGCCTATTTATGCCCTTTGATCATTTATCAATTGGGGAATGACTTGGATTCTTATAAATTTGACTTAGTTCTTAATATATATTTGAGAAATGAGATCTTTTATGAAAGAAATTCGTAATAGATTTTTTTCCCTAGTTTTGTTGCTTCCCTGCTAATCTTGGTTGCATTGGTTTTGTTTGTTTGTAATTTAATATAATCAAAATGGCTGATTTTATATCTTGTAATGTTCTCTTGTCTCTTGTTTGGTCATAAATTCTTCCTTTTCCATAGCTCTGACAGGTAAACTATTCTTTGTTCCCCTAATTTACTTATAATATCACTCTTTATGTTTAAGCCATATACCCATTTTGATCTTATCTTGGTATAGGATGTGAGATATTGATCTAAAACTAATTTTTGCCCAATTTTACCAGCAGTTTAAATAGTGAGTTTTTATTCCCAAAACTGGGATCTTTAGGTTTATCAAGCAGTAGATTGCTGCATTCATTTACTCCATATCTATTCCATTGATCCACACTTCTATTTCCTAGCCAATACCAGATTGTTTTGATGATTATGGCTTTTAGAGTACAGTTTAAGATCTGGTACTCCTAGGTCGTCACCATCCTTCACATTTTTTTATTAGTTCCTTTGATATTCTCTTTTTGTTCTTCTTCCAGATGGATCTTGTTATTATTTTTTCTAGTTCTTTAAAATAGTTTTGTGGTAGTTTATTGGTATGGCACTGAGAATAAGCAAATTAATTTAGGTAGGATTATAATTTTTATTATATTAGCTCAGCTCACCCATGAGAAATTAATGTTTTTCCAATTGTTTAGATCTAACTTTGTGTGAAAAATGTTTTGTAATTGTGTTGATATAATTCCTACATTGTCTTGACAAATAGGTTCCCAGGTATTTTATATCTAGAGTGATTTTAAATAGTTTCTCTTTCTAACTCTTGCTGTTGAGCTTTGTTGGAAATATATAGAAATGTTGATGATTTATGTGGGTTTATTTTGTAACCTGCAACCTTGCTAAAGTTTTAATTAGTTTTTTTGCTAAAGTTTTAACTAGTTTTTATCTGACTTTCTGGGATTCTCTAAGTATACCATCATATTATTCACAAAGAGTAATTGTTAAGTTTCCTTTTTGCCTACTTTAATTCCTTCAATTTCTTTTTCTTTTCTAATTGCTAAAACTAACATTTCTAGTTCCATATTAAATAATAGTGGTGATAATGGGCTTCCTTGCTTTACTCCTGATCTTATTGGGAAGGCCATCTAACTTATCCCCATGGCAGATACTTGCTTATGGTTTTAAGTAAAATACTACTTAAATAGTTTAAGGCAGTGATGGGCAAACTTTTTAAAGAGGGGACCAAAGGAAAGGAAATGCTCATCTGTCAGTCTGTTTCTAAGGCAACTCTTTTTTGAAGTTTCATTGTATTGAATTCATCAGATTAGGAATAATGTTGAGCTTTGGGGTGGGACATTTCAGGGGTCCCCCATCTGGCCCACTGTTCCCGTAGTTTGCCCATCACTGGTTTACGGAAAGGCCCTTTAATTCTTCCTATATTTTCTAGTGTTTTTAATATGAATGGATGTTATATTTTATCCAAGGCCTTTTCTGCCTCTATTGAGGTATTCATGTATTTTCGTTAGTTTGATTATTGATAAGGCCACTTATGCTGATAGTTTTCTTAATATTAAACCAGCCTTGCATTCCTGGTATAAATTTCACCTGGTCATAGTGAATAATTCTTGCAATATATTGCTACATAGTCTCTTTGCCTAATATTTTATTTAAGATTTTTGTATTCAGTGTTCATTAGAGAAATTGGTTTGTAATTTTATGTCTCTGTTTTTGTTCTTCCTGGCTTATATATCAGCAACCATATTTGTGTCATGAAAAGAATTTGGTAACATTCCTTATTTGCCAAATAATAGTATTGGGATTAATTGTTCTTTAAATGTTTGATAGGATTCACCTGTGAATCCATCTGGACTTGGGGATTTTTTCATAGGAAGTTCATTGGTGTTCAATTTCTTTTTCTCAGATGGGATTATTTAAGTATTCTATTTCCTCTTGTTAATCTAGGCAATTTATATTTTTGTAAATATTCACCCATTTCACCTAGATTATCAGATTTATAGTCATAATTAAAAGCTCCTGATTTCTTTAATTTACTCTTCATTAGAGGTGAAATCATCCTTTTCATTTTTTATTCTCCTCTTTACTTTTTTAATATTAACCAATATTTTATATTTTATTTACAGTTTTTTTCATAGAACTATTTTCTAGTCTTATGTATTAGTTCAACTGTTTTTTTACTTTGACTTTTATTTCTTTCTGTTTTTAGAATTTCCAATTTAGTCTTTAATTGGGGTTTTTTAATTTGTTGTTTTTCTAATTGCCTGATTCATTGATCTGCTCTTTCTCTATTTTATTGAAATAAACATTCAGGGATTATAAATTTTCCCCTGAGTACTGTTTTGACTGTATCCCATAAATTTTCATCTGTCTCCTCATTGTCATTCTCTTCAGTGAAATCAGTGATTGTTTCTAAGATTTGTTCTTTGACCTATCTGTTTTGAAGAATTAGATTATTTGGTTTCCAGTTAATTTTTTATTTGCCTTTCATTGAATCTTTATTGATTATAATTTTTATTGCATTATGATCTGAAAAAGTTGCTTTTATTCTGCTTTTCTGCATTTGGTTTTAAAGTTCTGTTTTTTAATCCACTCTGCTATCCGTTTCTGTTTTTTTATGAGTTAGTTCATCCCATAATATTTACAGTTATGATTACCATTTGTGTATTCCCCTCCATCTTGTTTTTCTCTTTTAATCCTGCCCTTTTCTCCTTTTACTCTCTCTCCACTCCAGTGTTTTGCTTTTAATCACTCCCCAACTTTCCCTTCCCTTATATTACTCCCCTTCCCATGACCACCTTTGTTATTCCCCTCCTATTTCTCTATATGGTCTTTTAATCCCTCTCCCCCAACTTCTGTCTCCCTTATATTATTACCCTCCCCACCACCTCTTTTCTTATTCCTCTTTTTCTCTATAGGATAAGATAGGATTCTATACCCCAATGAATCTAGCAGTTCTTCCCTGAGCCAGTTTCAATGAGAGTAAGGTTTAAGTTTTGCCTGTTACCACCCTCATCCCTCCCCTCTTGTAATAATCCTCCCCCCATGCTGCTCTGTGTTATAATTTACCCCATTTTACTTCTCTCTTCCTAATTCTCTTAGTGCAACCCTCATTTTCACCCCTATATTTTTTGTTAACATATCCTAAACAACTTACTACTACTACCACAGTCCTTGTCTATATATACTTTTTCTAACTATGATGATAATAACAATTTTTAAGAGTTACAGATAACATCTTTCTATATAGGAATATAAATAATTTAACCTTATTGAAGCCCTTAAATTTTTTCTCTTATTTACCTTTTTATGCTTCTCTTGAATTTTGTATTTATACATTAAGTTTTCTGTTTAAGTCTGGTCTCTTCTTTGGCAATGCTTGGAAATCTTCTATTTTATTAAGTGACCATACTTTCCCCTGAAAGAATAGTCATTTCGAAAGGTGGATGATTCTTGGTTATAAACCCAGTTCTCTTGCCTTCAGAAATATATTCCAAGTCTTCAAGTCCTTCAGTGAGGGAACTGCCAGATCCTATGTAGTCCTAACTGGAGCTCCATGATATTTGAATTGTTTCTGTCTGCTTGCATTATTTTTTCCTTGGCTTGAGAACTCTTAGACTTGGCTATAACATTCCTGGAAGTTGTCATTTGGCAGTTTATTGTAGGAGGTGATCTATGGTGTAATAATGAAAATAAATGTAATATGTAATAATTAAAATGCTACATGTAATATTTAGAAATTGGTTTTATTAGCTTTTAAAAAGTGTTATGGTCACCATTTATAAAATTAACTCTTAAGTCATGAGGATGATAGTAGCTTTTAACAATTTAATTTAATATAAATGTAGTATAAGAAAGAAGGAAGGAAGTAGAAAATTTCCTAGCCTACCACTCTAAAGTCTGTTTCTTAGAATTTCAGCTTGATCTGCAACAAGGTTCCTATCTCCATGTGGAAATCTAGTAGTCTTTTCAGAGTCAAGAGTCTTACCAGCCCATAAAGATTTTCTGCTCAAGCCACCAAAACCAAATGTAGTAGAAGAATCAATCCCAGAAAAGTCAGGCCAAGGACCAAGGCAAGGACCTTGATCTCCTCTTGGGTCTCACTTTTTATAGCCCTTTTCTCCACATCACTTCCTGTCTTTCTGAGCTGGTCTGTCACATCTCAGGAACCAATCAAAGTCTCTCTGATCCAGGCTCCGTAACCCCTTAGTTCCAGGTCATGTTTCTAGGTCTCTTAACCTATGACCTCTGTTTGGAGTGTTCCAGCCATGCTAATGGGATGAGTTGGACAAGAAGAAAGTTCATTACTCTGGGAGGAAGGGGTTCCCTTTACACAGTGGATTCTTTTGAATTGTATTTTAGAATATCAGGGTATTTTTCTTTGATGATTTCTTGTAATTTGATGTGTCTGGGCTTTTTTTTTTTTTTTTTCCTTTTTTTTGTCATGATTTTCAGGTAGTCCAAGCATTCTTAAATTGTCTTTCCTGGATCTGTTCAGGTCATTCCCCCCCCCCCCCACCCCACCCTCCCCATTCTTTTGATTTTTTTTTTTTTTATTTCTTGTGAAGTCGTTAGCTTTTTTTTGTCCAATTCTAATTTTTACAAAATGAATTTCTAACAGGTCCTTTTGATCCTCCTTTTCCCTTTGGTTCATTCTACTTTTCATGAACTCTTCATTGGATTTTTTTGGCCTCTTTCCAGTAGACCTATTTTGTTTTTGGGGTTTTTTTTTTGAGCTCTTTTCTTCATTGGATTTTTGTGCATCTTTTTTCAGTTGACCAGTTTTGCCTTTTAAGCTGTTATTTTCTTTTTGCATTACTTTCATTTCTTTTTCTCATTTTTTTGACCTGTCTTATTTGATTTTTAAATTCCTTTTTGTCTTCTTCTAGCATCAGACCAATTCCCATTTTTCTTAGAAATTTTACATGTGGTTGCTTGGATCTCACCACCCCCTACTGACTACTTGCTCTTTGTCTCCATAGAAATTTTCTAGGGTTAGGTTTTTCTTTTGCTGTTTGCTCATTTTTCCAGCCTTTTTTGGGGGGTAGGGGGGCAGCTTGTGGACTGAGAGTTCTGAAAGCTGCTGATTCTGACTCCTCTGCTGATGGTTTGTAGGACTCAGCAATCCAAGTTAGCTCTTCACTGCAGCTCAGGCTTGAAAGGGCCAAGTGCTTTGGATTTCCTACCTTCACTGAGGAGTGGTGATAGGGCCTGGGCCTTCCAGGGGTGGTCTGTGGTTGTGGGGTGTTTTGTTGTTGATGTGTGGGCAGGGTCCTGGGATCTCAACGTTGAGCTATGCCCAGACTTTGAACCTGGTGAAGTAGATTGGGGGGTGATCCGCCTAACACTTCTCCTTGTGCAGTTTTATTTCTACTTTCCCCTTATTCCATGAAAATTTGTGCTCTCTGTCTTACTGCTGGTTTTTGACTCCTTCTGTTTTGAGGCACTTTTTAAAGATTGGTTTGAAAGGATTGTCAGAAGATTTTAGCTTTCACTACTACTAAGCCACCAGCTTGGCTCTGTCCCCCTCCCCCCCCCCTCTGCCCCCCTACCCCAGTTTTGTTCACTTTCTGTCAGTTCATAAATGTCTTCCTGGAATTTTCTTAAACCATTTCCTTCATCATTTCTTACATCATAATAATATTCCAACCAGTCAATCAGTAAACATCTATTGAGTGCCTCTTATGTGTCAGCCTCTGTCCTAAATGCTAGGGATACAAAAAGAGAGAAAAGATAATCCCTTTCCTCAAGGAGTTTATAATCTAATGTTGGATACAACACGCAAACAAATATGTACAAAGTGAGCTATATACAGGATAAAAAGGAAATAACTAACAAGAAGGGATCTACTAGAATTAGAAAGAATTGGAGAAGTAAAAGTAGTAAAAAAAATCAAGCAAGCCTAGTAAAAGATGTGATTTTAATTGAGTCTTAAAAGGAAGCCAGGGAGGTCAGTAGTTAAAGTATAGGAGGAAGAACATTCCATTTTTGCAGTGATCCAGGTGGGAGGTGATGTGGGCCTACAATAGAAAGTCAGAGAGAAGGGAACATAGACATGAGATGAGTTGTAGAGATGAACTATACTGTAACAACTTTGATGCAAAGAGGTGAGAAGTAATGAGAAATTTGGGACCACTCCTAAATTGAGTGCCTAAGGGACTGGGAGAATGATGTTGCCCTCTATAGTAATAGAGAAGGTTGAGAGGAAGCGATACGATGAGTTCAGTTTTTGGTGTATTGAGTTTAAGGTGTCTGCTAGATATCCAGTACAGGATGTCTGAGAGGCAGTTGAAAATGGAAGAGGTGAGCAGATAAGTAGGTTCAAGAATCATCAGTTCAGAGATGTTAATTAATATTCCATGGGAGCTAATGAGATTCCCAAGTGAAGTGGTATAGAAAGAGAAGAGAAAGGGGGGCCCAGGTCAGAACCCAGAGGGCACCTATAGTTAGAGGGCATGATCTGAAGCATCACCAAAGGCAACAGAGAAGGAGCAGTCAGGTAAGAGGAGGACCAAAAGAGAAAGGTAAACCTGAAAACCTAAAGAGAAGTGTGTCAAGGAGATCCGAGGATTGAGGAAAAGGCATTAGATTCAGCAACTAAGAGATCATTAATAATTTGGGAGAGAACAGTTAATTGGGTATGATTGGCAGTATGCCAGAGAAGAGACATTTAAGAAAAGAGGACAGTATAGTGTTGAATTAGTTCACTAAGGGAGTTGTCAAGATGGGGAAAAGAAGAGAGAGTGGCTAGTGCAGGGGAGATGGCCTGGAAAGAAATTGAGGGGTCAAGGGAGATTAGAAGTCATGGTGTAGACAAGAGTAGGGTGTTATAAGGGAAGGCAGAGGAAGAGGTAAAAAGCCAATAGATTTGTATTAGTATGGGGATTTCAGATTTAAACATAGATATGGTACTTTTGTAATCAAAGGTACAATTATCTTTGCGGCTGAGATGGGTAAAGGAGTAGCTCATAGGATGTGAGTAGGTTGAGGAATTGATTGGTTAGAGTATTTGAGTTAGAATTAATACATATGTTAAAGTTCCCTACTTTCAGAGTACAAGTTGGAGAGGAGGGGAAAATTATAAGCCAGGTACTGAATTTATTTTTTAAGGAAGGAAGGAAGGAAAGTGACCAGGAGGTCTATAGACAACACCTAGGATTTTGATTGGAGAATTTATATGGATAGAATGCAGCTTAAAAGGAAGAAAAGTTAACTTAGTGATGGAAGATTGGATGGGAGAAAACCTAGAAGTGGCAATGGGAAGGAAGAATTATTCCAACTCTCCCGTCTTGATCAGTGAGCCAAGGAGAATGAGTGAAGGTATAGTCAGTACTGAAAGGGTCATTCAGGCTGTGTCAGTTTTCAGTAAAAACTAGTAGAGAGAAGGAATGATGAAGGAATAGATTTAAGATGAAGAGAAGTTTGTTGTAAGAGGTTAAGAGAGTGAGAGGAGAGGAAGTGGAGACACCTGTTGCAGGCCAGGCATTCCAGAGGGCACAGAATAAGGGCTGAGGGGAGTTAGGTTGAAACTTTGTGATGGGAAGGTGGTGGGGGAGTCATGGGGGAGGGGTTAAGGAGTTGAGTGTTGGGAGGTGAAGAAATAGGGTTTGGATTATGATCTACAGCAGTTCATATCACTGGGATATGAAGGATATGACCAAGTGTGAGAATTTTCATCTTTGAGCAGAGGGCACCATTCCTCTTACCAAGGAAGTTGGAGATAGGGCCAGTGGCAAGTGCAATAGATGGGTGCTCATCACCTTCATTTTGGATGGGCATACCTACAGTTTACAGTTTTTTACCAGTACAGTATCTATCATTTTTAGCTTCCTACTATACATTTTGAGAGGCTGATCTAATCCTGATTTCTATCAGACTTCTTTCCAATTTTCCTAGCAGTTTTTGCTAAAGTGTGTGTCGTTGCCCCAACAGCTAGGATCTTTGGGTTTATGAAACATGTTTACTGTGTTCATTTATTTTTCTATATCTATTTATCAACCTCTCTATTTCTTACTCAGTACCAAATTGTTTTGTCTTTGAGATTAGATGCTTCTTAGGCCCCCTTCCTTCTCTTTCTTTTTTCCTTTTCATTAAGTCCCTTGATATTCTAAGCCTTTTGCTTTTCCAGATTAGGTTTTATAATTTTTCTAATAGCTCTAAAAAGTAGTCATTTGGTAGATTGATCGGTATAGCATTGAATATGTAAATTAATTTAGGTAGTATTGTCACTTTTATTATATTGGCTTTGACTGTAGCCTACCCATGAGTAATTAATATCTTGTAATTATTTAGATCTACTGTTAATGTATAAAAAGTGTTGTATTTTTGTTCATAAAATTTCTGTTTTTCCCCCAAGCAATTTTAGTTCATATTTTTTAGTAGTCAAAAAAAAGACAAGATTTCAGAATAAAGTAAAACAAAGGAACTTAATTTTAGCTTGGTTTTTTAAAAAAATAAATTTGTCAAACAGGACAGTAGTGATACTCTCCTTGGAGAAAATACCTTTCTGAAACCAGTCTCTTCCTCTTTAACCACTCTCTCCAAAGATTCCCTTGTTGTTGGTAAAGGTGAATACACAAGTTTCTTTAGATTAATCAAAAAGAAATTGCCACTCTTAGTTTAGTTATTACAAATAAGACAAACTCCATAGTCTTAGTTTCAAGAAATTAATATTTTTCTCTGAAAATGATTGTCTTCTATATGAAGAAGACTAACTAGGGCTTTTGAAATGAAACCAGAATCTCAGACCAAAACACTGAAAATATTATTTCTTAATATATTATAACACAGTATAGACCTTAGAGCTATATTCTTCCACAGTAATTAAATAAGAGCTAAATTTAGACTGTAACCTAATGAATATAAAAATGGTTGTGACTTTTGGTAAAATAATCTGAAACACTTCATTTTTTCTGCCTATGTGTTCAGGTTCTTTTAGTCCTTTAATTTAATTAAAAGGCCTTTAATTGAGGACTAACCTTTGCCCTTTTTCTTTCTAGAACCTACAGGAGGAGAAGGAGCGGAAGTCAGAATGCCTGCCACCTGAGCCACCCCCTGATGATCCTGAAAGTGTGAAGATCATTTTCAAGCTACCCAATGATTCCAGAGTAGAGAGACGATTCCATTTTACACAATCTTTAACAGTAAGGACCAGTAGGGAATTTTGGATTTAAAAAATTTTATAAAAAATCTGGATTTGAAAGCTTTTGTAGACATTCAAGGTAATAGAGTTGTTTGGAGGTGTCACATAGTACCCTGACTAACAAAAAGTGAGGAAATGTGGGATATGGTTACAGTTAAGAGTCTGGCAATAACAATGCAGGCAAAGACTGTTAGAATCATGCACAAAGTTGAAACATGGTAAAATACCTTCTATCTATTCTATCCAAAAGGACTATAATAGGCCTGACTAAAACCACTATCAAAAAGGAAACTTTGGGCTATCAGGAAGTGAATATTTGGGAGTGGTTACTCTTAACTAGATGTTCCCTCACACCATGAAACCTTCTGTTTTTTTTTTAGCCTGTTTCTTTTGATAAGGTTTATTTTGTCTCTAGAATCAGTGTCTTTAAGAGGAGAAACTCTCATTTGATCTTTCTTTAGTGCCTGCCAAAAAAAACCCCAAACCCTGTCCTTTTTGCCAACAACCAGTCATGTAGACCATCTACAGGTGTAGAATAATCTTCAAGTTGTTTTTCCTTTCCTCACTTTTTACTCGAATTTGTTATATTTCTTGAGCTTGAAGTCCCAGGAAACAAATCTTAGAAGTTTTTTTTTTTATCTTTATATTGTTTTTATAATGTCACATTTGTTTCTGAATATATCCTTCCCAGTCCTACACAGAAGCAAATATTAAAAGAAGTGAAAAATAGTTTAGTAAAACTTAGCAACAAATCAGCTGTGCATGCTAGTTTTTGCCATACTGCAAATCTGTAGAAGTTGACTTCTATAATGAACGGAAGGAAAGTGCATTTGAAAAGTATTTTGTAACGAGACATAGTTTGATATAGTGAAAAGAACTCTGGACATAGAGCCAACGGTTCAAATTTCCATTCTGTTAACTTACTTGTGTGTCCTTAGGCAAGTTACAGGGCAGTGGTTTAAATTATCATATTTATTTCAAGTAAATACAATTATGAACTCCCTCTCTAAAACCAATGGTGATAGCAATCAGTTACCCAGAAGGCATTTATTAAGCACTAAGTCTGTGCTAAGTGCTGGAGATACCAAAAAAATAAAGCAAAGATAGCCCCTGAATACAAAGTAACTGAAATGCATTCTTTTTTTTTTTTTAGATTTTTTTTAAACCCTAATATCTTTTTTTATATATATCCTTCTATATTAATTTTATTTGTTATAGGGCTAGGCAATGGGGGTTAAGTGACTTGCCCAGGGTCACATAGCTAGGAAGTGTCTGAGGCCAGATTTGAACCTAGGACTTCCCATCTCTAGGCCTGGCTCTCAATCCACTGAGCCATCTAGCTGCCCCCTGAAATGCATTCTTAAAGGAGATGACACTAGGAGTTGGGGGACCAGAACTTCTGGGAGGTAGGGCAGGGGGGTACTTACATTGAGTCTTAAAGGAATCTGAAGGTTCTAAGACCTAGAGTATAGAAGGGAGAGAGTTTGGAGGTAGGAAATGGCTTATCATGCATGAGGAACTATAAGTAGGTGTATAGAAAGCAATAGAATGTAAGAAGATTGGAAAAAAAATAGGAAGAAGCAAAGTTATGAAGAGCCATTTGGTTCTTGTTGTAATGGATAGCCATTAGAGTTTATTGAGCACAGGAAAATGACATGGTAAATTACCTTGGCCACTGAGTTGAACCCAGGTCCTGACTCTAGATCTGGTATTCTAGCCACTGTGCTGCCGCCCTGCCTGGATAAACATCTTTTTCAAGTAATTTAGTTGAGAAGGAGATGAGATACAGGACAATAACCAGTGAACACATTAGGATATAGTGAACTTGTTTTTAGGAATTTGGGAGTTGAGCATGTTTTAAACACCAGGGATGAAACCAGTGGATAGAGATGAAAGATGATAGAGAAAATAGAGGTAGTGTTAGGAGCACCATAAAGTGAAGATAGTGATCATGAGAGTAAGACTACATGTGAAGGGATTGGCCTTGGCAAACAGAAGGGTCACTGTTTCAAGAGGCGGGAGTAGAGGAGATGTGATAGAAGACAATGGCAGAGAAATGTGAGATGAAGAGAAAAAAGGGAGCTCTTGGTGAGTACCCTTAATTTTTTTCTGCATGGTGTGAGATGAAGTCCTTAGAGAAAAAAGGGCAGAGGCATGAAAGATTTGAGAATTCCATCTTGCTAAAATGGGGGCCCAGTTGATATTTGCTAGCTTTATTTCTTCAACACTGTTCAACCCTGAAGTAAAGGAGATGATAGACTATGTGAGTAATCTAGGTATTGGGATTATCAATCTGATAATGGAGCAAGGGATTCCAAAGTAGTAGATGGCAGAAAATTGAACTGGTTCACTAAAGAGGTGTATTGGGAAAAAAAGGAGGTAGAGTTGCTGAGTGATGATAGTTAAAGAGAGAGTCTGGAAGTGGCAATGAGGAGCAAGGAGTATTTCTACTCTTACCACAACCAGTGAGGTATGATGAAAGTGTAACTACTACTGGGAATGGGTCTGGTGTGATCAGGAGGAAACCCTGATCTCAGTGAGAGTCAAAAGATGGGAAGGAGTGAAAAAAGAACTTCAAGATGAAAGCAAGTTTATTAGTCATGGAGCAGATATTCTAGAGAGGACATGAGAAGGAGCAGGCAGATTTGAAGTGAAATATTGATGGGTAGGTTTGTAGATTATAGAGGAACATGGGAATGAACAACTGAGTTTTGGGAAAGTGATTCAGTATCAAAATAATGGATAAAGTATGACAAGGTATGATACTGGGTGATATTAGGTAAGGAATCTAATCAGTCGCTAAGCACCTATTACTTGCCAGGCTCAGCCAAAGAAATACAGAGTCCAAAGTTGTGTCTTGCTTGTGAAATCGCAGTGTCACAGGATCAAAAAGTATGTGGTAGCAGTTAGGTCTTCAAAGGAAGGCAAGTAGAAAGTTCAAGAGCAATCATTTGTGGTAGGAATTACCTGCCTTGCCATATTAGTAGTTAGTATACCCCATGGATAGCTTGATATTTTCAGATGTGAGAGTGTTCAGGTCAGAGTTGGGTGTGGACCAATTATGGTTCCTTCTTCCCTTTATTTATCTGAGACAAGAGAGGGTTTTACTAACATTACAGAGTAATTATAGTAAAAATAAACCTGTGTAGGCATAATCTAGCCACAACTGGATTAACCATCGGAAGTGGTCAGTTGTTCTCATATCCTATTCATTCATTAAACATTTTATGTATAGAACATTGTTAAATACTAGAGGATATGTAAAATTTCTATTAGACACAGCCCTTACAGAGTTCACAATCTAGGAACTGAGGAATATAACAAGCAGTTATAGCCTAGAATAATAATGGGGATGGGATCTGCCTGTTTGGCAAAGAATTTAGAATAGATCGGTGATTCTCAAAATATTATTTAGTGACTCCTTCGGGGTCCCAGGTAAAAACTTTTCAGAATAATGCAGTAAACCCTCCCCTTTATTTATTTAGATCTGAGTTGGCATTTAAAGGATAAGTAGATTTCATTAGACAAAGATAATAAAGTCTAATAAGGTCGGTAAAGTATCTACAAGATAAAAGGAAATAATATTGAAGACCAGCTCTCTGATCAATAAAATGCTCAATTGTCATTTTTAGATACTAATGATAAAATATGCTCCTCTCTTCTCTACAAACAGATGGTAGTCTCTATGCCCAGAACAAAAATATGGTGTGTTTTCAGATATGACTGGGATATTTATTTGTTTTGCTTGACTCAGTTGCTTCAAGGGATGATTATGTTAGTGAAAGGCAGAGTCATTGGGAAATGACTATGGTGATAAGCTATTTCACTTGCCCGAGTCTCATTTTCCTTACCTGAATCCATCTAGATTCTTATAGGTAAATCATGATTCCCCTGAAGTGGTTGCATTATTTGAGTTCATATTGCAAATTTCCATTGGGCTGGAACCAGTGATATTTATTGTAGCTTTTTTGGGTGGGGAGCTCTAAAGAAAGTTGTACCAAATTGTGGAAGATTTTGAATCTCAGGAAAAGAACTTTGAATTTGCCCAGTAAAGAGCCATTGAGTGTTTTTAACTAGAGGAATGATATGACTGTTTCTGTATGCAAGAAGAATTAGTGTGATAGTAATATAAATTGTGTATGATTAGGAGGTGGCTAGGGCCGATAAAGGAGGCAATCCAAGTAGTAATGAGAGGGCCAGTCTCTTTTAGGACAGTGGTGGTTGGAGTAGACAAGGGAGTGAGTTTGGCATGTGGTTCTGAATTGAATTTGAAGAGACCTAATAACCTGATTGTGGATATGAGAGATGAGGAAGAAGGAAGAATAAAATATAACTCTAGGGTTATGAACATTATTGGATGACCCCCCCACACACACACACCTTAACTCTTAATGAACTAGTTGTTCATTAAGATCTATTCCATCTCCAGTAGTTTATGATTCAGTTACTTATGTACAATTCTATTTTAATTGTTAGCAGTATAGATAGAATCTACCACAATGATAAGAATAAGAGCTGCAAAGTACCTTAGATCTAATCTAGTGCAACTTTTCACAAATGAGGCTAAAACTCCAGAGGTGTGATTTGTGCTTCACAGACAACAGTAAGTAGTAAGTGGAGACAAGGACCCAGACCTGTCTCCAAATCCTTTCCACTACCCTAGGCTAACATTTCATTGGGAACGTGTCTGAGAATTTTGAAGGAACTTAAGAGTGAAATTAGAACTCTTGGTCAGAAAATAAAGCCTTTTTACTGCAAATGGGCACTATTTTATGCACTTGTGGATTACTGGTGGGAACCTCTATTCTTGAGAATGGTTCAGGGACCCTGAACTGCAGACCATTGAGTCTTATTGCTAAGTTGGACACACTAGATAAAACTATTAAAAAAGAGTAAGATTACAGAACATTTGTTAAACAAACATAACCTATTGGGGTCAGGGGCTAGGTACTGGATTGATTTCTCCCAAGAAAAACTCATGCCTGCCTAATCCGTAAAATTGTTTAAGTGGACAATCGATACCTAATCGAGGTTAGTAAGTCAAAAAACTTTTAACAAGTTTATGTATCCCAAACTGCTATATTTGGGGGGAAAAAAAAGAATCATAATCCTTCATATGAGATGCTTCATCATACATAACTTAGATGTGACCCTGGGCTTTTTGAAAACTGTTAGCAGAGCTCAGACTTTCTTCTTTTAGGGGAAAGTTTTCAAGTGTGTTTCTAGCAATAGGCTGCATTAGCTAGGTGTTCAAGGACCAATCTAGTTAAGTTCATAGAAGCATAGAAAATGAAGCTCAAGTTGCTTAGAATCATAGTTTTTAAACTGCATGTTAAATTTTTATTTCTCTTGGCATTCTGAATGTGAGATCTTTGTCCATTAAAGAACTAGGAAAATGTTGCATCTTAGTGGGAAGATGGCTCACAGGTTCTTGATAAGGCAAATAAAGACGATGATGAGTTTGGGTTTAATTGTGCACCCAAAACCAAAACACATAATTTCCTGACATAGTCACCTTGCTTTGATTGTTCAGAATGAATATAAGTAAAAATGTCAATATGAGAATAATTGTTAATAATGAAAAGGACCAAATCTTTGAAGAACTAAATGAGGTTCTCTAAACCAGTTTAACATTTGCAGTCCTTTGATCCTAGTTGACTACATTGTAAAGATGAATACAGGGAACAATGATGAAAAATGCTAGAAAATACATTTCATGATTAAGGAATTGAAAAGAGGCTGAAGGTTGGTATCCTGGTTTGGCTTTTTTCTTTCCTTCCTCTTTGTCATATGCTGACACCTTCCATCTAAGACCCTCCTGTACTGCCTGTTGACCCCCTCCTTAGGGCTCTAGCCATACTTGCTCTCACGCCTTGAACCATCTTCCCCAGTTGCATCATTCTCCCCACTGGTTCCTTATTACTTTTAAGGAAAATACAAAATTCTTAATTGGCATATACAGTTTCTCCACAATATACACCCTATCTTACTTAGTTTATTTAATTACAAATTGGCCTGCTAGCTAGCTACTTCTAATTCATGAAATTCTATCTCGTCTCCATGGTTTCACGCTAAGTAATCTCCTATGTCTAAAACACATTCTTTCTTCACTTTTTACCTTGTAAAATCCCTAGCTTCCTTCATAAGACTGCTTTAGTATCATCTTCTAGTGAAGACCTTACCTAATCTCTCTAGTTAGTAGCATTCTCTCCTTTGAAATTACTCTAAATTTATTCCTTGTGTGCATGCAATATATCCCAGTAGAATGTGTAAGCACCTTGAGGGAAGGTGCTTCTTTTTATCTTTAGTGTCCAGAGTCTTAGACATGGTAAGCATTTAAAGGATATTTGTCAAATCAAAATGACCAGACTTCACATACTCTATGGTCATAAATCCACATGAAAAAATACTTCTGTCCATGCTTCCTCCCAAGTCATGTAGAAGTGTGTATTTATAGAAGCCTGAGGGCTACTGAAGTACCTTTCTGTAGCCAGAGCTGAGTTGTCTTAGGTGCTTGATTACTGAGGTCATGACACTGCTAGAAGTGGTGACATGGATCTGTATTTTGGGGCTTGCAATTTAGCAATTTTGTGGAGAGCCCTTAGAAGGCTGTTGTAATAGTCCAGAGGAAAGGTGATGAGAACCTAAATTAGGGCAAAGATTGTATGAGTAGAGGAAAGGAAATGTATGCAATACGAGCTGTAGAGGTAGGGAAAATCACAATTTGGCAGTTAATTAAATACCAGAGTTGAGGGAAACAAAACCAAAGAATAAAGTGCTAAACCTAAGTGACCAAAAGGATTGTGGTCCCAGGTTTCAACCAAACAAGTGTTTATTAAGTGTTTCTGTATGCCAATATCATGCAGGGCACTGATGAAACAAAAATGAGTTGTTGCCTGCCTTCCAGAGCTTACATCTTTTTTTTTTTTTTTTTTTAAACCCTTTTACTTCGGTGTATTGTCTCATAGGTAGAAGATTGGTAAGGGTGGGCAATGGGGGTCAAGTGACTTGCCCAGGGTCACACAGCTGGGAAGTGGCTTGAGGCCGGGTTTGAACCTAGGACCTCCTGTCTCAAGGCCTGACTCTCACTCCACTGAGCTACCCAGCTGCCCCCCAGAGCTTACATCTTAATCAAGGGAGATGAACTACCATTGCTGAACTTGGAGAAAGCAATTTCAGCCAGATAGTGGTGTTTAAAATCTTGCACATGATGAACACTTCTGTTTCTTGGTTGCTACAGTTCCAACATGCTCACTACTATGTGTAGGTGTCAGAGGTTTTCTCCTAGGCCAAGATCCTATAGGCAAGATCCCCAAGCTGTTTATGGGACCATATCAATTCCCCATTTACTCTAAAACATCCTCTTTTATTTACCAAGGGAGGAAGAGGCAGCATGATATTGTAGAGAGAATGGGACTTGTAGTCAGAAGCCCTGGGCTCATTTCCCAGGTCTGAAACTTAACTGTGTGACTTTAAATAAGTCATTTCATCCCTCTAAACTTGTTTCTTTACCTGCAAAGTAGGAAATCAATACTTGTATTACTTTTCCATAGTATTTCATAGAAAGTGTCTTGCAAACTTAAAGTGGTATAGAAATGAATTGTTATTAATCAATAATATCATGATAATAATAATAATATCTCCCATATGTAGAGTGCTACCCTACTACAGTAAATTATGCACCCCCCCCCCCAAAAAAAACCCAAATCCTTTTAATCCTTTTTATCCTTTTTTCTGAGCCCTTCTTAACCATTGAGAGAGCCAGCCTACCTATTTTGCTTTTTTCCCCTGAATTTTGTTGGGTGCCATGGCCTGCCTTCTTACATTATTTTCAAACTGGTTTCTCCTTTCATTTTATATTCTAGATTGTATTCTTTACTACTGTGAAGTTAAAGATTCCTCTTTTCTATAGCATATCACTCTTAGTTGGGTCCAGCCAGATATACTAATTGTACACTAGAGAAATGACTTAATTGCTGTATTATCATACCATCAGAATATAAAACTCACCCTGCTGCTCTGCACTACAAGGTCAGATTCTAGTGCTTCAAGCTTTACATTCAGTCAACACCAAATTCCCTGCAAACCACAGCTTTTACAAACTCCCAGGTTTTCCCTCCTCTTAGACCTATACCTTAAATAATGACCCCATGCTGAACTCTACTACCTCACCAAACTAGATATAACATAGGTGCTATTTTAAGCTACTCTTCAAGCAGCTAAAACTTCCTACAATCAGACAAGGATCCTGTATCGTTCTCCTAAATAAACTGTCCTGATTGAAAATTGCGAAACAAAAATCATGGCAAGGTATAGTGAGAAGTGCATTAGAGTTGAAATTAAACTTTTTTTTTTTTTTAGATCTAGCTCTACCACTTAATTCATGTGATCTTGATCAAGTCACTTAACCTCTCTGCCTCAGTTTCCTTATCTATAAAAATGTAGGGATATAACTAAGTGAACTTTCAGATTCATTAAGTGATCCTATGTTCTGTTCTGTCCACTTTCCCATTGAAAGCATTATACTAGTAGGTCTTCTGTCATCAGCAACACGGTAAACCTAATAGCTTTTCATTCTACAAGACTCAACCTCATCCTTTATCCATGAATGATCTGTTTCAATTGGTGCTGATTGCCTCCTTCTACACCTAGATATGAACATTTACCCCATCAGCTTATCTGCAATTACTGGCCAAAATAGATGAACCAGGAAGAGTTGTATGACAGATCCTGAACTTTCAAAGCCACTGGGGCTAACTCTAGTACTTCATTGACTGAAAAGTCAAAGAAAGGTTATTGACCTGACACTCTTGGAAACACTCTCTTCCTGTGCTAATATTGGTATGGATATTCTTCGAGCAATGCCTCAAAAAGTATGGGCAAATCAAGAGAAAACTTTAGTCAGGGAAAGAAGAGTGTGTGGATTCTGGCATCCAGTAGTGTGGGCGTTTTAAAGATTTTGTACAAGAGCAATCTACAGAAGCCCACTTGAGCAGTTGCAAATTGTCGATCCTGTTTAATTTGATTTTCTTCATCTTTCCTAATACTTCTATATCTTGTTGCCCAGTTTCCCCTGTCAAAGGAATCTAATACTCAACCCATCTTATAAACCCGAACTCATACTAGCTCCGTTGGCATGAAGACTCTACTCTTTGACTCTTCATATTTACCTTTAGCTTCAATATATCAACACATTTTTTTTTCTCTACTTATGGCAAAAGCGTCCCCTCTCCCCATTACATTTTGTCTCATTTTCAATTCTTGCCTAAGCTGACTAGACAGAACAATTTCATATTCTTCTGTAATATGAAAGGAAATACATGGTGACAACTTCAAGAATGCCTTGTATATGCTAAACTTTAAAGGATAATGAAAGCCAAGTCTATAGGGATGAAATGTTGGAAAGGCTATTATTAAGCTTAAAAGTCTGTGGGCAGAAAAAGGGGTGCAAGAAGACCATTAGTTTAGGCAAATGGTTTTGGGGGAAAAATAATCCAAACTATAAACTAAATTACTCTTTTGAGTTCTCAATTTTAAACCAGAAACGGATTACAGGAACCTTCCTTAAATACGTTTGATACTGAAGATAGAAAACCATCATATCTTGGTATCATTATTAGGAAAATTAGAAAGAAAACCTTGTCCTCCCTTTGTACAAAAACAAAAAGATCGTGTTAGTATCTGGAATACTGTAAGCATATCTAATTTCTGCACTTTAAGACTTTGATAGAAATAGGTAATAGACACACATAAGATGTCCAAAATGATCAAGGTTGTATAGAAGCTGACACTTGAGTACAGATTAAAGAGCAATACTTCTTGAAAAGAGAAGGAAAGTGTAAGTATTATAAAAGTCTATGTAATAATGATAATGACTAAGAGGAATACAAATGTAGATTTGTTACTAAATTGTGGGATGCTAAGCTTCAAATTTGAGAGAAGAAAGCTAAAGGGAAGACTTACTTAAATACAGCAGACAAAGTAGTCTTATGGAACTTCTTTCCAGTATAGAACAGTATATGGTATGGGTGAAAGAATCCTGGATTTAGAGGCTGGGATGTGGATTTGAACCTCTACACCAAAAATTACTAGCTGAATATCCATTCACTTCTTTCAGTTCCTTTATCTGCAGAGTAGGAGTAACACTACTTTAGCTGACATTCTTAAGAACTACAATAATAATTATTATTCTGGGGAAGATATAGGCAAAAAATGGAACAAAACAAAATCCCAAAAGGTTTGGAGAAATTAATGAATGGTATATCTGAAATCTTTAGCATTAAGTAAAAATAAATACCTGCTCCTGACATTTGCCTTTGGTTCTTCATTGACAAGATAGCCTAGCATAATAAAGTATTGACATTGGAGCCACTAGGCCTGAATTCTGTTGTTGGTTCACAGATGGGTAACCTTGAAAAACTGTTAATCTCAAGGCTTAACTTTCTTCATCTGGAAAGTGGAGATCTTTAGACTGTCTACCTCATGGGATTACTGAGGAAAGTGCTTTACAAAACCATAATACTATATATAGATGTGAGTAAAAGTTATTAGAAAAATTATGAGCTTAGAGTTCAGATAAGAGTTGGCATATTTTTGTGTTTTCGCGTCTGGATTTGTGCAGCCTAAGGAAATGGGGATGAAGGCTAGTAGCGGTGCATACTCAACTTGTTCATATTTTAACATTTTCCATACAAGGACCACTAACACTGGATTCTTTTAATCAAAATCTTTCAAAATGAATCACTGGGGCTTCAATTATACTTTTCATCCTTCTATGAGACTTTTCCATACCTATTTTCAGTATGTAAATCCAAATAATATATTGAGAACAGCTATCAGGAGAGTAGTATTTTACTTTCAGCTTTTATGTAAAAAATGGTCATATTCTGAATTGATCACCTTGGTAAATTAACTGTAAAGCTGCCTAAAAGACTTGGTGTCTAGAGTCATGTTATGGTCATGGTTAGGACCCTGAGTCCTGAGGATGTTTCATATTTTGAAATCATAACTGCAGACCTTTTTATTTCAGAGTAATAAGTAGACGTTTGCTATGTGTTCTCTTGAATAAATGTAAGAAAGTAATCTGTGCTTCTCTCTCATCTCCCTCCTTTTTTCTGTGTAACTATTGCAGGTAATCCATGACTTCTTGTTCTCCTTGAAGGAAAGCCCTGAGAAGTTTCAGATTGAGGCCAACTTCCCCCGCCGGGTGCTGCCCTGCCTTCCCTCAGAGGAGTGGCCCAACCCCCCCACGCTGCAGGAGGCTGGACTCAGCCAGACGGAAGTGCTTTTTGTTCAGGACCTCACAGACGATTGACGCTTTTGCCCTCAGCCCTGCCCCCTCTATCCCCAAAAGAAAACAAAATGAAAAAAAGAGAAATTCATATTATTATTATAATACAATATTTTTTTTAAAAGACTGCTGCATCCTAAGAGGGCAGGGGTGGGGGGGACTGGGGATCAGAAACCATGCTGCCTGTATCAACCACGACCTATGTGTGGTTCATGAGAGAGGGAAACAGCAAGTGCGTCTGTTCTACAATCCCACTGCCTCCCTTCTGCCTGTGTACCAAGCCCCTGCTTTCCATTCACAGGGAGAGATACAAAAGAGAATGTCTCTTCTGATTGACCCATTATCCTTTTGGTGGGATGGGACCCTCCCTCACCAGTTCTCATTCTTTATAGCTTTTATAGAAAAATAATAAAACCACCAACAACCAACTATATCCCCAATGTCTATTGAAGAATTGCTCCTCTTGCCTCTATGGAGAGGAGATTGAGGGAAGAGGACAGATAGAGGTGTTTCTTCAGTTTCCCACAATATACAAATATTTTTTTTTTCGTTGCTTTGTAATGACCAAAGGAATGGGGCTGACATTTTTTTTCCCTTGATTTTTATTTGCTAAAGAGCCAATTTTTACCAGATAAATTCTTGTCCTGGGCTTCTCAGCCTATAGTGTAATAAAGGCTCTGTGGGTTGGTTTGTGTTGATGCCCACTCTTGTCCCCTGCAGCTCTCCAGAGTGGCTGTTGTAAGTCTACGTTCTTGTACTTAGAGCCCATTTCCATGTATACACTGTTGAGTGTGAATCAGTGGGTGAACTCTGAAGCCCACTCAGGATCTATGTCACACCACAGCACGTACACACGAGTGTAGCTTTTTCAGAGGTCTCAATCAGATGATTAATTTGGGGTCTGAACCAAAGGATGTTAGCTTTCCTTTCCCATTCCTAGTATAGGAATCCTTACTCCTACTTCATCCTGCTCCATTCTCTACTCTACTCCTTTCTCCCTAGAGATTTCCGGATACAGGGTTGAGCCTTCAGAGAAACAGGAGTTACCCTGTTTGTGTGTATGTGTGCTGCAGTGTAACTTTAATTTTTTTTTTTTAAGTACAAAAGAAATAAAGGCCTTGAAGGGAACCTGGGCAGGAATGAGATGCCTGAAGTGGAAGGCATGTATGTTTCTCCTGTAGATGCTTGCTTGAGGCAAGAAATTTTATTTTTGTCCCTTGAATGTTGTGTTGAAGTCATAGGGCCCTTGGACTAGAGATAGGCTGTGGATTACATACCTGAAGCTCTAGTCCAGGCCTGAGTTGATAGAATCCAATTTAGGGCTTTGAGACCAGTATGAGCTGATGGGTAACCTGAAATGTTCTGTAGTGAAACTGATTGCTACTGGGAGTAGAGATGCAACCTACTAAGACTGCAGGCCCCAACATGCTATGGGGCCAAGGTATTCAGATCAAGATAGAACTTAATTTGTTGGACCTACAGACTCCAGAGGCTGCATCTCTTATTTAATTTAAGGGCAGCTATTTTATGCTCCATATTATCAGTGTTCAATTCATCCCTCTCATCAGGGATGTCACCAAGTGGGGGCAGAGTGCGGGACCACTGAATAGACACCAGGAGTTCTGTGAATTTTTTCATTCACTTTGACATATGCAACTATATCTGATACATCAACTCTGGTAAAGTTAAAAATTTCCCCTCGATTTGCATTACTTTCTAGCCTAGTTTCCTACTCTTTCAGGACTGGATTAAAAGAAAAAAACCACGAGCAAATATATTTTAAAAACTCTTTAAGAGTGATTTTAAAAACACAAGCCAAGTTATTCATTCAACCCTGTATGAAGTCTGTTATTGTCAGACTAGATAGGAGATAATTTTCAGTTTAATCCTGAGCCTATCTCTCTGCTTGGAATACACAGGTATCCTCTCAGAAGGACGTGGAAGGTTCGTAAACACCTTCAAAAAGTCTGTTTTTCAGAGGATTATTATTTTGCAGAGATGGAACCCATTTAATCTCATCTTTTCAGTCATTTTTTTCCATTTCTTTAATAATTAAACCTCTGACTTGGTTTAGAATGCTCCCCTCCTGTCTCTTACTTTTTGATAATTGTGTGATTGGGTGAAGGGGATTGGGTTGGAGACTAGGATCTTTAGAGTCACTAATTTGGGGAACACTTATCTGTTTTGCTTTTGGCTTAAGATTACCTGAACCCCATTCTCCTTCCTTTTCTCAGCCTCTAATTGAAGTCAACTCTTGTTCTACTGTCTCTAGGTACTGTCTCCTTTCCTTGAGTTTTGCACTTGATGCCAATATAATATTACCAAAGTGGAACTCAGGGTACGGGGGTGGGTGGGATGTTCAATGAAACCCTACAAGAGAATGCTGAACAATATCCATGTAATCTCTGGGATCTTTGAGCAGTTGTTTACAAGAGTCGCAGTTGGCAGCTGAGGGGGGAAAATGAAGTTCAATTCAGGTCTAAAGTACTCCCAATTTTGAGGTTGCACATTCTGCTGAACCATCATGGGGACATGACCAAGCAAAGATACCTGAATTGGAGTCTCTTGGATTTATGCGACCTCACATTCAGCCCTCCAAGCCTTTCCTTTTGTATTTGCAGAATATCTGCAACAGATTTTCCTTTCTCTTCCCCTTGTTTGACCCTGGTCAGAAATGTATGCGATGACAGCGGAGGATCTTTAAAAACAAAACCCAACAAATCCAAGAATCCCTAAAAAGAACTTGGAACTTTCTCAACTGAGCAGTCATTATGAAAATTGCAAATGGTGCCAAGGCCCAAGAAAGAGCTGCAGAAAGTGACCAAGCAGGGATTGAAATCCCTGAATGCAGAATTGATGGAATGGAGTGTTGCCATCTTGTGCTCAAACAAGGGGCCCCACTTTACACCTTTTTTAAAAAATTAAAGACTTGTGAGGAATGCAGCAATGGGAAACCTATCCTGAAAAGGATTTAATGACCCTACTTATACTGCACCTGAATAGTTATGTGGTCATTTACTGAATAAATCTAGTGTACTTAAAATTTTTTTCATAAAGTTTACATTGTATTGTAGGTTAACATTAAATGTTTTATAACAAAGTGCATAAGTAGCCATGGATCCTTCTGTCTGGGAGGGAAGGGGCTGAGAAGTGGTAGATGTGTGCCTTCCTCTCAACAGAGGGGGAGGTTGATTAGACAGTAATTCAGAATTTGACAGACTGGTATAGTGGCTAGAGGCCTAATTTTGAATTGAGTATATGAGTTTGTATTTTAGCTCTTCTTCTATCCTGGTGGCCTTTGGAAAATCATTCCCCCACTCTGCCTTATTTTTCTATTGCCAGATCAGGGAATTTTAGATAAGTTCATCTCTAAGGACCTTCTACTGAAACACAGTGCCTTCAAAACAATTTCATCTCTTTGAATCTTTCCCAGCAATAATGAGCCTCATTGCTCTCTCAAATGAGCTTTCCAATAGGTATATGAAATGAAAACTTGAATCTACCTCTTCCCCCTGCCCGTCATATCAAATTAAAACCTGAATTTAATCATCCCATCTACCTCCTCACCTTTCATTTTCTATTCCTGGCAATGATCAATGACAGCTGCCTGCTGCTTCAATTGGAACATGTTCCATGAGTTGTGAGCTTGGTTGTAATCTCAACTGATGAGAATTTACTGCCTAAGACCAAACTCTTGGCATTTGCCTTGACTTTTCTGAGAAGTTACAAAACTTGCTTCTTTGCTCTCATCGCTGGCCTTGTGCAAGAATTTTACATGATTGAATCTGAGTTATATTTTCCCATTGACACATTGTATACACAAGAACTTGATATTTTCTGTTAGTGTAGATCAGAACAGTTACTTGAGAAGATTTATCAGCAGGATGATTGATTAGGTTACAGTAGGTCAAGTACTTACACACTTAAACCAATGTAAAAATTTAACAATGACATTTGGGATTTAATGAATGCTTGATGTCCCTTTAGAGGGTTTAATTTACAAAATATGCTCTCTAGCCCAGTCTCTTAACCTGATGGTGTGAATCCTTTGACATTCTGATAGGAAGCATATAATATAAGCCTTCCCCCCTCCCATGTTTTAAAATGTCTAAAATAAAAATACTTAGGATTATAAGAGAAACCAAAGATTACTGTGAATAAAGATGCTTTACTGTTTACCCATTCAAATTCATGTACCCCCCCCCCCTTAAAAACTATTCTTGAGGCTAATTGATTCCACCTGAAACTTTGGGTTGCTACTAGGTGTTAGGATGGCATAGGCCCTTACTCCAGACATAATGAAGTTGAGAGAAAAGCAAAACTTGTCTGGGTTTTTTCTTTTTTAGACAAAAAATAGTATAAATGCTGTTTAAACATTTACCATCTAGATCTGTTTATTCAATACTCAAAAGATCTATCATTTCTTCACTGTGGTTACTGTCCAGATGAAAATACATCCATGCCATCCAAGGTACTTACTGAGTTGCTATAGGCAAAAAAGTATTGGTGGCCAACCTGGTGATGAGCTTCTCTGCACTTGAGTAGTATGGTACTTTGCTAGGCTACTTGAAGTCTTTATCTTGGTAGAATCTACCAAACCTTGTTCTGCTAGCATGACCTTTGACAATTTGGGTACAGAATTGGCAAAACTTTTAGAAATCCCATTCCCAAACTGCACCTTCAGGCTGCCTGAGGGGTCTCCCCATTACCCCAGACAGCAGAGGGAGGAAGTGCTCTCTGGGCTGCTAGGCAGGAGTAGGAGGAATGCAAAAAATGCCCTTAGCCACCCCCTCTGACCACACAGGGACACATGTGCCATGTCATGGACTTAAGTGCCTCTGTACCATAATAAGACATTGGAGTAAGAATTTAGGGGAGGATATTTGTGTGTTAACTATAAAGGAAAAAAGATTTGAAGGAAGATTCAAAGGAATGGTAACCAAGATTGATGGCTCATTTTTATTTATTGCTCTGCTTCATTAATTTTACTTTTGATGTTCCAAAATATTTCTACCCGTCCATCTTTCTTTGTGCAGAGAAGGTGAGCCTGACTGAGTGTTTGAAGGTTATACCAACAGAGAAAGTTCTGGTAGACAAGTCCTACAAAGCCAGAAGGTCTCTCAAGTAATCTGCCTAACTAGAAAGCTCATCCTTGGAAGGTTAATTACCACCTAATAGCTATTTTTGCCCATAGCAGCTCAGAAAATGCTGCCTTTTAAGGAGTGAAAGCAATAGAAACAACTCTGATGAAATTATGGATCTTTTGAGCATTTAAGCTGTAGATAGACATAGATAATGTTTAAGCAATATTTGTACCATCTATGCCAGTTTTTTTTTTTTTAAGTAACTTGGCTTCTTCATGAGATTAGACTGACTTAAGTCTCAGACTCAGCTCTTCGCCTATTAATATCACTTGAAAACATCAGCCCCTTGATCAGACTTTCATTGGTCAGATAGATAAAAAAAAAGCTGAGTTGCTGTGGACAAAAACATTTATTACTTGGTGGCTACCTTCTAGTGTTGAGCTTCCCTTCACTTTAGTGCATCCTCTAACAGCCTTATCCTGAATTCACAGAGGGAGTGAAAAAAAAAGAGTTCTGTTTCACTTAGGTTCTTCCACACTGATGATGAGAGAAGAGTAGGTTGTGGTCCCTGAATGGTTGAAGGAGGAGAAAGGGCAGAAGGGAGGAAGTAGCTGAAATAAGGTAACAAGATTGCCAAGTTTTCTTGAAGGCTGAATCATTTTTACCTCAACTGGGCAGAAGCAAGTGGGTTTTGAACCTAGAATTGTCTCCTTTGAAATTGCTACCCCAATTCAAGTTATGAACTTAACATAAATCACTTCCCTTCTCTAGGGCCCCTTACGTGAAATAAGAATTGGTCTCAACCAGGGATTCTGTTTTGTTATGAACCACTTTAGCACTCAGAAATCTTTGGATCCTTCTGAATAATGTTTGTAAATGAATAAAATGAAATACATAGGATTACAAAGGAAACAATTATATTGAAATTCAGTTAACAAAAGAAATTCATGGATCCCAGGGTGAGACTCCTTAATCTAGATCATCTCAAAGCAACCTGTTGGCTGGGAATTTTTTTTTTTATTGGTGGGGTGGGGATGCCACCAAGCTCTGGAAAAGTTCCTAACCTCCACTGCTAATGTGTGGCATGAACTGAGACAAATTACTTTCCCTCTTTTGCCCTATTTCCTGATTTGCAAAGTCAGGGTTTGGTTTGGACTGGTTTTCCAAGGCCTTTTCTGGTTCTGATAGAAAATTTTTTGTGTGATTTTAGGTTTAAAAAAACAACACATGTCACTTCATTATAAAGGAATTTGACTCCCAGATTTGTTAATCAAAGTATAACTGGATTGGTTGTTAACTATATGCCTAGCACTTTGTTAATAGTTAACCTACACAAAAGAAATATAATCCAGTGTCTAACTGGAGAAGCTCTACATACCTGCAAAAAAAGTAGTGAACAAGCCAATATATCTGTATTGTGAATATAGAATCCCTTTTTCTTCTACATAGGAGACAGGGTATGGGCACTGATGTGTAGATAGTGGGCAGGGAGGGTAGGAAGACATCTCTCCCATTTGTAGCCCCCACAAGCCTAAAACCAAACTGTTTACATGGCCTAGAGGTGGGGGGTGGGAGGGAAGCTCCTTGAGGGAAAGAACTCCAGAAAGGAGTTTGCAAACTTTAAAGAGCTATATGAAATGGGCAGCTGGGTGGCTCAGTGCATCCACTGAGGCAGGCGTAGAGACTTGGGAGCTCCTAGGTTCAAATCTGGCCTCAGATAACTTCCTAGCTATATAATCCTGGACAAGTCACTTTCTAGCTGGGCAAGTCATTTAACCCCCATTGCCTACCTTTTCCACTCTTCTGCCTTGGAGCCAATACACAGTAGTGATTCTAAGACAGAAGGTAAGGGCTAAATAAATTAAGAACTATATGTATGTTATATTTTGGAATATTACTTAATGCATCATTGCTTCAAAATTACTGTATTAGTAATTCTGCTTGATATATTACTATATCACACTTTAAAAAATTGAAAACTATTTCAACATAGTTTTCTTTGTAATCTCTTTCAATTGAATTGAAATTTCCAGCAACCCAGACAGTTCAAGATCTCTACTACAATCAGCTGTGAAATATATCTTTCCTCTGTGGGATTAGAAAAACAAAACAAAAAACCATCAGCTCGAATATTAGACAATTCATGTGGAAAAAGACCCGGAGGCTTTAGTGGACTGGGAGTTCTATGAGTCAATGTGTGATAGACAGCTAAAACAGCTAATAGGATGTTAGGCTGCATTAATAGAAGCAAACTTTCCCAAACAGTCCCACGGTCCTCTGCCCTGCTCAGACCACATCTGATCTGTTGTATGTAGTCCTGAGCACCACATTTTAGGAAGAACTTTGAAAACCTGGAGCATGTGAAGAGAAGAGTGACCAGATGATAGGGGAATTAGAAAATATATCCGTGGGCATCTATATGGTACAAAGAACCCTGGACCCGACTTCATTTTCCATTTCTACCATTCGTTAGCTGTATGACAGGAAATTTCATTTCTTTGGGTCCTACTTTCTTCATCCAGAAAATAAAAATATTGGAATAGATCAGAGGTTCTTAACCCTTTTGCTGTTTTGGACCCCTCTGGAAATCTGGTGAAAACTATGGAGCCCTTCTCAACATTTTATATATACATTTTTATATATATATTTAAACCCTTACCTTCTGTCTTAGAATTAATACTAAGTATTAGTTCTAAGGCAGATGAGTGGTGAGGGCTAGGCAACGGCGGTTAAATGACTTGCCCAGTCACACAATTAGGAAATGCCTGAAACTATGCTTGAACCCAGGACCTCCCAACTCCATGTCTGGCACTCTATCCATTGTGCTACCTATCTCAGAATAATATTTTAGAGTTCATAAAATCAATGGTGCTGAAAGTTATCAAAAATTTTAGTGTAATATATCTAGCAGCAGTTCTAATTAAGACAGTAATTTCAAAGTAATGACCTAAGTCATTTCAAAATATACATAGTAACACTAACATTAATATAGCCCTTATTTAGAGTTCGCAAAACACTTTGTTGTCTTACAACAGTTGTTTCAAAAACCTCAATTGGGATTTTCTTTGGCAAAGATCCTTGGAGTGGTTTGCCATTTCCTTCTCCAGCTCATTTTATAGATGAAGAACTGAGGCAAACAGGGTTAAGGGACTTGCCCAGGATCACACAACTAGTAAGCATCTGAGGTCATATTTGAACTCAAGTCTTCCTGATTCTAGGTCTGGTGCTCTATCCACTGTGTCACTTCACTGTCCAGTCTTTGGGAGGTAGATGCTATTATCTCTATTTTACAGATAAGGAAACTGAGGCACAGAGAGGTTAAATGACTTGCCCAGGGTTACACAGCTTAATTGTTAATTAGTTGATGCTAGATTCAAACTGAGCTTCCTTATTGCAAGTATAAGAAATAATTTCTATTGGTGATAAAGTCACTGGTGGTTTTTTTTTTTAACACTTTTGGGTTGTTGCCTATAGTCAGAATGAAAGAAAATGGTAAATTTGACTTGGAAATTAATGAAAGTAAAGATGAATCCCTTGGAGACCTGTAGACCACAGGAGGTGAAAAAATAATGGTCTAATGATCTCAAATATACCTTCCAGTTCCAACATTCTGTAATTCTTTGGTACTCTTTGAAAACACACACACACACACACACACACACACACACACACACACACACACATACACAGAGTCTTATAAGTATTTGAAGTGCTGTTGTGGAAGATGAGTCAGACATGAACGATCTCAGAGGTGGTGAGTTTCCCATAATTAGAGGTATGAGGAGTGTTGGAGAGGACATTTTCCATTAGATGTTCCTTCCAGCTCTAATTTCATGGTTTCTCTCCAGTCTGCTTTGGCTCAGGATTGCCTACTTGAGGAAGTCTGGCCAGGGTTGTTCGTTCTGGGCATCATTGTGACAATCTGTGGGAGGCCCCAGCAAGCTAGCTCTTTCTAGTCATCAATCCATTTTGCACATTTTGACAACTTCCTAATAACACAGCTCTGTTCGTACCTACTCCCCTGCTTAAAAAGTGAGGCTAGATTTGAATCCAGGTCCTCCCAACTCTGTGCCTGGCACTCTATCCACAGTGCTATTGAGCTGCATCTGAGAATAACATTTTATTTTATTATTTTTTTAATTTAGCAAATTGTGTTATTTAGCTGTACACAGTATTACATGCACACAGCATGTTCAGAGAAGAAACATTGGATGCTGCTATTTAGTCATGTCGTGTACTATGTTTCCCTAAAAAGTTCAGGATTGTTATCATTCAGTCGTGACCAGCTCCTCATGACCCCATTTGGGTTTTTCATAGCAAAGATACCAGATTGGTTTGCCACAGAATAATATTTTGAAGTGTACACAATCAATTATGCTGAAGTAGTTACCAAAACCACTTTCCTGCTTAAGAAAGTCTAACTCCCCAGGGTCTAGAGAATAAAGTTTGGATATCTTATGCTGGCATTTAAGACCTTCAAGAATCAATTCTTAGCCTTGCCTTTCAAATTGTATTTTTTTCCCATTAAACTATTTTTTAAAGTTTTTTTTTTTTTGCTACTTAATAAAAGTTACTTCCTAATATTGATGACTTCCCTACCCTGTCCCTAATAATGACTGAAAGAAATATTGTTGAGCAAAATCAATGAACATGTTGACCATATCTGATAATTACTTGGTGTATGGTATGCCACTCCCTCTACTAAGAACTTCTTGATCCCACCCAATGTGTTGCCACCAGTTCCCCTTAAATGTACCCAAATCACAAGGCTCAAAGAATGAATGTTTATTTATAAAATGAAAAAAACAACCCATATATGAACCAGAACTAGAACCCATATATGGAACCACACCAACCAGTGAGCATCTTTCCCCAATGACTTGTAAACCTCATTTGCTTACAGCACACAATAGATGGGAGCTCCCACTGCAAATCTCTCAACTCCTTAGTATGTCCTCTATGGAAGCTTTTGCAGTTTCTCTCCTCCAGTCCTCAGCTCCCAATAGATGGTGACAGACATCTTTTTTTCTTCCATTGACCTTGGTTCACTTGTGCTCATCCACTTAGAATTCTCACTGCCCTCTCCTACTGCTGTCCACCAGTGGTGCACCTGGCTGGCTACCCCCACAGGCACTGCTTTGTCTTAGAGATAGGGAAATGCTTCCAGAGTCCCTTTGACGTAGCTAAGTGGAACAGTGGATAGAGAGTACTGGGCCTTTAATAAGGGAGACCTGAGTTCAAAGTCGGCTCCAGACACTAGCTTTGTGATCCTGGGCAAATTTGTTTGCCTCTTTTCTGACAAGTAGGAGGGAATAACATCTACCTCTCCGGGTTGTTGTGCTGATCAAATGCAATATTGCAAAGTTCGGGGCATATAGTAGGTGCTTACTAAAATGTTTGTTCCAGCTCTAAGATTATGCTAACAGAATAGACTTGATTGGGGTTTATCTTTTATGCTTAAAGTTCTTTCACCTTCTTGCCTCATGGAAATGAGTCCAGTCTTTAGCCAGTACTTTTTTTGTTTGTTTGTTTTTAATTAAAACCCTTACCTTCCGTCTTGGGGTCAATACTGTGTATTGGTTCCAAGGCAGAAGAGTGGTAAGGGTAGGCAATGGGGGTCAAGTGACTTGCCCAAGGTCACACGGCTGGGAAGTGTCTGAGGTCAGATTTGAACCTAGGACCTTCCATCTCTAAGCCTGGCTCTCAATCCACTGAACTACCCAGCTGCCCCCATGCCAGTACTTTTTTAAGAGCTCCCCATTTTTCCTTGTGTCTTATTTATCAACTATTTAGCCCCCTTTTAATACCCTGCAGTTTCTCTCTACATTGTCAACTTGGAGAATTAGGGTTCTTTGGGGTGGTATGGAGTAAACCCCCATAATCCTGGGTGACCATCTGCAGTCTATGGAGTAGGTGAATGGGTAGGGAAGGACCAGCAAAGTCCCCTCTTCCCAAATCTGGCTCCATACAACTTTGTATTAGAGTGATTTTGATCCTTGTCATCTTTGCTAGAAAGAGGGGAGACCCTACATTTTTTTTCCCTCTGCTTCCATCCTAGTATGGGCTCTGAAGAAAATAAGACAGTGATGAATATCTCTTAAAGGAGCTTGTTGAGAGGGATTCGATGAGGATAGAGTGATAAAAAGGGAGATGATCTTAAATTATGATTTTGTCCAGTTTGAGAGAAGGCGGCTCCTGCATTCTGACCTTGACCTCTTATCCCCAGCTTGATTTAAGGGATCCGAAGACAGGTTCTCAGCAGACACAGATGCTGAGAGCACAGACTCACCTTGGGGTGGGAGTGATTTAAGGTTATAGGATGTGGAACAGGAAACGCCTTGGAAATCCTGTCCAAGCTCTTTATTTTATGGAAGAGGAAGCTGAGGACTAGAGAAGTTAAATGGCTTTGCCCAAGCTTCCACAATGAGTTAAGAGGCAAAGCCAAACCTCTAACAGAGGCAAACAATTCCTTTTCCAAATACTTAAAGAGGTTGGTACTGTGGGGTCAGAAAGGCAGGATTTGAATCATGTGATGTCAAACCTGGACAGAATCCTAGTTATTTCATTTAATATCTTTATTTGATGGGGAGTAAACTGAGATTCAGAGAAGAAAAGTGTTTTCCCCAAGGCTGCATTACAAAGTTAGTAAAAAGATCTCAGATTTGAGCCCAGGTTTTCCGATTCTCCTCTAAGCAACCAAAGGGAAAGAATTATGTCCTCCAGAGGAGGTGCCCACTTCTCTGTGGGTGCATGCTTGTGTGCCAACACACTTGTCCACTGGGGGGACAAGAGAGTCTTGTTGCCACAAGGAAGAGTCCTACCCACCAGCTGACCTACGAACAGTCTTCTGAGGCTCCCCACCTAAATCCAGGGTACCTCTGTGTATCCTGAAAGCAAATGAGATGCCAACTATAGATGAAGACTGTTGACACATGGGGATGGGGAGAATTCAGTGGAATAAAATGTGGCCAACTTCAGCAGACAAGAAAAGATGGCTTCATGCTGGATCCTACAGGCCCTTTGACTTGTAGGACTTCTGGTTGTTGCCCTAAACTATTTAAGTTTTTTTCTTCTTTTCTCTCTTCTTTCTATTCCTCCCAAACTGCCCTTTACCCTATTCCTTCTCTCTTCTCTAACTCCTGCTTACTCATTTTTTTCCCTTCCTCCCTTCTTTCCCTGTTTTCTCACAATTCAAACCTCTTTCTTCTTCCCATCTTCTTTTTTTTTTTTTGAGATACTTGTTCTGTAGCCTGTTACAGGATACATACTATGTATCTTTGTGACTTTATATGACTTTGTTTCTTATAATACATTGTAGCCAGTATCTCCACTGCCCACAGGGCTGAAGTCAGCCTTTTTGGGGTATTGGATGGCAGTTCCCTGAGGTTTCCTTCTGGCTGGGGACTCAAGCTAAAGGGAGTGTGGCTCCTCTCAAAATGTGAACCTAGAATTTTTTTTTTAAAACCCTTACCTTCCGTCTTGAAGGCAGAAGAGTGGTAAGGGCTAAGCAATGGAGGTTATGTGACTTGCCCAGGGTCACACAGCTGGGACGTGTCTGAGTCCAGATTTGAACCTAGGACCTCCCTCCCATCTCTAGGCCTGGCTCTCAATCCACTGAGCTACCCAGCTGAACGTAGCATTTTGGCTGGGTGTCTGGACGTTTAGGGATCTGTAGCTGTGTCAACTGAGGCAAGCTTCTCTCTCCCAGATAGTGCTGGATTAATATAAATCAATCCACTGTCCCCAACTATCCTTTTTCAAACTATTTCAAAACAAAACATAAAATTCAAAAATTGACCTGGTCTCTAATGGTCTCTAATGCTGGGACCTCAGGTTCCCACTTAGCTTTCCTTAAATTAGAATAGGGACAGAAACTAAATCTGTTGGTTTTACTGGTAACAGAGAGCTCCCAAACAAGGATGCTACTAATTCAGGCTCGTAGCTTTGTCACAATTTATAGTCGATAAGAATTGCAGGGTCATGGAGAGGCGACTTGCCCAGGGTCTCGCAGCCAGCATGTAACAGAAGCTGCCTTGTATGTAGAGGCAGCCCGGATAGAGAGCTGGATTAGGAAAGGCCCCTCTGGCCACCTAGCATCATTCAGGAAGCCCTCGCCTCCCCAGCAGCCCATGCTACCTGCCATTTCAGAGTAGTCTCACTTCAATCACGATGTATTTCATAGTGAACACAGGGCAAGTCACTTTGAGACTTCAGATTCCTCATTGCAAAAATGAGACGGGCCTAGATGATCTCTGAGGTCTCTTGCAGTTCTGACATTGAGGAATACTTGTAAACTTCCATTTCAACGCGGAGGAGGAATTATTAACCCTCCCTCCCCCCCTCAATTCTGTGTGCCTCTAGCTTGGGAGGAGTTTCTGGGGAAACTTTTTTAGAGATGTGGCGTTAGCTGACTTTTGAACACTAACCAAGTGCTGGATTTTGGGGAAAAGAGAGGATGTGAAGGCATTCTAAAGGTGAAAATTGTGGGAAAGAAGACACCAAGATCAGCATGTAACTGAGTGTCGGGGAAGTGAAGAACAAATTGATCTTTTCCCTTGGAGCAGCTTGCGGGTACTGGGAGATAAGGCCGTTGGCCAAGGCCAGACTTTATCCTAGAAGCAATGAATGAGGAGCCTTGGAAGCGTTTTGAGGCAAAGCATGATCAGAACAGGACTTTACGAAGGTAATTGGCAATCTGTACAGAATGGAATGAGGGGGAGACTGGAGGCAAAGAGGTGCCAGTAGTCATCTAGACATAACATCTCAGATGAGGAAGATTCTCATCGTCTGACTTGGTCAGCCATCATTTAGAGGGGGTGTGTTCAATCTTTGGTACATTTTAAGGGAGAACGTACTGATTTTTGTTCAAAGGTGACCAAGTTGGGGAGCAGACTGGAGACTATGATATCAGAATATATATAAATTGAAGTAAATGGACATGATTAGCCTAAAAAGAATGGAGGGAGTGTAAGAATGGAATATGATTCATCACTGATTCTAGTGATTGATAACTGAAGAGCCATGATGAGATGAAATTAAACTTACTCTATTTGTCCTCAGCAGATCTTGAGGTTGCTGGGATTCAAGATTTCAGTGTTGTAGGGAGATTTATTCTAAAGGAAAATGGGTCATCTTGGGAGGTGCCAAGTTCCCCATCCCTGGAGGTCACGGAACAGAGGCTAAACCACTTATTAGGGACAAAGTAGTAGCAATTCCTGTTCAGCTAGGAGTTGAAGAGAGGCCTTCTGAATAGGCCTCTGCCCTTAGAGGATAAAATGTCTATCCAGCCAACCCCCTCCAATTTCGGGAGTCAAAGCTCCAGAGAGGAGGAGCTGAAGAGAGGTCACGGGACCACCAAAGCCTGGAGCCCAGCCGCCCCTCCCAGTTACACACACACTCACCAACACGGGGGTGCGCGATCTGTATTGGTATACATCATACATTTATTAGTGAATATCCCTGTTAAATCAGCCACAACATTAAAAAAAATAATGATTGCACTACTTGGTCAAGCAGAACTAGCAACTTTCCTTTTAAAAAAAGTACAAATCTGTTAAAAATTTCAATCAGTATCCACATATATAATACAACATACTAGTTATGGTAAATGCTACAAACCAAGATGGGTCCAATGGAATGGAAGAGAACAAAATCGAAACCACACGTTTAGAGCTTTTAAGAACCATTTTTTTCTCTATATATTAGCATTTTTTTTTCAAATACATACATGGGGAAAATGAGGTAACTGTAAAATGTGCAAGTAACAGAGCCAAAAAAAATTATATATATATATTTATATATATATATAGATATTTATATATATATATAAAAACTTTCTAACACAGAACACAGGCCCCAGGCGGGGCGGGTGGGCAAGAGGGGCTGGCCCTCGGCCGCCGGGCCCGGGGGTGCGAGAACTTAAAACAGTAAACAATGCACCATCCCCACCACAGGAAATCATTGGTAACAGTGGCATCTACAGCGCGGTCAGCAAATCACAAACATCCTAAATATTGGTTTTTCTTTTTTTTTTTTTTTCTCTTTTTCAAGGATCTCTTTTAATTTTTTTTGTTTGTTTTGTTTTTCTAGCTGCTCATCGGGATAAATTCTGCAGCCCAGGAGCTGTGAGCCTTTCGATCCGCCTGCCAGGGAACCGTAAGGGGCAGGGAGGGGGTGGGTCAGACTCCGTGAGGGGCTTGCCTTTCGGGGTCCAGGGTGGGGGTTAGGGGCGAGGAGTGAAACAGATGGGTTTCTCAACACTGTTGGCTATAAATATAGAAATGTCACCTGGCATAATATATACAGTAAGACTTTGGGTTCTCTGTGGCAAGCGGTGGGGGTAGGGGGAGGAGAGGAGCCGGTCCCAGAGAGTTCTGGGGCACAGCAGATGGACCCCACCCGGGCCAAGGGGGAGGGCCACTGTGTTTAAGAGAACGCGGTGTTTGGGCCATTCCTGAGGCAACAGGAGCCTGGGGAAGGGGAGGCTGAGAGGGGCAGCCTGCTCGGATGTGCCAGGCCCTACACGCAGTTCGTTTTGCAGGTGGTGTCCTGGGGAGCTGGGAGTGGAGGGAGGGGAGAAGAGGTGGGGCTGAGGAGAGGGTCTGGGTTGGCTGCCATGGAGGACCCATCAAAGGGAGCCCCCTGGAGGCACCACCCTCTTCCCCGAAGATGGTCCCCTGAGCCAGGAGGGCGACAAGATTGCTGCCTCAGAATGGGGATAGGTTCCCCCCCTCCTCAAGAAGAGGGGTGTTGGGCTCCCCCCGCCCCCCGAGGGAAGCTGAGCTAGCTCATCTCTCCTGACCATGGGGAAGCTTGAAGCTACAGGCCTGATCACTCGGGGGAGGAGGGCATCGTGAGCCTCACGTCTCAATCACTAACCCTTCTCTCCCCAGGGCCTGCAAGCTCCCCAACCTCCCTCCTCAGTTTCTCCACCCTGGCTATGTAAAGAGAGGGGGAACAGGAGGATAAGATGCCTGGAACGGCTTCGGGTCCTGGTCAGGCGTCTGTGGACATGTGCAGTACAATGCATGGCAGTTATTGGCTGAGCATAGACACCCTGCCCTGGCCCCATGCCCCATGCCTGCCCCACAGTTGGCTGGGCTGGGTTAGGCTGGCCTGGGCACACACGCATGCATATTATTGGTGAACATTTACACAGGTTACAGGGTTAGGGGGAGGGCCTCCTCCTCGTCTTCCTTGCGCTAATGCTAACACCTGGTTTTTGTTTTAAACCCCAAAAGAAACAAAAATGGGGAGGGGAGAAACAAACAAAAAAAAAACACCCCACACACGATTTTGGAAAAAAACTGCTGCTTAACACATCATGCAAAAAGGCCAGGGAGAAATCTAGGAGCTGGGGGACAGCTCTCCTCTCCTCCTGCCCCTGCCGGGAGCCCCATGACATGTTCCGGAGGACTGGGCGGCCCTCCCCATGCACCATTCCCATTCCGGGACGGGGACGGGCCCAGGGCACACATTCTCCTGGGGCAAGGGGATGCCCCGGCTCACCTTGAGAGGAAGGGAAGGCCTCCCCTCCGCTCTAGCGCTTTGCTGTCTGTTGGTTGCCCCAAGATGGACAATCTTTCCAGCTGCCTCCAGAGCCAGCCTGGATTCTCTACTGCCCTGGCGCTGGGGGAGGCTGTGGAGGCCGGCCTGGGCTGGAATGTAGTGACTGGGGAGAAGGGGAGGGAGTGAGGATGGTGTTCAGCTCTCCTATACCTCCTTTCTCCTCCCTTCCTCCACCTCCCAGCTGGGTAACCCTAGGGGTAAGAGAAGGCATAAGGGCCTTCCTGCCCCGATCCAAGGGCCCAGGGGAGGTGCAAGGACGGGCTGAGAACAGACTTCTCCTTTCCGAACCCAAGGCCGTGACAGGGGGAGGAGGGAATCCTCCAGAGCTGTGGCTGCTGCGGGGAGTGGGGAAGTCTTCCCCTGGCTGCCCCAGCCCTGCCCTGCCCTGCCCCATGGGCGAGAGAGACACGAGACATTTCTGCAGCTATCCCCTCTGGTCCCCAGAAACTAGGCAGACAGGCAGGCTGGTGCTGGCCAGAATCAACCCCATTTCAGTGCAAAAGAAAGTTCATTGGGGCAGACAGGAACCCAGTGGCATCGACCCTGCCACAGCGGCTTGGGCCCTATTCCCTGTGGGGCAGACCCCAACACCTGCTTGGGGGGAGGGACGGCCAGCGCCCCATCTGGCCACCAGGTCCTCCATGTTCTCTTGCATTCTTTGCAAGGAGGAGGAAGAAAGGGAGGGAGGAAACCAGGAGCTCCTCTGGTGGAGTGGGGAGGGAGAAGCCAGCCGGTGTGGAGGGGCAGCAGCCTCCAGATCTCTGAGGATGGCCTGCCCTGAGGGAGGGAGGGGAGGACTGGGGCAGAGGGGAGAGAAACAAGAGGCAAAATGAGACAGACCCGAGCAGGAAACTCCATGAGTTTCAAATACTGAGGCAGCCCCGCGGTGGCGGCAGTGGCAGCAGTGGGAGGAGGTGGGAGGAGTCTTTGGAGGCTGGTAAACATGTGGGTAGCAGCTCTTCTCCTCGAGGGCAGGACTGGCCAGAGCCCAGACCCCGCTCTGGGGGAACAGGTGGCTATGGCCTGGCCTGGCCCAGAGTGGGTGGGAGTCCAGGGTCTGACACTGTCCGGCTTCTTAGCCAATCCAAGGAGGGGCTCCGGGGAAACAAGGGAGGGGGGTACAGAGCTTGGGCCCCTCCCCCACTCCTGGGCCATGTGCCCAAGATCCTCTGGGCCTCCAGGGCTGTGGACCGAGCTCACTCGGCCTCCCGGTGCACTTCTGAGGCATCTGCCCGGCAGATGGGGCAGGTCCTGTTTGCCTGAAGGGGGCAGAGAAAGACCAAGAAAGCCCATTAGGGAGTGAAGGGCTGCAGGTGTATGAGAGAGAGACAGAGACATACAGACAGACAGACAGAAAGAGAAAGGAGGAGAGGAAGGGAGAGGAGAGAGAGAGACAGAGAGACAGAGAGACAGAGAGACAGAGAGAGAGAGAGAGAGAGAGAGAGAGACAGAGACAGAGAGAGACAGAGAGAGACAGAGAGAGAGAGAGAGAGAGAGAGACAGAGAGAGACAGAGAGAGACAGAGAGAGAGAGAGAGAGGGGAAGGGAGACATAGAAAGAGGGAAGAACAGAGAGGAAGGGAGGGAGAGACAGAGGGAGAGGAGAGAGGGAGGGGGGAGGAGAGAGAAATATGGAGGGGGAGAGAGAAGGAAAGAGGGTAGAAGAGAGACAGAGAGGAGAGGGTGGGAGAGGGAGAGTGTGTGAGTGTGTCCGTCTGTCTCCATGGTCTCTGCCTGTGCCAAAATCAGTAGGCTGACTGATCTATGGTATCAGTCTGTGGCAGTTTCCTTTTGCTCCACAGCGCTGGTCTGCCTGCAAAGTCAATGTTTCCTTCCCATTGGCAAGAGGCGGTGGGAAGAGCCCTGGCTTTGGAATCAGAGGACCTGAGGTTCTAATCTCAGGTCTCCCATGTAGCCCTTCCTTTCCACAAGCTTTAATGTCCTCTGTAAAATGAGGGTTTGAACCCCGCAGCCTCTAGAATCCTTCCCAGCTATCAACCATGAGCTCATTCTCAGGTCCCCTCACTGGCCCAGGGGGTCACAAGTGTGTGTATGTGGGGGTGTATGAAACTCCCACAAAGGAGCCTGTGTCTGATAAAGTTCTGCTCTCTTGTACCTCCCTCTCCCAAGGGAGTAACTAGAGGTGGGGAAGGTGGCCAGGGTCTTCTTGCCAACCCAAGGCCCAGGAAGGTGTGGCCCCATATATTCACCTTTAACCACTTGTCGACACACTTGGCATGGAACTCATGGTTACAGGGGAGGACTCGGAGAAGCTGCCGGGCCTCGAAGTCACTGAAGCAGACGACGCACCTACCGGAGAGAGGAGAGAGCAGAGAGCCAGTTTACCCTAAATTCAGAGCCAAGTAGTCAAGGAAGGTAAGGCGCCTGGGTTAGATGGCTATGCCCGTTCCCAGCTCCAGGCTCATGGGCTCATGCCTAATGCTAGCATTCATTCCAGCTGAGGATGGAAACCAAGCCATATGCCGGACAAACTGGAGGAGTGAGGAAGGACTTCCCTGCAGTGAGAGTCCTTTGTGGCAGTGTGTTGGCAGGGCACTTCTACTTTACTTATTGGGCTACCTTGAGGGAAGGGAAGAATTAAGCATTTCTTAGGCATCCGCTATGTGCTAAGCACTTTACAAATATGATCTCATTAGATCTTCACAAGTCTGTAAGGTAGGTAATATTATCATTCCCGTTTTATAGTTGAAAAAACTGAGAAAGAGGTTAGGTGACTTGTTGGAGGTTTATACAACTTCAAAATATCTGAGGCTGGATTTGTACTCGAGGTCATCCTGACTAGTCCCAGTGCTCTGTCCACTGTACCACGTAGCTGTCTTAGACAGGTCCCTTCTCTCTGGGCCTTCATATTCTCCCTTGAGAGCCCTGATGCTCCATTCTAAAGTTCCCACCAGTTCTGATTCTTTATTGTGTAGTCAAAGGGGTTTGTCTACACTGTACATATTGGATGATCTAAGGAGCTCTGCTAGGGGGATTTCTGAGTAAGTAACCTGCTCACAGACACCCAGGTTTCTTTTCTACTCTGCTGTGCTGACAAGGGTTGAGGCTCTGCTTTTGTGGCCCTCAAAAGACCTTCTTCTTTTTCTCTTTTCTAGGCCCGTCCCTAGAAAGGAGAAGATGGGGGCTCTGTCTTCTCCCCATAGCCCCAGCCTAGTCAGGACACTTACAGCGTCTGCTCTGACTGGTGGCTCTCAGGGTTGAATCGGTAGGACGGAAGCTGTTCTATGTCGGCTTTGGTGAGTCCCCTGGGCTTGGCCTCTCCCAGCCTCTCTGCCAGGTTCAGTAATGCCTGTGGGGGTGCAGCAGAGAAAGAAGAGGTGACCAGGGAAAGATGGGGACCTGGGTATAGGTGCAGAGCTAGCATGGTGCCTTTTGCTTCCCCTTTCCATTCCTGGAGACTTGGGGAGCCCCCTGCATCCCCTGACCCCACATGGAAACCACATGTATTCAGGGCCCTAGGTCCAACCTCATAATTCTCCATCTCCACATCATCCACATCCAGGTCCAGGCTGATCGTAGGGCCCACAGCCGTTGGGGACATGGGAAGCATTGAGCTAGGAAGAGAGGGGCTTATGAGTGCCTGAGGTCTTAACGTATCAAGGGACAGGAGGTGCTGAGGAAGGCTAGTGAAGGACAGAGGGTCAGGCCCTCAGGCCTCAGGGGATGGTCAGGGAACTTTGCTTTTATGGTCCCAATAGGCTCAGTCCCCAATACTGAAGAGGTCAGTGGAGACTGCTGAGTACTTACAGGAAGTATGGCAGGAAGCTGGGGTAATAGGTTGGTGGTGGGGGTGGGGGTGGCGGCGGGGGTGGCGGTGGCGGCGGTGGGGGTAGAGGCTGTTGCAGTCGGTATCTCTGGGTGCTTAGCCTCCGGGGCATCATATGAGGGTATGGCTGCAAAACAGGGACCAAGTTACTAGAGACTACTAGGGAGGGGACCTCCCACCTGGGCCAGCGCCATTCTTCCCCCTAGCCTCCTCTTACTCACCACGCCAAATGGCAGTTCCTGGTGCAGGGGCTCATGAGGGAGGTAATGCAAGGGGACAGAGGGGGAGAGGGCTGGGGTGTGGTGGGAGGCAGGGTATGTGAAGCCCCCAATGGGGTGCTGCTCCCCTCGAAGGTCCACGTCATTGTCTATCCTCTGCAAGGGCTGGAGAGAAACCAAGAGTGGGTGTGGATGAGATAGTGGGAGAAGGGGACAAAGATAAGGTCCCCAATTAAAGTGAAAACAGAAAAGTGGGGAGATAGATACTGTAGGCTTCTGGAGGGGCAGAGAACTACAAGTCTGGGCTCCCAAGCCAGGAACTGGCTTTGATCCCTTGTTTTAGACTACAGGCAAAGCAATTGCATCCCTCCCCTGCCCACACTCACCATTCGAGGGTGCTGAGGTTGGAGGGGGACAAACTGGCCCAGTGGTGCCATGTGGGTAGCCTGGTGGGGTGGCCCTGGTGGTGGTGGGTGCAGGATATAATGGTCACTGGAGATGAGGGGGGGGAACGCCTGGTAGGAAACGGGGAGCTGTTGCATGGCACACGCCTGGATCAACTACAAGAGAAAAAGATGGATGGAGAGATGCCTGGGCTCTGTGAGGGCAGGGGCCCCCTTCTCAGGGCTCCATCCCAGGCTGGGATGGTCAGGGGGCACACAACAGGGATGGGGAGAGGGTTTGTATTACAGGATTTAGAGCTGGAGAAGATCTGAGAGACTGTTTACTTTAACCCCCTCATGTTTTTACCAAAGGTACAAATGATTCACAACATCAGAAACACATGGCTTTATCAATGGAAATTACATTCAAGATGATGCATTACTATACACCTTGCTGCTACGCACCACTCTGAGGATTACTTAGTGTTTCCATCTGCCCTGACGCTGAACTCTAATGCATATCTCCCCTTCTTACACTGAAAACTTCCTGAGCATAGGGCATGTCTCAATTTTCTAATATCCTCAGTGCTTAGCACAAGTAATCGTTTAATTAATGCTTTTTCCTTTGTTCATGAGAAACTTGAGGCTCAAAGGGAAAATCATTTCACCAAGGTCATACTGAAAGTAGTAGAGATGAGATTTGAATCCAGGATCTTTGGTTTGAAATCTAATGATTTAGCAAATGTTAGGACCCCCCAAGGACTACCTGGGCAGGTTTGATTCTGAAGCCCCCTTTCTGAGTGCCTTGTTCCCCAGGAAGACTCCAGGGGGCCAGAAAAGACACGATTTAATAATCAAAGCAATGTGCAGATGTCAGAGAACCAAAGAATCTCAGAGATGAAGGGACCTGGGGGTGGGGGTGAAGGAGCATTTGGTCCAGCTCCTACCTGAGCAGGGCAAATCTCTATAGCCTCCACACATGGCTTCTCTCTTCTTCTCATCTGTACTCTGGCAAAGCCATCTCTTACCCACAGAGCTCTATACCCTCTCCTCTGGCTCAGGCTGCTCTGTCCAGCCGTCAGTGAATGATCTCCTAACTACCAGATTTACCGGTCTCTTCCTTCTCAATCCTCATCCTTCTTGTCCTCTCTGCAGCCTCTGACCCTGCTGCCTCACTGTGGATATCCCCCAGGGCTCTCTTCTGGGCCCTTTCCTCCTCTCTCTAGACTATATCACTTGATGATTTCTTCAGCATACATGAGTTCAATAATGATCATCTTTATGCAGATAATTCCCAGATCTATTTTTTCAGCCTCAGTCTCCCTCTTGAACTCAAGTCCTGCCTCATGAATGGCATGTCTATTGGTCATTTTGAACGAGAACCATCCCTTGCCTATGTTCCCTTCTCTCCATTCCCACAGCCATCACCCCAGTCAGCCTTAACTGACCCTCACCAGGACAATTGTTTCCTCTTCTCCTTTCTACCTCACAGTCCCTCTCACACCCACCAGTGATCTTCTTAAAGGCAGGTGTGCCCACATGACACCTCACCCCTATCCTTGCTCAGTGAGCTTCAGTGGCTCCCTGTTCAGTATTTAACTTATAACTTGGTGCTTTCCTCCCCACTCCAGCATATCTTGACCAAGGCCAACCCTACTGGCTTACTCGCTGCTTCTCACACTCGGGCCCTGTCTGTCTTTGCACTCGTTTGTCCCTCGTGCTGGAAGGTTCTTGATTCCGACCTCTTAGAACTCCTGGCTTCCTTTCAAGACTCCACTCAGATGCCACTTTCAGTAGGAGACCTTTGCTGGTCCCCTCAGCTGTGCGGCCTCCTCCCCCACACTTGTGGGCGCGCGCGTGCGCGCACACACACACACACACACACACACACACACACACACACACACACACGCACATACGCATGCACACTACTCCCAGCAGAATATATATTTCTTGAGGGTAACTTGTGTTTTTTGTATCCCCAGCGCCCTTGCATGGTGTCTGGCAAATGGCAGGTGCTCAATCAATGCTCGCTGATTAATTAGGGGGAACCTACTGCCTCCCGAGAGTGCCCATTCTCCTTCTGTATAATTCTGATTCTTAGGAAGCTCTTCCTTAAGTTGAAACTGTCTTGCAAAGGTCATTTAGTAATAAGTATCAAGGGTGATGATTCTATGGCAGACCCCATCTAAGCTGAGCCTCTTTCTCTAATGGAATTCAGCTCCCCTCCTTCCCACAAAGCCCATGCCTTAGTCAGACTTGGGGAGTCCCAGCGAGATGGCCTGGGCAGGAGCAGGGAATACCAAGGTCATATCCTACACAGCCACGGCCCAGCTCTCCCACTTCAACTCCGTCCCGGGCAATTTCTGTTCTCTTCCCTCCCCCCACCAAGGGCACTGGTCCCTCAGGCTGGAATCACAGCCACATTTACTCACAGGGGGTGGGAGGCAGCAGAGGGGGTAATGCTGCCCGCTGAACATCACGGAGCATGCTGGGAGCTGCTGCGTGTTGCACCCAGGGATGTGCTGGCCCGTGTGGAGGGGGAAGCCTTGGGTCGTTACCGTGGTGACTGTGTAGGACAGAGGGACAGCCCCCTGGTGCACCTGAGAAAGGAAGACAACAAGAGGCAGCCCTCAGGATACCAGGCCCCAGGCTGGCCGCTTCATCTTATGGCTGAGGAGCCCGAGGCTGGCTTGCCCCACAAGCACACAGGGTCGGCCAGTTCTCCTTTTCCCCTGGACTGCCCTCCCTGGAGATGCCGGGGTCTGAGGTCGGAGATGCTCTCCTCTCCTCTCAGGGGCTCGGGACACTGGGGACCTTCCTCCCCACCCCCTGATCTAGCCTACCTGCTCGTGGAGATCAACCATGAATGGGGTCTGCTGGGCAGCCGGGTGGAGCATTCGGGGTGATGTGCCGGCGAGGGCAAAGGCGCGAGGCTCCTCTATGGGGAGGTGCTGAGGCTGCAGCTGGGGGGGGAATGCCGTCGACAGGAAGCTTTCATCCTGGGTGAGGAAGCTGGGCAAAGGGTGGTCTCGTTGTCCCCACTGGCGCCGGGCAGGGGGGCTGCATCACAGAGAGGAGGCCCGGCTAGGACCACCTCATCTCTGGGGGGGATGCCCGGGACAGGGGGATGGCGATATTGGCTAAGGCAAGCTGGAGACTGCTTTCTTCCCCATGACTCCTAAGGTCCCCCTCCTATGGGAGCATGGGCTGGTGCCTTCTGACTGCCCAGTTCTCAGAGATTCTACCTCTTTTTAAAGTAAACTCAGGGTAAGAGGGATAACCGAGGTCACTGACCCCACTGAGGGGACCTTCTAGATGCACAGAATTGAGAGTTGGAAGGAAACTTAAAGATTCATGGCTTAGAGAAAGTAGGCCCTGAGCAGGGCTGTGACTTCTCAAAGGCCACAAAGTGCATCAGGGGCAGAGCTGGGAGTCAGGCCCAGGTGTCTCGCTCCTACTTTAGGGAATGCAGAGCAGGAATATACTTTGGAGGGCATCTAAGGCCCCAAGAGATTAGGGACTTGCCCAGGGTCACAAAAGTATAAGAACTAGGATCTGAACCTGGGCCTTCTGACTCCCAATTCAGTGATGTGACCACTCCCCTGTGTCCCCTCTCTGGGGTCACCAGTGCCATGCACGGATTGGGAAGGTCTCGCTCTCCTCTTTCTGGGGCAAGAAGGATCAGGGCTCTTACCTTCGCCTGAGGTGTGCTGGGGTACTGCAAGGTCCCCCGGAGAGTCGGCGCTGGTTGAAGGGGGCTGAGGGTGGCCGCCTATTCACTACCAGTTCCCATGGTCGCATTGGTGACGTCGGGAAGGTGGGAGAAAGAGCTGGACCTCAGTAGTGGGGCAGAGGGAAGGGCCAGATCTACAAGGAAGAAAGGAGAGCAATGAGGTGGAGCCCAGGCCTGGCAACGGAGACCACACAGACAGGGAGGAGCCTTCCCGGGATGCTTCTTGGTCAGAAATCATAAGAGCCCACAAGGAGGGCCAGAGCCAGGAGGCCTAGTTTCAAATCCTAGCTCTGGTGCTGTCTAACTACACGACTTTGGGCAACTCACTATCCCTTGAACCTTAGGTTCTTTGTAAAATGGAGATAATAACACTTGCAGGATCTACCTCACAAGCCTGGAATGATGCAAGCACTTTGGAAACCATAAAATATTACAGAAATAGGGGGTCATTACCATTCTTCCAGGGGGGAAACAGCAAAAGAGCCCTTGGGTCCTCCTCCATTCTCATCAGCACATTCACTGAGTCCTCTTGATTGATATACTGCTTTAAGATTATAAGACCCAGAGGGAAAAGAGACCCTGGGGAATCATCTAGTCCATAGGCCTTCTTTTTTTCAAAAGGGGAAATCAAGGGGACAGCTGGATAGCTCAGTAGATTGAGAGCCAGGCTTAGAGATGGGAGGTCCTGGGTTCAAATTTGGCCTCAGACACTTCCTAGCTGTGTGACTCTGGGCAAGTCACTTAACCCCTATTGCCTAGCCCTTAGTGCTCTTTTGCCTTGGAACCAATACATAGTATTGATTCTAAGATGGAAGGTGAGGGTTATTTTAAAAAAAAGAAAAAAAGAAAAAAAAAAGGAAGGGGGAAATCAAATCCAGAGGAGGAAGTGAGTGACTTGCCCAGGGTTATGAAGCTCCTAAGTAGCAAAGTTGTGATCCAAATCCAAGTTCTCTGAAAGTCTCACAGTAGCTTTTTGGGGACACTAAGATTCCGGTAGGGAAAGAGATTTGTACAAGTTCATAGAAATTAAAACATCAAACAGAAGGAACTAGAATTGCTTTCTTTGCACCCCTAAGACCTCCTGTTAAGATGAGGCTCCCTTACCCCACCAGAATGACTTCCTCTTTGGTTCCAAGCTCTTATTTAACTTGTTTGTATGCATGTTGTCTGCCAGTAGAAATGGCTTCAGAGTGGGATCAATTCCACTTTTCTTTATATTCCCCAGCATGAGCCTGCTTGGCACATAGTGGGTTGCTTCATCAATATTAAATTCACTAAAAACACATTATAGTGCAGGGGTAGAGAGGCTGCTTGGGAATCTCTGTTTCTGGTATATCCTGGCTACCCAGAAACCAAGCTCTGAAGGCCTCCCCTGCTCTCCCCTGAGTTGGCGAGAGGTTCAGGCCTGTGCTCCAAGAGGGCCCATTTGCAACCAGACTTCCATGTCCATGTAAGATTTCCTTATTGTAAGAGGCGGGCATTGGACTAGATGTTCTCTTCAGGGCCCTTGCAGTTCTGACATTCTATGACACTAAACCCCAGACTAGTCTTTGAGACTTCAGTCTCCTTCTTTATAAAATGGGAGGACCAAAGAAGATGGGAATGGGAGAAGGTGACAGTTGGTGGGAGAGGACAGGTGCCGTCGTTCCTGGAGTCATGGGTCTTGGCAGATGGTCTTATATGGACTGAATTTTCTTATTCTGCTCTGGATGGAAACCCTGACAACTTGGTTTTGGGAGGAGTCTTGAGGGTCATTAGCCCCAGCACTGCCTCAAGGGTTCTTCATCGTAATGGGCCCTCAAGTCAACCAGTGAGCCCTGGGCTTGGAAATGGGTGACATGGGTTGGAATTCTCACCCTTTCCCTGACTTGCTGTGTCAACTTGGGCAGATTATAAATCCAGATTTCCTTTGTATAAAGGAAGGACCTCCCAGGTCTATGACCAGTTCTTTGGCTGTGCTGTCTTTTTTCCTGAGTCTGCTCTGGGCTTGGGTGTGCTGTGGGGAAGCCAGAAAGGCTCTATTCCAAAGACTCTCCTGCTTTCCCTTGTTTCCTCACCCCAGAGAATTCACCTACCTGGCTTCCCAGAGGTCTCTGCATGAGAGAGCAGAATGGGAGAGTAGAAGCAGCAGTGGTCTAACAATCTAGAACTCTGAGTTCAAGTTCTAGCTCAGGCCTGGCACTGTGTGACTTACAAGTCACTCCTCTTTCCTTTTTTTAAAAAAATATTTATACTTTATTTTTTCCAATTACATGTAATAACAAATTTAAACATTCATTTTCTAAAATGTGCAGACTACTTCTCCAGAGCCTATTTCTTCCTTCCATCAAATGAAGAGGTTTTTACTTGGTCTTTCAGGCCTCCCTAAACTCTGATGTTTTTGAGTTTTGTGCCTTAGGCTTAAGAGTCAGGAGATTCTGAGTCCAAGACTTTATACTTACTAGCTGGGTCACTGGGAGAAAAGCACTTTGTAAACCTTCAAATGATAAAGAATGGGGCACCATAGATGCTATGGCTGGCTGGAAGAGTCTTCTGGGTTTAGAGAAGCAGAGCAGAAGTGACTAGCCACTCTTCCCTTTCCTATCATACAGGCCCACAAGTGGGATTCTTGACCTTAAGGACAAGCTGACTGTTAAGAGAGAGGGAGAGAGAAAGGGAGAGGGAGAGGGAGAGGGAGAGGGAGAGAAAGAGAAAGAGTATAAAGTATAAATATTTTTTAAAAAGAGAGAGAGAGAGAGAGAGAGAGAGAGAGAGAGAGAGAGAGAGAGAGAGAGAGAGAGAGAGTCTATTTGTGCCTTAATACTGGGAGAAATGGGAAATGCTGAGGTACTGTCTTGAAGCCAGCCAACCTGACTCTGTTAGAGGATCTGAGAGATGAAGTCCAGAAGGTATCTTAGAGATCATCTACACCAGAGGTGTCCAACTCCCTTCCAGTGAAACCGAAATGTAATTTTTGGGGGAAGAGGGCAGCTAGGTGTCTCAGTGGATTGAGAACTGGGCCTAAAGATGGGAGGTTCTGGGTTCAAATGTGATCTCAGACACTTCCTAACCATGTGACCTTGAGAAAGTCGCTTAATCCCAATATCCTAGGACTTACTGCTCTTGTGCCTTAGAACCAATACCTAGTATTCATTCTAAGACAGCAGGTAAGGATTAAAAAAAAATTTTTTTTAATGTAATTGTGAGAAGTTAAACAAAATAAATAAAAACGTAATACAACACAATGGGATCTTTTTCTATTTAAATTTGATAACACAACCTTGACAATCATCCCTGGCACTTGTGTATAAACAGATGAGTAGGGTCTGAGGTAGGTGGGATGACTCGGTGGATAGAGCACCAGACCTGGAGTCAGGAAGATTCATTTTCCTGAGTTCGAATCTGGCCTCAGACACTTACTAAGTTGTGTGACCCTGGGCAAGTCGCTTCACCCTGTTTGCCTCAGTTTTCTCTTCTGTCAATTGAGCTGGAGAAAGAAATGGCAAACCACTCCAGTATCTTTGCCAAGAATGGGCCCGGACCTGACTGAAAATGTCAGAACAACAAGCAAAGGTCTGGGTTGAGGAGGTAAGATGAGTGACCCCTCCTCCTCAACAGGGTGGGAATAGTCCATGTTAGCCTTAGGCCTTAATAGTTTCCAAGGTTTGTTTCCAAAGTTGAAGGCTGACCTGGAAGGTGCTGTAGTTGCTGGCTCTGGCTTAGGGCAGTGATGTAGAATGCTCATCTGTAACAGAAGAATCTCGAGTGGCTTCACGGTGACTTGGTTTTAAAATGTAATATCACTCAATTTTATTGAATTTTCTTTTGCTAAATATTTCCTAATCATATTTTAATCTGGTTGGACTGTCGATGCCATGCAGAGTTTGCCACCTTTAATCTAGCCCAGAGTCCTCATTTTGCAGATGAAGGAGCCTGAATCCCAGTGCGGTTAAGTAAGTGTCAGATCCAGGCTAACTTCGGTGCTCTTTTCATATTTCATTCTACCACCCCCTTTTTTAGGGCAAATTCACGGCCATTTTGCTTTGCCCTAGGTAAGCAGTTGGCAGACTCAGAGCTTGGGCATGCTTTGGTTCTCCTAATTCCCCTCTCCTCTCACTGACACAGGTGCCCCTGGCTAGAAACACAAACGGCTTCACCCTAAGTTTCAATCCAACCCTAGAAGAGTGAGGTGAAGGGAGAAGGTGGCAGAGGGAAGCCTTAAGTCATCTGGGGGCACTGAAGAAATGTGTCTACCTCAGCAGCCTCCCCATCAGCAACAGGAGTCTAGACTCCTGGGTGGGAGGGGTTGTCAGGGTGGCCCAGGAGCCCAGCTCCTAAGGGCTCCTTTGAGCGAATCTCTGGGGCCCATATAACCTGTCCTAGCCATTAGAGGTATCTCAAGCTGGATGGCTGCCTTGGGAGGTAGATGTTGGACTAAGAAACTGGCAGATGGCCACTGAGTTAATAACCTTTAATGAGAAGCCCTAGAAGCTACTGCTCGCTCTTTCAGGCATAAGGCTAGGGCAGCCTGTTCCACTTAGCTGCAGAGGTGGAGGGGCCATACCTCTTTCCTTTCCACCTTGGAACCCCAAGTGTGTGTTTATGTTTGTGAGTTGGGTTTGATTGCCAGGCCTGGAAGGGTCCTTGGGAATCTTCTAGTATAATCCTTTGCCAGTCTCATTGGAGTACTTGAACCCTGATCTCCAAACTCCCAAGCCAGTTTTCTTTTCACAGGAGCTACTCCTTTTTTGCACCACTAGGGGAGCATTTCCTCCCAGAAAAGGGTCGTAGAACCTGTCTTTTAACTTGTCTTCATTCAAGAAGCAACAGGCATGTATTTATTAAACATTTGCCATATGCCAGCCACTAGGCTATATGCCAGGGACACACAAAGACAAAACCAAAATAGCCCTTGTCCTCAGCGCTTACATTTTCTGGGGATCAAACAGTATGTACATGGATGAGTAAATAAAAAGTAAATACAAAATACTTTTGTGGGAGGAGGGGCTAGTAACTGAGAATGAAAAAAAAAAAAAAATGGTGAGCCTGGAAAGAACCTCCGGGTTTTAAGAGGCAGAAGAGGAGGGAGTGGCTCCAGGTATGAGGAAACAGATGGGAGATGGAATGAGGGATGAGAGGAACCGAAAAAGGCCATTTTGGCTAGAGTCGAGTCCATGAGACTATCAGGCCCCAAATGCCAAAAGAATGAATTTGTATTTGATCCCAGAGGGAATAAATAGGTAGGGAAATCACTGGAGTTTTTTGGGCGGGGGCAGGAGATGGTCAGATCTCTATTTCAGGAATGATAAAATTGCCTGCTGTAGGAAAGATGGATTGGAGAGGGGAAGAAACCACAGGTACCAAGACCAATTACTGCGACGGACAGACCTGGTGAGAGGCCAGGAGAGTCTGAACTATGAGTCGGGGTCACGTAATCGGAAAGAAGACAGTTTTCTAAGTGACTGGTTAAAAGTCAGTTGGCTACTGTGAAGGCCTTAACTATTCTAACCAATTCAAGGATCCAAGCCAACTCCAAGGGCCCCATGATGAAGAATGCCATCATTACCACCAAAGGAACTGATGAAGTCTGAATGTAGACCGAAGCAGGCTGTTTTCTGCTTAATTTCCCTCATGAGTTCCTTCTTGTAAGTGTGATACATGTCTTCTTGCACAACATGATGAATATGGAAATGTGTATTACATGATGGCACAGGTATAACCTATATCAGATTTCTGCCCTTCTTAGGGAGGAAACAGAGGAGGGAGGAGAGTTTGGATCCAAAAATTCAGAAAACAAATGTTAAAAAATGTGTCTACATGTAACTTGGGAAAAAATACAATAACAAAAATTCCTTTAAAGTGAGTTGCCTGCATACTTGGAACCAGGGGCTTCAGATGCCAATGTCTCACCAATGTCAAATGGAACCCGAATCCCATGTCCCCAGGGACTTCCTCACCCCTGCAATTGCTGCCATTGCTCCCTAAACTTGAAGGCCCACAAATTGGCCACGCACCAGCAGTAGAAAACATGCTAGACTCGAGTCAGAAGCCCTGGGGTTAATGTCCCAGCCCTTCTTCGCTGTGAGGCGTGGGCAAGTGCCTTTTCTCTGGACCTCTCTGGAGCCTCATCTATAAAATAAATGTTTGCTGAATTTAAATGAACATGGCTGTTGGGGCTCAGTGATCCCAGCGGTGCCTTCGGTTCTGACGATCTGTGAGGCAGTGGCAGAACCCTGTCTCCTGCCTCTAAGGTCCGGGCTCCATCTACCAACTCTGAGTTCTTGAAGGCAAGACTCTCAGGGGCTTGGGTTTAGTTGTTCATTCAGCCACAACCATTTAGTGGGGAGTGAGAGAAGATAAACTCAGAAGAGTCTAAGAAGGAATGGCTCAATAGTGAGGATAAGCAGCGTTACAGAAACCAAGGGAGGACAGAAGCCAGGAGGAGGGTGGTCAGAAGGGTCAAGGAACATGAAGATAGAGAATGGCTAAATCCAGTGAAAAGCCTTTCTAAGTGGAGGCCAAGAGGGTTGAAGTTGAAAGAGTGGCTAGTGAGGAGCAGTGACTGCTTTAAGAGTTTAACAGCAAAAGAGAATATAGGACAATAGCAGAGGAGATAGCAGGCTCAAAGGAAGAAAGTTTTTATTTTATTTTATTTTTAACACTAGGGTAGAAGTGCCATGATTGTACAGTAGCGGGCAGGAGAAACTGATAAAGAGTGGGAAGGGACGACCAAGGGGCAGGCTTCACACTGTAAGGCCTGAGACTGTAGCAAAGTTAGTTTGTAACCTTAGAGTGAACTATTATTTCTCAGACCCAAAGCAAAAAAGGAAGGGGCTCGGGTTAAGATATAGTGGGGTTCTAGGGTAGGAGGCATAGTGGATGAAAGGCTAGGAGTCAGGAAAACATGAGTTCAAATCTAACCTCAGGTACCTCCTAGCAGTGTGTCCCTGGGTAAGTCATTAAACTAATATGCCAGTTCCCTTATCTCTAAAACAGGGGTAATAATAGCACCTGGGGTGGGGGTGGGGGGGTTGTGAGGATCAAATGAAATGTAAAGAGCTTAGCACAGTGCCTGGGGCATAGTAAGGGAAATAGAAAAGTTAGTTATAATTATTCTGAGGTAGGGAGTTAAAGAGAGGAGAAAGATCCAAGTATAATGGTGCAGATTTTTTCAGTGAAGCCAGAGGTAACAGTTATCTTCTGAAAATGTTAGGGTGGCCTTGAGAAGGGAAGAAATGACCCAGCGTGCCCACTGCAGAGAGCAAGAGAGCCAATCAGCTACTATGTAGCAGCTGTGGCCAGGAGATTAAAGAACATGGATTTGTTTTGAAGCAGGGAACAGATTGGGAACTTCCTCAGGAGCTCGGGAGTGGGGCAAAAAGGTGGAGGCTGGGAGCCACAGAGAACTGAGGATCGGTAGGGCCTGAGCCAAGTTTAGTGGAGGAAGAAGCCACCTGAAGGCAAAAAACTGAGACTGGAGTTCTAACTCGTAGCAGTGTGACAATGACTAGGAAACTAAATCCTAGTGCCTGCCTGCCTTCTGAGACCCCCTTCAATTTATCCAGTCTCTATCTTGTTCCTCCATATTGTTGTTGATGAATATTGTGTCTCCCCTATAAGACTGTAAAGTCCTTAAGACTGGCAGCAAGGAAGCGGGTGGGTAGGAGCAGAGAGGTAGCTTGGTGGATAAAGAGCCAGGCCTAGATTGGGGAGGTCCTGGGTTCAAATTTGGCCACAGGCTCTTCCTAGTTGTGTGACCTTTGGCAAGTCAACCCCCTTTGCCTAGCCCTTACCCCTCTTCTGCCTTGAAGCCAAAACTCAGTATGGATTCTAAGACAGAAGGTATGGGTTAAAAAAAAAAAAAAAAAAAAAGACTGGACTGTTTTTTGCCTTTCTTTGTGCCCTCAATGTGTGACACATAGTAGGTGCTTAATAAATGGTAGCTGACTGGCTAAATACCTCTTTTTTTCTGAACCTCATCTTCCTTCTCTGTCATATGGAGAATAATCCTTTCTCTACCACTAAACTCAGAGTTGCTGTGATGAAAACACTTTGTAAAATTCGACAGAAACAGGAGCCAGGACTAATATGTCTATTTCTAAATCCTCTTTGCTTTTTATTCACACTCAACCAACCTTCACCCCATGGCAACCAGGCTGGAGGAGGGAAGAGAGCTCAGAGGAAAGAAATCCACAGATAATAAGAGAATGCTGTTTTAGCCAATTATTTTTCTTCCTCTGTCTCCCACACCTCTCCTTGTGGCTGGCCTTGGAGGGAAAAGCCTTGGCCTAGGAGTTAGACTCCCAGCTAGTCCCGGCTCTGCCCCTGACTCACATATCAGCAGAGGGAGAAAGGCCTTGAAAGATCAGGGAGGCCAACCCTCTCTTTCTGCAGAAGAGGAAACTAAAAGCCCAGAGCATGGAAGGGAATCGTCCAGTCCAGGGTCACACAGCAGCAAAGCCAGGTCTTCTGACTTCAAATATAGGGCTTTCTTTGCCAAACTGTGCTGCCTCACTGGGTGACACTGGAAAAATCAGTCCATGAGTTACAAGACATTTATTAAGTGCCTACTATGTGGCAGGCTTGGGGCTAAGGGATAGGAATACAAAGGAAAGCCAAAAGTCTCAGCCCTGAGGGAGCTTACAATTTAATGGAGTGGGGCAGGGGGAGGAGAGAATGACGTGCAAATAACTATGTACAAATGATAAATCTCTATGTAAATTGGGGGTAGATTCAGAGAGAAATTCAGATTAATCAAGATTAAGGAAGACTGGGAAAGACTCTTTGCAGAAAGTGAAACTTTAGATGAGATTTGATGAAAGTCAGGGAAGCCAGGAGGTGATGAGAAGGGAGAGTATTCCAGGAATGGAGGTCAGACACAAGAATGCTTGGAATAGGAAGATGAATGTTGCAACTGAGGAACAACAAGAAAGCCACTTTTCCATTCTGGGCCTAAACCTTCTCATTCTTTAAATTCAAGAAAATGGGACAGAGTCCGAAAACCCAAAGACAAAAGCCATCTTCATGAGACTCATAAGCTGTCCCTACCAGGACAGAAAAGACAGACTGTTCATTTGAGTCCAACCTAGTCTAAAAGTAACAAGAGGGTCAAGGTATGGGCTTGTCTGAATGTTTAAGCATACTAGAAGGCAATACAGAAAGAATCAAGCAAGTCAGTAGAAAAAGAGCAGACTAGCTCTGGGGTCAGTGTATTTGGGTTTAATTCCCAGTTCTGGTGTTTACTACATGTGTGACCTTGGGCAAATCACTTGACCTCTTTGGGCCTCAGTTTCCTCATCTGTAAAATGAGGGGGCTTGGCTAGATGGCCTTTGAGGTCAGTTTTTTTTTTTTGCTCTAGACCTATGACCTTATCCTCTGGTTCTAGAGAGATCCTGCCAGGCCTTCCCATGGGTAATAACTAATAACATCCCAGAGAGTTTTCATTTTTTCCTTTGATTCTCACAACAAAAGATGGGGACATTTGCTATTCTCATTGTACAGGTATAGGAACTGAGGCCAAAGTAACAGAAAGGGGTGGTGGCAGAGATTAGATCCCCTGTCTCCTGATTCCTCGGAATATGAAAGATGTTGGAAGTCATCTTTTTGAAGATGAGGAAACTGGGAAATGATTTGCTTAAGTATATAGTTTTATTACATAGTTGATAAGTGTCAGATCTGGGGCTGGTGACCCTCAATACTATTCCCAAAAGCAAGTTGTCAGAGTTTCCATTCAGGGCAGTATAAAAAAACTCAGTCCATGTACTTTATTGAAGTGACTGAGCAGCTGACTGGACCCTTTGGAAGAACTATTGTAGTCTTCTCAATCCCCTGGATCCCGTTGGCAACTACGATGGGGACCAAGGACCCATGAATGAGAGTCAGTCACAAGCATGAATGTCTACCATATGTATGACACTGAAGTCTCTGAGTCTAACCACTCATGTTTTAGCCAAGGGTCTGGCACTGATGCCCTTCTTTATCTGGGCATTCAAACACTCACCAAACCTTCTCTATAAGATAGGACCTCATAATACTCACTCTTCTTACCAGGCTTTTTAATTCAGTAGACCTGGATTGAACTTCCAGCTCTGGCAGTCACTAAGTGTGACACCCTTCCTGGTCTCAGCTTCCTCAACATAAAACCAGAGGGTTCCTGATTACTGATGAGCTTTGAAATCCCTTCCACCTCTGCCATTTGGGGGGTATTCACTACAGGTTCAAGAAAAAGGAAGCTAAGTATCCCTGTTACAGATACATAGAATTTCAGATCTGGAAGAACTTTGGGATATTTAATCCAAATGTGGGCTGAACAGAAATCTCCTGCCCAACATTCCCTAGGGATCATCTAGCCTCTAAATCAACACTTCTAAGGAGGCCCTGGTTCTACCAGATGACTGATTCCAAGTGCTTTTAATTTAGTATTAATCTGCTTCTTCCCAAACCATTCTAGTTCTGACCTCGGGGCAAATATTTAAAGACATCTATCAAGGCCTATCCATACTGGTTATAGAGTCCACAAAGTGGAGTCTACAGAAGAGGATTATTATGATCTTGTTAGGAGTTCTTCCAGTTCTACCAGGATTTTAGATTATGACAGTGAATCCACACACCAACTCTGCCAAAGTTGTCAAGAAAATAACGCCCATTTATCCAACCCTTCAAGGATCACACAATACTTTCCCTTAGATTAGGAGGATGGAGTAAATAGTGCAAACACTATTCTCATATTTCAAAAGAGAAAACAGAACAAGAGAGGGAAAGGAACTTGCCTAAAGTCACACAGCAAGTTAGAGGCTGGGTGGAGCTGGAATACAGGTCGTGACTCCCCCAATCCAATGCTCCTTCTACCGAATCAGAAACTGGACTCGTGTTCAAAGCAGGAGAGGGTAGAGTCAGGCAGGACATCCCTACTTCTCAATCTCCTTCCAAAGTCAGCCCTTCTAATTCTCAGATATTAACGACCTCCTCCCGATCCTCCCCCCGCCCCCCCACCGGGCTTCTGTGACACAGATGGGGGTGGGGGAGATGGTGGCAATCCAAACCGCCTTCCCGGGGGAGGCGGCTCTCACCAGCCTACATCAAGCTCTCCTGGTGCCTAGGCCTTTGTGCTAAGGTCTGGGCAGAGCCGGGCGCTCTGGGGCGGGGAGCAGAAGGGGGTTTCGAAGGCGCCCTGGGGGTCGGGGCTCGGGCAGAGGGAGCTGTGGCTTTAAGAGCCGCGGCTCTAAGACCATGTGCTCGGCGTCAAACAAAAGCAACAAACAAAGGAGCGGGAGGCGGCGGCTGCTGCGCTCCGGACGGTTACATTTCCTCACAGAACAGGGGGGAGGGGGCCAAAGGGGAAAGGGGAGAACGCCTCCCAATACTCCCTCTGTGCCCAGCTCCAGAAGTCTGGGTGGCCACGGCTTCCCTGCCTGGCCTCACTTCTACCAGGGTCAACGGTGAAGGGAGGAAGGGAGAGGATGAAGTGGGAATTTCCTTCCTTCTCCCCCCCCAGGATGGGACCAACTTTGACTCTCCGGCCTTACACCCCTCCCCCCGCGACCCACCGCGCATCTGGAATTAACCCCTAAAAGGCCAAGCCACTGTGCCCCATCCTGCCCCAGGGCAAGGGCTCTAGGGGGCTGGAGCTCCAGAGGCTGGGAGGAAAGGGGCAATAAATGGAGGGAGGGGAGTGGGTGAGCTCACTCACCTGCGGAACAGAGAGGCCAAGCGAGGTGAGGCGAAGCGGCCGTTCAGCCTCACGGCTGCAGCCCCGGGGCCGCTTCCCTTTGTTCCCGAGCCTGGACGGCTGGATCCGGCCCGAGAGCGGAGCGAGGCTGGGGGCGCAGCTCGGCCCCTTTAAGAACCCCCGCCCTGCGGAACAATGTCTACCGCCCTCCCCTCACCCCTCACCCCCGCCCCCCCGCCGGGCTTCTTCCGGCGACTCTTTGTTTTCTCCGACG
>NC_058131.1:354445528-354454711 GCF_016433145.1 Gracilinanus agilis | reverse complement strand
CAGCCCCGGGGCCGCTTCCCTTTGTTCCCGAGCCTGGACGGCTGGATCCGGCCCGAGAGCGGAGCGAGGCTGGGGGCGCAGCTCGGCCCCTTTAAGAACCCCCGCCCTGCGGAACAATGTCTACCGCCCTCCCCTCACCCCTCACCCCCGCCCCCCCGCCGGGCTTCTTCCGGCGACTCTTTGTTTTCTCCGACGACCGCGTCGCCCCCCTTTCCCCCCCACCCCGAGCGAGCCCGGGGCTGGGGCCGGGGGGGAGCGGGCCGCGGGCCGATCCCCAGCCGGGGCCGCCGCCACCGCCGCCTCCTGATCCCTGTTCCGGGGTAACTGGCCCTTTAAGAACTGTCCGCGGCGGCGGCAGCGGGGGGATGGAACGAACCAAACATTTGATTCACAACATTCGGGGGCCGCGAGCGCAGCGGCGGGAGCGCGCGCCAAGGCTCGCGGGGGACGGGAGAAGGGAAGGACGCGGGAGCGCGCCAGGCTCTAAGACTCTCCTCCTCCTGTTCCGCTCCTCCCCACTGTGTGTGGGAGGGCTCAGGACCCCTCCCCCACCCCACGGAGCACGTGATTCCTAGGCCCGCCATTTTGGGGTAGGGGGAGTTTTTCTTACTCCCCTCCCCTTTCTTTCCTCTCCCCGCGTATTTTTCCCGGTCTACTACCAAGCTAGGACGTGGTGATTGTCCGGTACCCATTAAGCAACCAATAGATCCAGAGTTGGAAGAGGTTAGGCTACATTCTTAAGAACCATCAAATCTAACTTATTTTACAAAGTGGGGGAACTGAGGCCTGGAGTCCTGAGAGAGAAAAATAAATTGGCCAAGGTCATACAAGTCAGTGGAAGGGCTGGGATTTAATTTTAAATCAAATGTCTTAAATAACCTACTGTAGGTATTTGGAGGCTCATTGTCATGAAAATCTAAACTTTGCCAGTGAGGGAAAAGGGAGGAGTAACCATTAAGGGGCTGGGGAAATCATGGGGTCGTTAATTGTGGCATCCTTTTCTTGCAAGCCCTGGTGGTTGTCTCTGAAGGACTCCCAGTGCTAAAAAGAGGGCCATGTAAGGAAGTTTAAAAGCACTAGTTAACACAGATCTGGAACAGACCTCAGATCATCTAGTCCGACAGCTTCACCTTACAAACGAAGCCCACAAAATTTAAATTACTTAAATTTACTTGCCCAAGATAGTAACTATCAGAGCCATGACATGAACCCACCTCCTCTGACTCCGGAGTCAGTTCTCCTTCCACTTCACATGGTTCAGTGGCCTTGGAAGTACTTTGAAAAGAATCCGGGTTACTTATTACCTAGGCAAGTTACTCTGGGTCTATCCTTGAGTGTAAAATTAAAGATAGATATTCTGTGATTTTGAATGTTCCTTCAAGCTATCAAGAGGGCCAGACACTGGTTCTTGCATGTTAATTTCTAGAGTTCCTTCCAGCTATAACAAACAATCTTTAGTCTTGTAAGGCTCACAAGCTACACAACTTCCTCATGGCAGGTAGTATCTATGCCCCTAGAAGAAAGGCTCACAAGAGAACTTGCTCAGAGGTCACAGTGTCTTGAATTGATTCATGGGACCTTGCATCTATCTTACAATATTAATTTCATCCAAAATGAGGATGTAATCAAAGAAGGGGCAGGATTTTCTCTTGGAGTCAGCCAGACATAAGACTTAGTAGGGCCCCAGGTGTTGCCCAGTAGGGAGTGGAAACTCCAAAAGCCAAGTGGCCTGGAAGTGTCATTTCTAGCGATGACGTCACTTTGGGCTGCGCTGCACTGCGATGACGTCAGACTAACCCAGAGTTACTTCTCCACCTTTCAGTGTTTACAGCGGGGCCCCTTTAAGAAAAAGAACCTGGGGCGCGGCCAATGAGAGACTCCAGATGCAAATTAGCTAACGTCTACCTAGTGCGGATTGGCTGTACGAAAGATTAGGTCACAATCTTATCTTCTCTCTCCTATTCCTCCACCCCCAACCCCGGTTTATAGTGGGCGAACCCAACTGCGAAGAGGAGGAGCCGAGAAAACTTTGTGAGCCTAAGCTTCCAGGCAGAGGCACGGGGGACGGAACCCAGCTCAGCCCAGCCCAGCCCAACCCAGCCCAGCCCAGCCCAGCCCAGCTAAGCGTGCTAGCTACGCTTTTCTCTCCGACTTGGTCGAGGAGGCCTCCCCCTTCGGGCGGAGCTTCTGTGCATCTGGTGCGGTCACTCCAGAAAGTGGCCTAGGAGATCATCTAGTCCAAGCCACTAATTTTTACGAAGAAAAGAGATCCAGAGAGAAAGGGGCTTGCCCAGGGTCAGCGAGCGGGGTGGGTGGCAGAATCCTAACTGGAACCCCAGCGGTCCCTACGCCCATCTGGCCAGGCCGGGGGCCCTCTCTGGGGAGTGGAGCTGGCCTGTGGCCATAAGCCTTGGCCTTACCCCCAGTTCCCAGAGAAGCTTTTAGAGCAACCCTCCCTCTGCACCTGCCAGCCCCACTCATGGCTTCCCAGGCTATAATTGGTGAAAGAAACCAGTACTCGTCGCGCTGCTGCCCCTGCCCGCCTCCCCCATCCTCATGTTAGAGATATCACCCTTAGAAAATACATTTGGACTTAGAAAATAGATTTGGATAAATACACCCTTAGAAAATACATTTGGGGAAGAGTTTGAATCTCACTAACTAATAGTAGCAGAGTGACCTAACAAGTGACCTTGGGACAAGTCGCTTCCCTTCCCTGAGGCAAACTTTTCTCCTCATAGCACCATCCCTGCCCTATCTTATTTTATGTCCTAAGGCCCCTCCCATTTTTTATATTCTATGTTCTTTCAGTGCTCTATGTTCTGAGGTCCCTTCCAAGTCTCACTTTTTCAGAGTTCTAGGATCTGAAATCCTTTTCTGTTTTGTCCAGTTCTGACATTCTGTGCGCCCCACTCAAGTTTGCTTTCTCCATGGGATCAGGACCCAATGATTGATTGATTGATCCTTTGCTTCTGCAAATCTAAAAGACTGAGCCTAGCCCAGTGACTGATTTCATTGCCATATCAGACTCTCTACCAATGTAGGCCCAGCACCCTCTAGGCTTACTTTTAGAGTTGCCTAGAGAGCACTGAGAGATTGACTTTGCCCAAGGTCACTTAGCCAGAATGTGTCAAGAGTTGTAATTTGAACCCTAGGACTTCCTTGCTGATTCAGGGCCAGCTTTTTATCCTCCTTTCCATACTACTTTTCTACATGTATATATTTAAGATGTGTGCTTCAGTCATATAATTTTTTCTCTTAACTGCCTAAACTACATCAAATCTGAACTCTGATTGCCATTCAAGTCTCCACAATCTGTCACTTCACTACCTAGCCAGCTTCAATTTTGCTTCTGAGTTAACATTAACACTATATACTCCAGGAGTTCTAAAGAGAGGGCCTGGGTTTGATGTATTCTAAAAGCCCTTCCAATCAAAGATCAGAGGAATTGGAAGCCAGTTCAGCTAACAGGACTCAGAGAAGCAACACAGGACTGGATCTGATCTCACAACCATCAACACTACTTGCTCCCACAGTTTGTTATATGATATATGGGAGTCCCAGAATAGCTAATCTTTGAGGCCTAAGGAGGACAGACACTTATGAATAGCCACCTGATGATATCAAGCCCTGGTAATGGCACATGGGAAGGGGAGACAACTCTAGTGGCCTCTCAACCTTTTCTATTCTCTTCTGCAGCCATGCCAGGTCACAGGGCCCAGCTTATCATAGGACTTGTACATTCCCTTATAATATGTATATTTTCACACTCTCCATACCAAGACCAGTCTATTCCAACCATCTTGTGGCTTTAGCATGCACTTCTTGGTACCTTAAATACTCTAGTGAGCCTGACATAATTAATCAATTCCTTCTCTAAATAGTCTTGCAGGGGTAAGAGCTATGGAGGGAATTTCCCTGTACAGCACAAGATCTGGAGTTGGGAGGCACCATAAAGAACATTCAGTATTTTATCCTAATTTTACAAGATGGAGAACTCTGGGAAAAGGGAAGCAGATTGGGGCTCAGATCCAAGGTATAACCAACCACTAGTATCAGTACTCATTTCAAAGATAAGGTTAGTGAAGTAGGACCAGAGAGGGAAATGTTTTTGTCCTCTATTCCTAGACCTTGCTAAAATCCTTGCTGTTCTAACATCCTATAAGTTATGATTTGGCACTCACTTCCCCCACTCTAACTCAGACCATTTTTCAGTGATCACAATCTAGAATCTCATCTGGGATTTCTTTATGTCAGTGTCCAGGAGTACTCTGAGAGAGCCTGGGTGCTCTGGAGAGACTAGTACTACCATTCACTGTATAGGTTTATTTTTTTGGTGGGGAAGGAAGGAAGGAAGGAAGGGTGCAGGGAGAAAAACAGCAAGAGACCAGGTGCCTGGTGTTGGAAGGAGATGGCCTCCAGCAAATGTACCTCTTTGCAAGGACAGGAAGTCTGGGTGCTTGTAGAGGCCAGCAGCAGGCTTCATTTCCTGCTTTTGAACCACATCTGCTCAGCCTTCTCACCTACAAAAGACTGCTCACAGCCATAGTAGGGATTGGGGGAAGGGGAAAGGCCACCTGCCCAGAAGTACCTATTCTCCTAGACATAAAAAACATTTTTCTTACAGGGATCCTCACACCTCTCCCTCTACAAGGCAGTTTCTCCTCCATTTTCTTACAAGGGGAGCAGCTGCCCAGACAGGTTAAGCAGTTGGCAGAATCCACACAGCACACTAGTTGTCCTAGAGATAACAAAGCACTCTCCAAATCTTAAAGTGCCATATAGATGCTAGCCTGGAGTGCTCAGTCATATGAGTATCCTTTGGAGAGATTTGGGGAGGTTTATCCTGGGGAAGAGAAGCCTGAGGAAAGCTATGATTACTTCAGGAATCTGAGGGCTCTCATTGGGAAAAGAAATCTAACTTGTTGACAGAACTAGGTGCAACAAATTGACAAAGGTTGTGGACTGGATGATTTTGATTCAAAATGAGGAACAAAGTCCTAACAGAGCTATGCAAATGGGAAATGGGTTGCCAGAGGAGGTAGTTTGTCAAAACAGGAAGCTGGGTGACCCTTTGATAGGAATGTTGTAAAGGGGCTTTCTCTTTAGGTATGGGTTGGATCTTTGAGGACCTAACTCAGATTCTTTGGCATTCAGTGGAGGGTAGCAGGTGGTGGTAGCAGGAGGATGGCTGGGAAATATTTCTCTAAGGTCTAGACTTTCTCTTCCAAAAGTCTGACCCCCACCTAACAACTTTCTAATTAGAATAGTTGATAGTCTCTTGGCTCTCCACTTAGGTCTGGAGTCAATGAAGCAGTGTTTATAACTGAGTTTAGGTCTATATAAAGTTCACACTGCCTGGCTTCCTAAAGGAGAGCTGAACTTCAACGTAAAGATAGCTAGAAGTGGCATCATGGATAGAGCACTGGGTTTGGAATCAGGAAAACTCATCTTCATGAGTTCAAATGTGGCCTTGAACATTTACTACCTTTGTGACCCTGGGCAAAACACTTAATCCTGTTGGCCTCAGTTTCTTCATCTGATAAATAAGCTGGAGAAAGAAATGGCAAACCACTCTAGTATCTTTGCCAAGAAAACCCCAAAGGGAGTCATGAATCAGATGTGACTGAAAACAACTGAACAACAGAAGTTCCAAGAGGTGGTGATGAGTAGAGAGAGTATTTCAGGCACAGGGATTGTCCTTGAAAAGGTAGGAAACCAGGAGGTGGAATGTCCTGAAGGGGCAACAGCTAATAGAACATATTCAGACACAATCATAAACTTGGGAACAGACATGATATACACAAAATGAATAAAAAGCAATTTTTGAGAGGTATACTAATACATTACTGAGGGAAATCAGAAGAAAAGACTTCTAAGGAGGTAATATTTGTTTTGAGCCTTAAAGGAGGCCACTGGTTCCACTGAAGACCTGGCATTTGAAACCCTACAATCTGATGCTACCCTGCCTTTTTCGCCTTATCTCATGATATGCTCCAGTCAAACCAGGGGGCTCTCCTGGTCCACTTTTCATAACATAGCTTGTACCTCAAGGGACACCTCCTTCAAAAGGCTATTTCTGATTTCCCTTAGTTGCTAGTACCAACCTCCCAAAATACTCTGTATTTATTTTGCATGTACCCTGTATTTTTATCTGTGAACATGTATTTGCCCATTAGAATGTAAACTCTGAGGCCTATCTGCTATTTTGGTTCCTCTCTGCACAAAGCAGTTGCCCTGCACATAGTAGGAACTTAATGTTTATCCATTGATTGTATCTTTGCTCTGGAGGAGGCTCTCTTGAAACTGGATGGTTTAGATCTTTGATGTTCCTTCCAAATGACTTTTTGCCCATTTAGTCCATGACCACATTTATAGGACCATAGGTGTTAAGACTCAAAAGGATTTTAGAAATTGTCAGTTCCAATCTTTAAATGAAAACCCCCAGTAGGGGCAGGTAAATGGGTCAGTGGATAGGGTGCCTAAGGTCTTCTTATATGTCCCACATAGGTGAGTGCTGAGATTCAGTATCGGTGCCATTATATTTTTTACTCCTTTTTGTGTTTATAGGGAATGTTCAGGAAGCAGAGTTTCATTTTATAGAAAGAAAAAAATGAGGCACAGAAATTTATGATACAAAGAACTTATGAATTGAAAGTCAGATGATATGGGCTTAAGTTCTAGCTGAGCTACTTATTAGCCCTGATATCAGGTAAGTAATATTTTTTCTGGTGGTATTTCTTCATCCTTATCCTATTTCTGCCTGAAGTAAAATTTGCCCTGGCTTCACAACATTATTTTTGCCTACTAACTCATAACTGTGCTTGATAGGTATCTAGCAGGATTGACTGTGTCTCAGAGGGAAACGGTTAGACCTTGGGGATTGTCTGCTCCAGGGAAAAGGATACAATGCATCATTAGGGATCATTTATCCCAGGAGTTGAAGATGATGTCTCTTTAGGGATTATCTATTCTAGGAGAAAGTTTGACAGACTCTCTGTTCAAGGTAGAAGTTGTTGTGAATTCTTAGGAAGTATCTTTCTGAGATGGAAAGTGGGTCCTCAAGGACCATCTGTCCCAGAGGACAGGCAGATAGTTCCATAGGGTTCATCTGCTCCAGGAGAATAAAATAAAGGGTCATGACTAATAACCATGCTGCTCCAAAGAAATCTCAGGAGTGCAATATAGCCCCTATTTGACCTGTGGGGGGTGGGGTGGAAGCCACCATACATTTAATCATAGAATTTAAAGCTGGAAAGGGTCTTAAGTGAGATTAGCTAGTCCAAATCTTTCATTTTAGAAGACTAAGGCACTTCAAAAGGAAGGGATTTACTCAGGTGACAGGCAGGAGTAGTGAGTAGCAGAACTAGAATTTGTGTCCATGTCCTCTGCCTCCTCAGTCCACATTCCATGCAACCTCTTTATAAATTCATTGGGGTACTTTGTTACCTCAGCTCAAAACCATTCAGAGCTTAGAATCTCAGAAAAGAGATCAGGGTCTTTCCTCAGAAACCTCAGGTTTCTAAGTTTATGCCCTTCAGCGATTTCTCCCACCCTTTACCCAATGCAGAACTCTTCTGCACATCATTCCTGAAAGAAATCCCACTTCAGAGAGGCTGAACTGCCTATGATCTCCCCCTCTGGATATCGTCTGCTATATCTTAGGAAGTTCTTTCTCCTCTGGAGCTGAAATCCACCTTTCCTAGTCCTCTAGGGGAAAAGCGCAGAAATCCTTAAATAAGAGGCCCCTTGCTCTCCCATCCCGCCAGTTCCGTGGTTAAATAGTTTTCCTAAGCACAACTGTCCCTATTTTACAGGAGTGGAAGCTGAGAACCAGAGAGTGAGGCATGCAGGATCGCAAAGCTGGTTCGAGGAAGACCCAGAACTCAAAATGATGATGTCTTTGAACTGGGAGTTCTCATCTCTTTCTGCAATTGCTCGGGGAGTCGGGGGAGACTGGTTAGCCGGGACAGCACTCGGCTCCGGACCGCCGAACAGAGCAGCGTGCGCTCTCAGCGTAGCTCAAGTTTCGATAGCAGAGCGTGCTTCTAGGAGCGGTGCATGCTGGGACTTGTAGTCCGATGGCTGGTGGAGTTGGTGGGAGGCACGCCTCCTTTGCCAAGCTCTGTTGTCCCAGTGCAGGCTGCAGCAAGTGGTCTCTCGGGGAGGCCGGAGGCTGGGAGTCCCGGGGTAAGGGAAAGCGTCCCGAGGCAGGAAGCTGGAGGAGGGGCGGACTCGGAAATCCGAGCTCCCAGTGGAGCTTCCTTGCTCGGCTCAACTGGGGAAGTTCGCATCCGGCCTGAGTGCCTGGACAACGCAACCGTCCGGCACTCAACTTAAACAACGCTCTGTACTGGAAAGGGCGCAGGATTTGCAGTCAGAAAGATCATGGTTCGAATCTCGACTGCTACTTAGTGTGACCTTGGATAAGTCATACTAGGCCTCAGTTGCCTTATCTGTAAAATGAGGTGATGGGGACTAGATGGTTCCTAAGAGGCGTTCCAGATCTAAATCCCATAGAGTCCACAGCTCAGCGAGGGGGCTCAGGTGCTGGAGTACTGCGAAGGGGGCGGCGCTAAGGCAAAGAAGGAGCGGAAGATCCCCTCCCCCGCCCTAGAGAAAGGGAGACCCAGCTGTCTTCCTGCCCCCAAGGCGAAGCCCTCAGCCCGAGTCAGAGCCTCCCCCGGCCACGATCGAAGAGTCCCGCACCCACAGATTCACTGGAGATGTTCTGCTGAGGGGGGGCTGGGGGGGGGGTGCCAAACGGCAATAGAGCCTGGAAGGGCCCAGCATCTCTTCTCTGTGCCCGTGGGCACGGGGATACAACGCGCACCCTCCCCTAGCTCCCTTACGTAACCATCCATCCTGGGTATCCGGTTGTCCCCCGAGCTTCACAGCGGGCCCTGCTTTTACTCAACTTCTTTCCCGCCGCCCCCCCCTCCACTCTCCCATGACCGTCCTCCGCCCCGGCTCCCCCAGAGCAGACCCCCATCCCCCACCCTTCGGTACCCAACAGCTCTCTCCGCTTTCACGCCTTCCCAGCCTGGGGCCCGAAAACCAGGCGGCCACTCCCCCTCCCCGCTGACCCGCCGACCTCGTGTGTCCAGGACCCTGGGACTTAGCCTTCCTTCCCCAGCCTTTCGCCTCCTGCAGCACCTCAGGGCTCAACCCCCTTTCTGCCAG
>NC_058131.1:354415081-354443646 GCF_016433145.1 Gracilinanus agilis | reverse complement strand
GGGGGGGGTGCCAAACGGCAATAGAGCCTGGAAGGGCCCAGCATCTCTTCTCTGTGCCCGTGGGCACGGGGATACAACGCGCACCCTCCCCTAGCTCCCTTACGTAACCATCCATCCTGGGTATCCGGTTGTCCCCCGAGCTTCACAGCGGGCCCTGCTTTTACTCAACTTCTTTCCCGCCGCCCCCCCCTCCACTCTCCCATGACCGTCCTCCGCCCCGGCTCCCCCAGAGCAGACCCCCATCCCCCACCCTTCGGTACCCAACAGCTCTCTCCGCTTTCACGCCTTCCCAGCCTGGGGCCCGAAAACCAGGCGGCCACTCCCCCTCCCCGCTGACCCGCCGACCTCGTGTGTCCAGGACCCTGGGACTTAGCCTTCCTTCCCCAGCCTTTCGCCTCCTGCAGCACCTCAGGGCTCAACCCCCTTTCTGCCAGTCCTGGGGTCTGGGCGGGTGAGGGTGCCTGCGGGAGACCAAAGCTGCTGGAAGGAGAGACCGCGGTTCGGCCACCTTCCCTTCTTCCTCCTGCCGGGGTCTAGGAGAGGCAGCTGGTCCTGCAGCATGGGTGCACAGGGTTCCGGGAGCTGCAGCTCCTGGGGTGCATTGGGCAGGGGCCGGGCGCAGCGCTCCCCGCCCCCCCCCCGCCCCCCGCTCCTGAAGCACGGAGGCCAGTCTCGGGCGCCTTACCTGCCGCGGCTGCGGGCTCCAGCTGCACGGATCCTCCGGCCCCCAGTGCGTCCCTCGGGCTGTGCTCGCGGCCGCAGCGTCCCCGAGTCCCGACTCCTCTCTGGCCCGCGCGCCACCGCGCGCTCAGCCTCTAGTCATGTTGCCTCGGCAGCCCTGTTGCCAGCCGCCCCCCCGCCCCCCTCCCCCAGCAGCCCGCTACCTGCCTCCCTCCCCCCCTCCGGCCGCCGCCTAGTGGAACGGTCCGCGGACCTCACCATCTGCTCTTCGAAGCGCGGGGCCCCGGCTCCTGCTGCGCAGCCCCCTCAATCCCACCCCGTGCTCCTACAGAGTGGAACGGTCTGTGGGCTTCACCATCTGCGCCCCTAGGGAGAAGGAGGGGGGCAGGGGAGGTCAGAAAGATGTTGCTCCTTGTCTCCTGCAAACCGTTCCCCAGTCCCACTCCCTCAGCCTGGAGCCTGCCTGGATACAGCTGCAGAGGTCCATCCCAAGAGGGCTGGGCTGGGCTGGGGAAAGGGCAAGTGCCAAGGGCATCGGTGTAGTGCCAGCAATGGGGGCTGGGCAGGACGAGACTAGGGGCATTGGGAATCTGATTTAGCAGCAGAGGAGGCCCCGCGCCCCCAGGGGTCCGTTTTACATTTCCGGAACTCCTGAAACACACAATCAGGTCGAGGCTGGCCAGGGAGAAGTGTGGTCAAGCATTGGGTATAGAGAAGCAAGTATAGCTTAAGAACAGTCATCGGTAGGGGAAAGACACGACCATGGAATTTAGAGCTGGCAGAGATCTTAGAAATTATGTAGTTGCTCGCTTTAAAGAAACCCGGCTCAGAGAGGTACTGTGATTTCCTTAGAATCACACAGCAAGCCAGTGGAAGAGTTTGGATTGGGACCAGGGTCTTTTGACGTCAATTCCAGGACCCCCTGGGGAAAACTAAAATTGTCTCTTGTATTAAGGTTCCCCCAGAGGAGAGGGCACAGACCCCAGCCACTCTTCTCCAGTTGAGCACAACAATGGTTCTTAATAGAGTTCTTCCCTTTCACAGCCTTTCCTGTTTCCAATGTAGCCCGCCTCTTCGGCAGTGTCAGTGCTCAGATCCCACTTTCCTTCCTTCCTTTTCAAGGGCAAACTCCTAGTACTGGCTCCCGGTCCCTAGTCAAGCCCTTTATCCGAGAAACTAGACAAATGCTTACATAGGACCAGAGAGTCCTCGAGTGGCACCCAGGCAGTGGATAACCAAGAAACCATGAGAGGGTGTGGCCCTTTCCTTTCAAAAGGATCTTGCGGCTTGTGGGGTAGGGAGAGAGACTGCCCGGGAGAGTCCCCCGCCCCCAAGAATCTCTGCGGGCCGAAGGAACTACAAATTCTAGCGTGCACTGGGTTCTCGTTTGCTTGTTCTCTCTGTCTCTGTCTCTGTCTCTGTCTCTGTCTCTGTCTCTGTCTCTGTCTCTGTCTCTGTCTCTGTCTCTGTCTCTGTCTCTCTCTATCCCCTCCCCCCCCACCTCCACTCCGCCCCTTTACCCTCCCCTCCCGCCACCACTATCCCATTGCACATCGGGAGATGTAGTGCCTGCAGAGCAATCCCCATTAATTAGCCCTGACAGATCCTCTAGCTTTTCCAGCTTTTCTGGAACCTACTCTCTCCAGAGGTAGCCCAGTCCTCTTTTGGTGGACTCTAATCACAGGAGACTTTTCCTTACGTGGAGCCCAACTCTACCTGAAAAACTTCGCTCCATTGTTCCTAGTTCAAGTCAATTTAACAAGTACGGCGTAAGACAAAACCGAAGCCGTCCTCGGCCCCTGGGGCTTATTTTACTGTGGGGATGCAATCTGTACACAGATAAATACCAGGCAATTTGACATCAGAGAGCACGCTAACGACTAGGGATGGGGGGTGGGGGAGGGAGCGGATCTGGGAAAGCTTCCTGGAAGAGCTAGTACTTCAACTGAAACTTCAAGGAAGACGAGTTTGCTGAGAACTGGAGTTAACAAGAATTCTAATATGCAAGGCAGACTGGAAAAAAGTGGCCAGAAATGGGAATGTAGGGCACAACGCCCTGATATCCCGTTCAACGCGAACGAATAATGTCCGAAGGGGAACAGTGAGAAATAAGGCAGCAAAAGTAGATTAAGGCCGGGCTGTGGAGGAGTTTAAAAGCCGTGGTGAGGAGTTTGCATCAGAGGAAGCCACTGACTGTATTTGAACCAGATTTATTTCTTACATATGAGGCTAAACAGACCAGGTTCAATTCCTTCCCATTTCAGTTCTTCAAATATTGGAAGCCAGCAATCATGAACGAATGAATAAATAAGAGTTTTTTTTAGTGCTTACTATGTACCAAACACCATGCTGATTAGTGGAGGGAAAACTAAAGCTGTTTTTAACGAAAGTTAGTAAACAATTGAACTTCAGTTTTAAATCAGCAAATAATTGTTTGAAGTGATTATCGTCAAATATATCACTTTTGATCATACTTGAGAAATTACAAACTTCAGAATATAGCATACATTTATCAGTTTCGCCATTGAAAGATAACTGTTGGAAGTTCAGAGATCCAGTCACAAAAAAAAGGAATCATTTGCTTCAAAAAATATAATGCAACACTGTAGCAAGACAGGTATCTACATGGTTGAAAGCAGAACCCTTAGTCACTAAACAGCGTTACTAAACATTTAAAATAAAACACCATCCAAAGTTAATAGAAAGCAAACTGCTACTTTGGTCATCAAGGGTCTCTGCATAAACCTTAGGAGATGGTTTTTTTTGTTTTTGTTTTTTGTTTTTTAACCCTTACCTTCTGTCTTGGAATCAATACTGTGTGTTGGATCCAAGGCAGAAGAGCGCTAAGGGCTAGGTTATGGGGGTTAAATGACCTGACCAGCTAGGACAGTCTGAAGCCAGATTTGAATCCAGGATGTGGGTCTGGCTCTCAAACCATTGAGCTGCCCTGATAGCAGAAGTCCTAACTAGTGGCGCCCTTTCATGGACATTGTTTGGGACAGAATTTGTTGTTCAGTTCAGTTTGACTTTTTGTGACCTCATTTGGGGTTTTCTTGGCAGAAATACTAGAGTGGTTTGCCATTTCCTTCTCCAGCTCATTTTGGACCTAAGGAAATTGAGGCAAACAGGGTTAAGTGACTTGCCTGGAATCATACAGTTAGTAAATATCTGAGGCTGAATTTGAATTCAGGAAGGTGTCTTCCTGGTTCCAGGCCTACCTCTCTGTCCATTACAATATATAGCAGCAAAACATGAGAAATGGAGACAAATTTGTCTCCTTAGCATCTAAGCCCATAGACTTTGCTAGGGGCTGGTAAGTCACCATACTTTTGCTACAAAGTAGAAACATTTAAAGCTGTATAGAAGAATGAGGGATTCTGTCCCAGAGCTCAGCACATCTGGAGTAAACACAAGATGTGGATGGCATCCTGTGACTCACAGGGGCACCGGACTGCCTGATCACCCACCACTTCCTGTGGCAGGGAGTGGGTCCTTTTGCTCCTCTATCCTCAGAACTATGTCTCTCGAGAAAGGCATTGAATTCCCTAGAATCCAGAGATTCATTCTATAAATTAAACTTCTATTTCTCCCTACTCCTCATCATCCTGAGATTGGCTCAGTTAGAATCTGTCTGAAAGTTAAGGCAAAGTTTACAAATTAGACTAGCAAAGAACACAGAGAAGCAATGGGCTGAATAGGATTGGGAAATCAGGAAAGAGAATCAAAACTTTGTATTATGCTCCTAGGGGATTCTCTCTCAGAGGCCTAACTTGGTGGTGTAAAGGCTATATAGCTTGCGAAATGCAGAAATTTAGAAATTTTTCTATCCCCACATGTTCATATGGGCTATTTATATACAACCTGTGATGGAATCTTAGGAGTTCATATTAGTCTGATCAGCCACAGTTACAGTGTATGTTGACCCTGACATAATGAAGTCATTCTGGTCCTCTTCTATTATAAAGGAACAACAACCATAACATGCCATAACCTACCAAACCTTGCAAGGCTATAGCACCTAAGGGTACAGGGAGCAGGTGAGTCAGTGCCGAGGCCAGTGCTAATAGTCAGGATTTTGGGAAAACATAGCTGAGTTATCCTTTCTAACTTTCCTTGACAGTGCTCATGCATTGGGAATGGCCAAACATTATGCTATCTGAATATAATGGAATATTATTGTGCTGTAAGAAATTATGAAAATGATGGTTTCAGAGAAACCTGGAAAGACTTTTTCCAACCAATGCAGAGTGAAGTGAACAGAACCAGAAGAATACTTTCTACAATAACTACAGCATTGTAAAGTCGAAGAACTTTGAAAGTCTTAAGAACTCTGATCAATGACCAACAATGATTTCAGAAAACTCATAATGAAGTAAGCATGCTATGTACTTCCTGATAGAAAAGTGGGGCAGAGAATGGTTCATATGTATTTTTTGGGACCTAGTATTTGGAATTTTATTTTGCTTGACTATGTATATTTGTTACACGAGTTTTCTGTTTTCTTTTTCAGTTGGAAGAAGAGGTGAGAGAGATTAAAAGTAGATTTTTATTCATTAAAAAAATAAAATGCAGAAGAAGGCTCACCAGGATTCCACGTGACTTGAAAAACTTATTTTAACTTTCAAAAATCACAACTTGCATTGTACAGTGCTTTGAAGTTTATAAAACTTTTTTCACAACAAGTTGAAGTAGGTAATGAAGGTATTGGATAGTTTACATTATAATAGTGGGAGATTGCTGTTTGTCTTTTTTTTTTTTTTTTTTTTTTTTTTTAATCTTACCTTCTAGGGGCAGCTAGGTGACACAGTGGACAGAGAGCCATGCTTAGAGCCTGGAGGTTCTGGATTCAAATTTGATTTCAGATACTTCTTAGCTGTTTGACCCTGGGCAAGTGCCTTAACCCCCATTGTATAGCCCTTACTTCTCTCCTACCTTGGAACCAATATACAGTATTGATTCTAAATCAGAAGGTAAGGGTTTTAAAAAACCCCAAAACTCCTTACCTTATATCTTAGAATTGATACTAAGTATGGGTTCCAAAGTAGAAGAGTGTTAAGGGTGAGGCAACTGGATTTAAGTGACTTTCCCAGAGTTACCTAGCTAGGAAGTAACTGAGGTCAAATTTGAACCCAGGACCTCCAGTCTGTAGGCCTGACATTCGATCCACTGAACCACCTAGCTACCCCAATTGGGGAGACTATATATATATATATCTGGTCACCATTTACATATATATATATGTATATATGTATATGTACATATATATATATGTAAATGGTGACCGGAGAAAGGCAGTTTTGTCCTCATAAAGTTCTGGAGATAAGCCATAAGGAATAGATTTAGACACACTGTTCAGAGGGAATGGCAGAGTTGATTTGATCAAGGTTTCCAGAACTGCTTTAGGTAAGGAGGGAACCCTGGCTCAGGGAAGAGTAGGGAATAAAATGAAGCATCACTTTCTGGAATTAGTGGGCCAAGAGAATCACTCACCAGTTAAGACAGCTCGGTCTACTTTATGATGGTTCCAGAACTGGAGAGGAATAGGAAAGGAAATGAGCAGAGGGTCCCAACGATGGTGAGATAACTGGTAAAAAGGTAGTTGGGGGAGAGCATGTCCCCCCAACCCAAATGCTCTCCAGGCTAAACATCTGTTGTTTTTTTTCAAAGGATCCTAGGGTGGTATAGTCTGCAGTCTCCTCCCCTTCCTAGTTGCTGTTCTAGGTCCAAATGACTCCACAGCCAAGGTTTCCCTCTGGGATATCATGGTGATTTGGTGTTGTTTTGTTGCCAGAGTTAGGAGTGTTTGCTGTCAAACATTGACAGCGTTTGACCCCCCCAGGAATCCTCTCTCATTGGATGGATGTCCCTGGCTTTCTCTCATAAAGTCTGAGCTTGAGGGCCACATAATTTCCCTGCTCCCTGGAGTCACCTTCTCTGATGGAGGCCACAAAACTCTAACTCTAGGCTGATGTCTGACACTGAGAAGGAAGACAGTGTGGGGACTGTGAACTGGGCCTTGGGAATCAGAACACATGTGGTTTAGTTCAAAACGGTAATGTCAGACTCAAATAAAAGTGGGAGCCATTATGCCATATATAAGGATCCCTACAAGTCGTGTGTTGACAGTTTTAAAATGTAAAATTAGCTATGTTTTCTTAGATTCTTTTTATTTTGTTAAATACTTCCCAATTATATTTTAATCCAGTTCAGGCTGCCCTCAGGACTGTTGTGGGCCACATTAGGGTTTTGGGTTTGCCTTCTCTGGTCTAAATCTTTCCCTGATTCACTGGGTGACCTCGAGTGAATTGCTTTTGTCTAGGCCTCAGTTCCCTATAATGATAGAATGTTGTTTGGCTAGAAGAAAGCTTATGATCTACATTAACCATAACCCTTCATTTTATCAAGGTCTCCTGACTCTAAAACTGTTACTTTTTCCTTTTCGCCATATCCCCTTCTTCCATTTTCTCCATATCTTAGTTTTTCCATCTATAAAATGGAGTCAGAAGGCACAGGGCATACCAGACTGTACAAGTCATCATTTGAGTTCAATGCGTCACTTCTTACCAGGTTAGCTTTTAATGGAGTTGATGAAAGATAGGCTCAAGAATTAATGACAGAGTGTTGCTGTCCCCAGTCAGACCAGGAAGAGTCACCATGACTGAGGAACAGGGATGGGCTGGTAAACAGATCGTTGGAGTCCAGGTCCTTTTTTGTTGCTAGGAACATGGGGGAGGGGAAATAATTAAGCCAATCAGGGGCAATCCTAGGCTTCATGGCCTGGGAGATCTCATAGGCCTTGCTTGAACTTTGTAGAGGAGAGGGAATATGTGAGCCCTGGGTGCTCTACTGAACCCTACTGAAAGACTCAGGAGATGAGGGAATCTCATATTCCTGAACAGACTTGTGTTGGGGATATCAGGAATGACAGGATGGAGGACTTGAAGTCAGATTAAATTCTTAGGGAGAAGGAAGATAGGAGAGATTGCAGTCCCGGACCATGCTATCAAAGTATTTCATTTGATTCTTTTCAATTCTATAAATTTATGAAGCATCTACTATGTGCAAAGGCCTACCCTCCATGCTGAATAGATAAGGATTAAAAAAAAAATGACACCATCCCTGTAGTCAAAGAGGTTACATTAGTATAAGAGAAAAGGATAAACACACAAAACGGATATAAGGTAGAATATTCTGGACAAAGGAGAGATCTTGACAAGGTGCTCTAGGAAAATGTGAAGAGAGAAAGATGGAAAGGGAGGGATAAAGGTTAGCCTATGGGGGCAGCTAGGTAGCATAGTGGGTAGAACCCCTGGAGTCTGGGTTCAATTCTGGCCTCAGACACTTCCTAGCTGTGTGACTGTGAGCAAGTCACCTAACCCAATTGCCTAGCTCTTGCTTTTCTGTCTTAGAGTTGTTACTAAAAAAGAAAAGAAGAGTTTAAAAAAAAAACAAAAAAGTTGATCTATGGGAGTTAGGCTTAATGGGGTTGATGGCTGAGAGAGTCAAAGATAAAGGCACCAAAGAATATCCAAGAGAGGTGGGAGGGAAAGGATCCTACCCGCTGGCCTGAGTTCTGGCAGAGAGGGGAACTTAACAGGGAGAAAGATGAGAGGAGGAGTGTTGTCTCCTGACCTGGGGGAATAAGGGGAACTAGGAGTCAGGGGGTATAGTGGAAAGAATGCTGTATTTTGAGCCTTGTGATCTAGATCTGACTCATTTCTTGGGCATTTACTACCTGTGTGATCTTGGCTTTAACTTCTCTGGCGTTCTGTTTCTTCATCTGTTAAATGAAGGACCTGGACTCGATGACCCTATATTGATGATCCTATCATCTGGGAACTCATTGTCTCAGCCAGATTGCTCTAGGAGTAGGGTTAAGGAAAGGCAGGAGTCTCATGAGCAAGCCCCTGCTGTGTTGTGCTGGGGAGGGGTGAGGGACTGGAGAGGACCTGAGAGACTGAGGCAATAGAAGAACCGACAGGCCTGGGCTGGGCTCTGTTGAAGGATTGGGGGAAGGCTACAATTGGAGATTTGGGAATTGGATGGGATGGGAGGACATTGAGGAGGGCTAGATAGCTAAGCAGCGCACTTGACTGTTTTGGCTTCTTCCTTGGGAATAGGACAAAAGGGTCCAAGCCAAAGTCCTAATCAGTTAATTGAGCATTTATTAAGCACCCAATATATGTCAGCCATAATGCCAGGAGCTGAGGGCACACAGCCAAAGGCAAAACAGTTCCTATTCTCAAGGAATTTACATTCTGATGATCTGCAGTGAGCATGAAGTAGGAATAAAGTATACCAAACAGAATACAACATAAGCTAGTGGGGTGAAGGTTGGTGGGAAAGCTAAATCTTGTGCTGAGTCCTGAAAGAAGACAGGAGTTCCAAGAAGTAGAGGAGTGGCTCCAGGGAGCCCCCAACCATAGACTTGTCAGTGCTGATAACAGACCATTTGGTACTAAGGCCCCCTCTGACATTTAAGGACACTGGAGAGTCAGCCCATTGCATCCCCTCCTGGGAGACCAGATTAACCCTAAATGAGCTGGGGCTGATTGCCTGGCTTGTCTGGCTCACCTGTTCCTTTTCAAACAATGAGCAAACCTTCCTTGTCACAGAAGGAGCCACCAAGTCTCTCTTTGTCTCTCTATGGCTAGCTCTTTCTGTTGCTTCTCTTTCTGCACACTCTCTTGTTTCTTTTTTCTACTTTCCTTCCTCTATGCCCCCTACTCTCTTGTTTCTCTTTCCTTTTATTATTTCTCTTCTCTCTCTTCTATCATTCTTTCCCTTTCCTGTCTGTTTTCTCTCCTCTCTCCTTAGTTTACGTGTGCATGACAGACCCCATATATTTTTAATAATATATTAATGTATATTATGTAATATAATATATCAATATGTAACATATTATGTTAACATTAATATTAGTTAACAACATGATATAATAACATAATAATAAATATATGGAATTTGTATGCATATAAATAATGTATTATTTATGTATAAATACAAATAAATAAATACATCAAATTTGTATACATATAAATAGCTACTTATATGAATGTTTAGATAGGTACACATCACACACATATATACACATGTATACATATACACACATATGCATACAAACATATACATGCATACCCCAACTATACTATCCCTGATAAAGGGTTATCCAGCCTCCACTTGAAGATCCATATTGATGATAAACTCACTACCTTATGGAGCTCCCATTTCACTTTGACTCAGTTTCCATTTGAGGAAGCTTCTTTTGGAGAAAAAGGCTGTCTTCTGACTTTCTCTACGATGCTCCCAAACCTCTTCATTCTGGAAGTTCACTCCATCCACACTTTGGAGGTACTCTCTACTCCAGTGATGGCAAACCTGTTAGAGACAGTGCCAGACCCCATCCCAAGACTGAGTTCAGTACCTGCCCCACCCCAGAGACTATGTGTTGCCCCCCCCAAGTTCTAGGCCTGCCCTGTCCCCGCCTTATCCCACACAGGGGAGGGAAGAAGTGCTCCCATTGGGCTGCTTGGGGGTGGAAGGGAGGAGTGAGGAATGTCCTCAGGGAGTGTAGAGAGGGGGAGTGGCCTGAGGGCTCTGCTCCCCTCCAGCTCTGCTGCCTGTAAGCCTCCCACCTTGCCCTCTCATGTGCTCCCATTGGCTGCTGGGCAGAGGGGCAGGTGATGTGAAAAAATGTCATTAGCAGTGATGGAGAGGGGGAGGGGAGCAGCTCCACTTGAGTCCCTCTGCCTTTCGAGTAACCAACTCTGAGGTGGGGAGTGGCCATGTTCCCACAGAGAGTGCTCAGTGTGCCATTTTTGACATCCATGTCATAGGTTCACTATCATTGCGCTCCCCCTTTGGCTACTCTCTTTGTCAGTTAGCTCTTCCCAGAACCTCTTGCTAGAATATAAGCTCTTTGAGGGAACTGCCTGTATTTGTATTCCCAACATTTAGTATAGTGCCTAGCTTAATATATAGTGCTTAATAGATGCCTGACTTAACTTGAATTCCTGTAGCTTCTCACTGTTTCTAGTTTTGGCCTCTGGGACCAAGTAGAACAAGTCTAATCTCTCTTCCCTCTATAAGTCTTTAAATATTGTTAAGTTGTTTTTCAGTTATGTCCAATTCTTTGTGACCCCATTTGGGGTTTTCTTGGCAAAGAAAATAGAGTGGTTTGCTATTTCCTCCTCCAGCTCATTTCATAGATGAGGAAATTGAGGCAAACAGGGTTAAAGGACTTGATCAAGGTCACAAAGCAGTAAATGTCTGAAGTAAAATCTGACTCTTGACTCTGGGTCTACCTCTCTATCCACAGCACCATCTAGCTGCTCCTTTAACCACTAAGAGACAGTCATTGTTTCCCCTCTCCTGAAGGTTGAATTTTCCCAGCTGCTACAAAACTTCCAACATGGTTTATGAAGCTCCTGCTGTCCTCATTGCTCTCCATTTAGTATTCTCCAACATCTTTCCTTCAGTATTGCACCTAGTATTCCAGATATCAGTCAATAGCACTGACATGTGGTTGGATAGGATGAGGATTGACAGTGGCTGGCAGGTGAGTAGCCTTACTTTGATACCCTAGCCCAGCGATGGACAAACTTTTTTTTTTATTAATTTCTCCTTTGATTTTTAGTATTTCTAATTTAGTTTTCATCTGGGGATTTTTAATTTGTTCATTTTCTAGTTTTTTAAGTTGCATGCCCAATTCATTAATCTCTGCCCTCCCTAATTTGTTAATATATGCCCTCAGTGATATAAATTTTTCCCTTTTTAAAGAGGGGGCCAAAGGAAAGGAAATGCTCATCTATCAGTCTGTTTCTAAGGCAACTCTTTCAAAGTTTCATTGCATTGTATTCTGCTCATTGTATTCGTCAGATTAGGAATAATGTCCCTTGGGATAGAACATTTCAGATCCCCCCCCCCCCCAATCTGGCACTCGAGCCATAGTTTGCCCATCGCTGCCCTATCCCCATTAATGCAACTTAGGGTAATATTAGTAAGTTCTTTTGACTGTGAGGCCTCACTGAGCTTGTAGACTTCTAAGCCTCCTGGGTCCCTTTTTATTTTCTATCTGTCACTTTCTGATCTTGTATGTATAATTCATATTTTTCCATTTTTAATAATATTTTATTTTCCTCCAATTACATATGAAATTTTTTTAACATTTGGATTTTAAAAAATGTTAAGTTCCAAATTCTCTCTCCCCTCCCCCATCCCTGAAATAACCAGCAATCTAATATAGCTTTTACATGTGTAATCATGTAAAACATTTTCCTATATTAATCATTTTGTGGAAGAAAACTCAAACAACCATCCCACCCAAATGAAGAAAGGAAATGAAATATAGAATGACTCATTCTGTATTCAGACTCTATCAGTTCTTTCTCTAGAGGGTATTAGCATTTTTTCATCACAAGACCTTTGGAATTGTCTTGGATCATTGTATTGCTGAGATCAGCTAACTCATTCCCAGTTCATCATATGTTCATCATATACTATTGCTGTTACTATGTCCACTGTCCTTCTGGTTTGACTCACTTCACTCTGCATCAGTTCATGTAGGTTTTTTGGGGTTTTTCCAAAGTCATTTCTTATATTACACTATTATTCCACTATAATCCCATACCACAACTTGTTCAGCCATTCCCCAGTTGATGGACATCCTTTGCAATGATAAAAAGAGCCACTATAAATATTTTTGTACAAATAAATCCTTGTCCTCCTCCCTCCCCTGTCTTTGGGGTCTCTTTGGGATACAGACCTAGTGGTAGAATTGCTGGGTCAAAGTTTATGCACAATTTTAGAACCCTTTGAGCATACTTCCACATTGTTGTTATGTTGCTGGATTAGTTCACAATTCTACCCACAGTGCATTATTGTCCCAATTTCCCCACATACCCTCTAACACTTATTATTTTATTTTTCATATTAGCCAAACTGGTAGGAGATGGTAACTTAGAGTTGTTTTAATTTGCATTTCTCTAATCAACAAGGATTTTAAGTATTTTTTCATATGACTATAGATAACTTTGATTTCTTCATCTGAAAATTGCCTGTTTATGTCCTTTGATCATTTATTAATTGGGGACTGTATGATTCATATTGATATCAAAGTTCATGCCTGCCCAGAACAGGAAGGACCTTGTGGTAGTATGTGGTGATGGGGAGACAAGAGAAGGATTAAGTCCATTGTTTTTTCCATACTCAAGTAAGCCAAGACTATTGGAGGATTGAAAGCAGAATGTGATTCAGGTCACACAAATGGTCCAATGGGAGATCAGAAGAGGAAGAGACTACCTGAGAAGGTTCCTGAAGGATAATTGGTGAAGAGAGGGGAGGGCTTCCAGATTGGAGGAATGACATGAGCAATTAAAGTCATGGATATTAGGGACAGGGGATAATGATGAGAACAGTATGATCAGAATGCAAGGTAAGTGAAGACTATCAAAATTAGCTCTTAGCATCCTTCCCAGGGGTTTGGTGCTTTATAATTACAAAACAATTTCTCATCCATTTCCAACAACACTATTAGGCTTTCCTCACACCAGCCATGGCCTAAATAGTACAAATATCATTATCCCCATTGCATAGGAGGAGGCTAACACTGTACAGTAGAATCCCAGAATGACATAAGTAGAAATGCCTTTAGAATTTAGACTATCTGGGCTAAGAAGAAGTTTAGGACACAGACTGTCAAAAACGGCAGAGGTCTCTGAATTTAGGCCTTGGAAGGAACCTTACATAGAACATTAGCATCATAAGGTGTGGAAGAAATTGAAAGAAATCTTAAGAGTATACATTGAATATAGCCTGTGATTTTACAGCTAGGAAAACTGAGGCTTAGAGAGAGAAAAAGATGTCTAGACTCTTCTATTGGTGTGACTAGGACTGGGCAGAATTCATGTTTTCTGATTCCATTACTCCATGCTGACTTATTATTTTATTATTTTTTGTTTTTATTTTATTTTTTCCTCCTCAGATTATTTACCCATTACATATAACAAATTTACACATAAGTTTTCTGAAGTTATATAATCCAAACTGTCTCCCTTCTTCCTTCCCTGCTCCCGGAGCTGGTAAGCAATTCAATCTGGGTTATACATATTGTAAAAGGGAATTCTTAATTCCTGTCTTCTAATTTAACTGGGGACCTGGAGGTCCTTTTACCACAGCCCACAGTGAAAGGAAGTAGGAACCAGAGAGACAGGAAGTGAGGTAAGAAGGGGATATAAAGGGCCAGCGCGAGGACTGTGAGGGGCTTTTGACCTTTTTGGGGTTGGGAGGTGTTGGGTAGTTGGTGTTTGGTCATAGGTAGTTGGTTATTGGGGGTTGGTTGCTGGTGGTGTCCCAATTTCCCCACATATGATGTTGGTTGTTGGTTGGTTGTTAATTGTTGTTTGGTATATGTATATATATATATATATGTATATATATATATATATATGTACACATATATAAATTCTGCCTGGTGAGCTGAGCTGAAGGGTGATCAGCTGGACTTTCTCTAATGGCAATTATAGGCAGTTATAGGTAGATATAGGATAGCTAGTTAGGTATTAGGCAATTTCTTTCTCTACCTCTTTCCTATATCTCTCTCCTTTACTATATTCATTTTACTATATTCTTTTACTATCTCTATTTTAATAAAACTAAATTGTTAATTGTTAAAAGCTACTGGAAGTTTTCTTTTTCTCTGGCTTAAAGGGATAATATTAATTTATAACTCTACTATATTCTCATTAAAGCTTAAGTTATCAAAAGCTGCTCTCTTATTTTGTCAAAACTCCTAATTTAACTCTTCCAATACATTATTACACAAAACACTTTTCTATATTATTCATTTTTGTGAGTGAATAATCTTACAAAAACAAAACCCCAAGTCATATGCCCAAATAAGCAAGTGATAAATCATATGTTATAATCTGCATTTCTACCCCAATTGTTCTTTCTCTGGAGGTGGAGAGCATTCTTTTCCATAAGTCTCTCAAAATTGTTCTGGATCATTGTATTGCTGTTACTAGCAAAGTCTATTGCATATGATCATTTCAAAATATTGTTTTTATTGTGTAGTGTTTTCCTGGTTCTGTTTATGTCACTCTGCATTAGTTCATGTAGGTCATTCCAGCTCTTTCTGAATTCATCCTGTTCATCGTTCCTTATAGCACAATAGTATTCCATCACCATCATCTACCACAATTTGTTTAGCCATTCCCCAATTGAGGAACATCCCTTTAGTTTTCAATTCTTTGCCACCTCAAAAAGAACAGCTTTAAATATTTTTGTACAAGCAGGTCCTTTCCCATCTGACTTTTTCTCTTTTTTTAAACTCTTACCTTCTGTCTTAGAGTCAATACCAAGTATTGGTTCTGAGGCAGAAGAGGACAATTGGGGTTAAGTGATTTTTCCAGTGTCACATAGCTAAGGAATATCTCCAGGCCTGACTCTATCCATTGAACCACCTAGCTACCCTTGACTCTGTTTTTCACTGAACTAATTGCTGCTCTGAATGGTCTGGACCTAGGTATCTCCCCACTCTCATTCTGAGTCATGGAAAAAGGGATGAAAAAGATGAAAAGAACTGTTTAAGGCCATTCTGGGATAGGAAAGATGAGAGGTAATTGGTTAGAACAGTCACTCTCACGTTGGTCTGGCTAATTGCATGCTGTTGGCTCCAAAGGTCTGGGTGTGGCAAATTGTTCACAGGGCTGGGACCTCTTGAAGACTGGAATGTGAGTCCAGAAGGTCAAGACATTAGAAAAAGATGGGAGATCAAGAATTATGGCATTCAACCTTTGTCACTCTGGTCTATGTTATAGTGGAAAGGGTTTTCTTGGCTCTGGAGCAGGTATTGATGGGGAATAGGTTGAGAAAAGCTTCCTGGAAAAGATAGCATTTTAAGTGAACATTAAAGATGAAGAGGGGATTCTAAGAGGAGGGCACTACATGAGCAAAAGCTTAGAGCCAGGAAAATGTAGAGTATCTAGGAGAAAACAACAATCTGTCTCATTTGTCTATATCTGTGTAGGTGAACCTAAGACACATATACTGAAGGCGGCTTCCTCCTTCCCCCTCTCCACCACATCTGAGGACATTTCTCTTGTCGCCTGCCCCTCTGCCCAGCAGCCCAATGGGAACAATTCCTCCATCCCCTGTCTGGGATAAGGGGGTGGCTCACATGCAGTGTGAGGGTTGCAGTTTGGCCATCGGACTCTAAAAGGTTTGCCATCACTGGTCTAGTCTGTAGGAAGGGAAGTAATGGGAGGTATAGCTGTAAGAAGTAGAGTGCGCTCAAATGATGGAGAGTGGACTAGTGATAGCCCAAGTCCCTTCCAGCTCTAAATGTATCTTCTTATGACTCCAAGATGAGACAGAAGAGAGGAAATATGGGAAGCAGTTATTGTTCAGTCTTGCCTGCCTCCTCTTGTTTTCATTTTGGGTTTTCTTGGCAAAGATACTGGATTGGTTTGCTATTTCCTTCTCTAGCTCATTTTATAGATGAGGAAACTGAGGCAAATAGGGTTAAGTGACTTGTTCAGGGCCACATTTCTAGTAAGTATCTGAGACCAGTTTTTAACTCTGGAAGATGAGTCTTCCTGACTCCAGACCTGGCACTCTATCCACTCTATCACCTAGCTGCCCCAATATGTTTGCTAGCTATCCCTTATTGGTCTTTGTTTAACAAGCATTTGGTGGGAGAGTGCTAAACTGAGTGATAATAATCATCTTATTACTTTTCTGGTCTGGGATAGACTACTTCCTACTCAGGATTACCAAGGAAAGACACTTTGATGCTGAGCTTCTAAAGAGCAAAATACTCTCAGCTTGCAAATATTTAATGTATAGAAGGTAAATATAATTTGAGGGGTTAACTAGGTGGTGCTGTGGATTGAGTGCTGGATCTGGAGACAGGAAGACTCATCTCCCTTAATGCAAATCTGGCCTCGGGTACCTGGAGTCAAGAAAACTCGAGTTCATATCTGGCTTTAGACATTTACTAGCAAATCTCCTAATCACTTAACCAACTTAATCTACTAGAGAAGGAAATGGCTGCCCACTCCAGCAACTTTGCCAAGAAAACTCCATGGACAGTATTGGTGTGTTATGGTCTATAGCAGTGATGGCAAACCTTTTAGAGATGGAGTGCTAGGCCCTTCCTCCACTCCACCCCAGTCTGAGTGCTAGGTGTACCCCACCTTTCCCCCCAGTCCCCCCAGCATCTTACCCCATAGAGGGGAGGGAGGAAACTCTCCCATTGGCTGCTGGGCAGAGGGTAGGTGAAGTGAGGAATGTCCTCAGGTGTGGTGGAAAGGGGGAGGGGAACAGCTCCACCCAGAGTCCCTCTGGTTTTCTAGTAACAAACTCTGGAGAGAAATTGCAGGCGTGCCCACTGAGAGGACTCCGTGTGCCCTTTTTGGCACACATTCCATAGGTTCACCATCATTGGTCTACAGGGTCATGAAGAGTAGGGCACAAATGAACAACACAGCAATGTGCTAGGAACTGAGCTAAGCATTTCACAACTATTATCTCAATTGATCTTTACTACAACCATTTGAAGTAGGGGCTATAACTATTCCCATTTTACAAATGAGGAAACTGAGGTAGGTATAGGTTAAATTACTTGCCCAGGGTCACCCAATTAGGAAGCATTTGTGGCCATATTTGAACTTGTTTTTTTTTTTTTTTGACCCTAGCCACAATGCTCTGTTCTAACTAACTGCCTCTAAGGGCTGGAAGGGATGCCACTGATTTTCTGTGGGTTTGGATGGATATAAGTTCTTCCTGTACCCATTGTAGGTGTGGGTGTGTCTAGACCTATGATTTTGTTGATGTAGGGAATTCCCAGTTTGTGAGCTTCTTTTGGTGCAGATTGGCAACACATCTGTGACATCAGCCTTAGAGAGTTTTCTGGAGCACTGGGATGTTAAGCCATTATGATCACATAGCTAACCTATGTCAGAGGCAAAACAGGAACTGAGATCTTCCTGCCCACAAGGCCAATCCTCTATTTGCCGTGTTTTTTCTCTTTTTGTACTGTGTCTTTTATTAAGATCAGGATTTTCTATTTTGAAGTCTTATAGTCATGAGGACAGCTAGGTAGTTGTAAGAGATACAGTGCTGGAACTGGACTAAGGAAGACCTGAATTCAAATCTGGTCTCAGACACTTACCAGCTATGTGACCCTGGGCAAGTCACTTAATCCTATTTGCTTCAGTTTTCTCATCTGTAAAATGAACTGGAGAAAGGAAATGGCAAACCACTCAAGTATCTCTGCCAAGAAACCCCAAAAGGGGTCATGAAGAGTCAGATGTGACTGAAATGACTGAACAAAAACATTCCTGTGGCATTCACTTCTGACCCTAAGGATCATAAGACTCTGAATTTGCCAGGTTCTTCATGTCTGGAGATAGGAAGTAAGAGGTTTCCTTATGGTTAGAATACTCTCCTTTCCCATCTCCAACTCCTGGCTTCCTTGGTTTCCTTCAAGTTCCACCTAGAATCCTACCTTTTGCAGGAAACCTTTCCTAATCCTCTTTAATTTTTTTTTTAAATGTAAAATCATTACCTTCCATCTTAGAATCAATACTGTGTATTGGTTCCAAGGCGGAAGAGGGTTAAGGGCTAGGCAATGGGGGTTAAGTGACTTGTCCAGAGTCATATAGCTAAGGAAGTGTCTGAGGTCATATTTGAACCCAGGACCTCCTGTCTCTAAGACCTGGTTCTCAATCCACTGTGTTATCTAGCTACCCCACCCTGCAAGTCCCTTTAATTCTAATGCCTTTCTTTTGTTGATTATTTCTTATTAATCTTATATATAACTGACTTGTACTTAGTTGTCTCCTTGTTCTGGCCCCATTAGATTGTGACCTCTTTGAGAGCAGGAACTTTACTTTTCTTTGTATCCCAGGCATTTAGCACAATGCTTGGCACATCATAGATGCTTGATAGTCTTTTAAATCTCTCCTGAGAAATTCCATATGAACTGGGATGACCTCCAGGAATTGATGCAGAGTGAAAGGAGCAGAGCCAGAAGAACATTGTACACAGAGACTGTTACACTGTGGTAAAATCGAACATAACGTACTTCTCTACTAGCAGCAATGCAAGGATCCAGAGCAAGGCTGAGGGAGTTATGAGAAAGAAAACTAGCCACATTCAGAGGAAGAACTGTGGGAGGAGGAACACAGAAGAAAAACAGCTGCTTGAACACATGGGCTGATGGGGATACTACTGGGGATGTAGACACTAGTCCACTAGTAGTCTACCTAGTCCACTAGTCCACTACCAGATAGTAGTCCAACTATCAATAATATGGAATTAGGTCTTAATCAGTGATACATGAAATAACCCAGTGGAATTGTCAGCTATGGGGGGGCAGTGGGGAATTTGGGGAGGAGGGAAAGAACGTGAAACATGTAACAATGGGAAAATATTCAAAATAAAAAATAAAAATAAATTTAAAAAAATCTCTCCTGATTCCAAGTCAGTTAGTCAGTCAAGAGCCTCTGATCCAAGACTTATATATCAAAAGATTACTCATTCCCAGGAGCCTTGAAGTTCGTGTCAAAACCCCTGGGTCTATTGCTAGTTCTTTTTCTGCCTAAGTGTATGCCATCTTTTTTTTGAAATCACTCCAAGACTTCATTTTCCAAACGAAGTTAGCGATGTCTACTTTGCCCAGGTGATCTGGGAGACCTTCAAATGAGATATTTGGAATATTAGTGTTTCTTCCTCTTCTATAATCTCCTTTTTCCCCTCTTCCTCCTCTCTTATTTCTCCTGTTCCTCTTCTGCCCTGTTTTCCAGTGTGATGCAATGGATAGAGTGCTGACCCTGGAGTCGGGAAGATTTATCTGCCTGAGTTCAAATCTGGCCTCAAACACTTATTAACTGTGTGACCCTGGACAAGTCATTTAACCTCATCTATAAAATGAGATGGAGAAGGAAATAGCAAACCACACTAGTAATTATTACAAGAAAACCCAAATGGAGTCATAAAGAGGCAGACATGATTGAAATGACAAAACAACAACAACAAGAGGGCTTCCATCCTGTCCTACACTCGTAGGGCCACTCAGGTTCCTCTCTGCTGACCTCTGCATACAGAATTGGCCAGGAAGTAAAAGATAATTTGGACTGGCCATTACTGCTCCCAGCTTCAATCCTCCAGCTTCCTAGGGCCTCTCAGAACCAGCCCTGAATGTCAATTGTCAGAAGCAGAGATGTGTCCCCAGTGGACCTGGAGATTAGGAGATATGGAAAGAGTCCTCTTCTGGACACCGGGTTTTAGTTCAGTTTGTGCCATTTACCAGTGATGTAGCCGTGGCCAGGCCACTTCTATTTGATCTCTAGTTTCTTCTTCTCTAAAATGGGAACTTCTGGTCCATCTCCCACCTCAGTATCTTTACTAACAACTTGTCCCTGGTACCTCCTTCTTCCCTACAACCTTCAGAAATATTCTCCCCCTGGAGAGGCTACAGATGGGACAGAAAAGACCTGAATTTGAAGTCTGAGCACCTGGGTTTGAAATCAACAGTGTGATTTTGGACAGTTCATTTAACCTACCTGGCCCTCAGTTTTCTCATCTGTAAAATGACCTTAGATGAGCACTGTATCTATGAGTCTATGTTGTCGGGTTCCTAGACCACAGGACATTTTCAAGGACCTTCTTCAGGGGAAGAATTTTTGCCTCATCCCCAAAGGCAGTTGAAATTAGCATATAATTAGCATATAATTTGCACATGCCCTTGGAGAGATTGCCATATGTATCCCATTACATTCTCTCTGCCCTGCAATGAAGGGGTGGAAAGAGTCCAGGGCTGGGAGTCAGGAAATCTGAATTCTTGTCCTACCTCTCTCACTAAGTTGTGAGATGACCTTGAGCAAGTGACTTTCCCAGTTCCTATCATCTGTGAACTGAGGATGATAACAATATCATTGTTCTACCTTTAGATACATAGAACTATAGAATATTAACGATGGAAGGGACCTGCAAAATCATCTAGTCCAACTTCATCTTATTTTTTCAATCCAATTGCATTTATTAAGTTCCTGCTATGTGTTAGATTTTGTATAAACCAAAAGGAAAGAAAGAAAGAAAAAAAGGAAGAAAGAAAGAACAAAAGAAAAAGAAAGGAAGAAAGGAAGGAAGAAAAAGATAAATGAAACTGACGAACAGTTTACAGAGTATTTCCCTTTTTGTATCCCAAAGCTAACTCATTTCTCAGCAATTCCCTCATTTTTCAGAGGAGGAAATTGAATCTGAGGGAGATTCAAAGTGACTTACTAAAAGTTACACAGGAAGTAATCAGAATTTGAACTCAAATCCTCTGACTCAAAAGCTAGGGCTCTTCTCTTAATAATTGAATTAGACTAGTCTTAATTTCACAGATAGAGAAACTGAAGACAGAGAGGGGGAAGTCCTTAGTCCAAAGTAATAGAAAATTGGTGGTAGATGAAGAACAGGAACACTTATCTCCTGATTCTCAGCCCCATCTCTTCTTCCCTTTATATGTTGCCTTCCCACCCCTTCTCAATCCCCCAAAGTCCTCCTTGTTGCTGACCTTCCCTCCAAGGAGAGAGGAGTAAAATCCCCAGGCCAGAGCCTGGGGCCCATGCACCCTTCTCTGATCCTCAGCCTCCTCTCAGACCCTCAGCCTGCCTGCTTCCGCCTGGGCGCCCTCTGCACAATGTCCAGTTTGTCTACAATTGGCTCAGAAGGGCTGGGCCCCACACTCTCATTTCTAAACATTGGAGGACTCTGCCAGGATGGGGCCTAGGCAGGGGGAAGAGACTGGATCCTCTATCTACCCCCAAAGGTGACCACGGAAACAACTAAGGTAAGTCCCCTTTTCAGTTCTCCCACATCCCACCTTGGTCTTCCTTTTCTTCCTTAATTCCTTTTTCTATTTTCTGGAACCAAAATGTGCCTCAAACAAGTATTTATACACCACAGATGCTGGAAAAAAAAAAAGATTGTTGAATGAAAGAATTAAAACGAGGACCTGGGGTCCTGATGACCTTTTATTGTTTATTGTTTGGCCCTGTCTTCTAGACCCCATGAACCATAGCTATCTGTGCATGGGTTTTCTTGGTAAGGCTATTGGAGTGTTTTGCCATTTCCTTCTCCAGGGGATTCTTTTGTCAGTCCATCAGAGGTCAAATGACTTGTCCAAAGTCACACAGCTAGGAAGTGTATGAGGCTGGATTTGAACTCAGGACTCCCTGATTCCAGGCCTGGTGCTCTAGCCACTGGACCAGAGCTGCCTCTCTTGATGACTTGGCTTCCTTGAATCTTTTTGCAGAACCAGAGTTGGAAGGGAACTCAAAACAGAGAGTCTACATGATCCAGACTGGCACAGATCTAGAGAACCAGGGAATCCTAACTTTTTTGTGCATTGGACCCCTTTGGCAGTCTGATGATGTCTAACACAACTATGGTTTGTTACCCACATTCATAATTGAACAGAATGTTACATTTCAGTTAAAGGGATTTAGTCCAAGCTCTTCATTTTAAACAGGAGGAAAGCTGAGGCCCAGAAAGGATAACAGGATCACAGATTAAGAGCTGCAAGAGATCTCAGAGAACATTTAGCCCAGCCCCTTTCTTGAAGAGATGGAGAAATGGGTTTAGAGAGGTTACGTGGCTTGTTAGGGATCACACAGCTGGAAGGTCAAAGGCAGGACTTGAACTCAAGTCTTCCTGAGTCTAGGCCCTGAAATCAGTTCACTGTATATCCTGCTTCCTCACTAGAAATGACCTACCCAAAGGCTATACAGGTAACATCAATGCCAGACCCGGAATTTAGGTCTTTTGATTCTAAGTCCAGAGTTTTCGCTGTATATTACTCACCGTCAGGTCATTAGGAGGGAGAAACCACGTCATTCTGGCTTCATCAGTCATTCTCCTCCCCCCTTTCTCCTTCTTGGCTTTAGCAATGGATCCATTGGCCAGTTGAGACCCTGTCTATAGTCAGGACAGAGACAAGGCTGTGGTCTTCAATTTTTCGGCGGAGTTTAGGTTCTGGCTTTTCAGCTGAGAGTATGGGATAAGGGCAGTTGTGGAGGCAGCTGCTCTTCTAGATGCTCCCCCTTCTGGAGGGGCTCGAACCAGGGGTAGGGAGAGAAGCATGGTGAGGGCTAGCCTTGGGAATTGTGGGCTGCAAGACCCCCCCCCAAATAGTCTTGGGGTCTTTTTCTGAGGTCTTTACCTTTCTGTTGGAGGCCATTTCTTGTTGAAGGAGGCCTCTCCTCTCAACTTTAGCAAATAATCCTTCCCTTTCCCAGAGACCCCTTTCCCTAGGACCTGCTGTCTGTCCCCTGGGTGGTCTGAGAAAAGGCCCTAAGCCTCTCCTGGAAACCCTCCTTCCACGCTTCTGAGAACATGGACAGAAGGGTGAGGAAGGCCAGGCAGGAGGAAGGGCCACTGGCACCGTTAATGATTACCAAGGAGAGGAATAGAAACAAGAAGCCAAAGTCTGTACAGCTCAGAGTTCCGCAGTTCAAGTCAGGACCAACATCCACCAGAGCTGGGCCTGTGCTTCAGGTATGGGTGTGGACATGCAGGGGGGACTGATGTCCAGCTTCTCTCCTGGACAAGAGGGTCCCGGAAGAGTGCCCAGAAATTGGCTCCCTGAGGTCTGGGCTTTGAGGGAGCATCTGGGTAGGGATGGGAGGGAGTGTACTAGGTGGCATGAGGTGGGATGAGCTGGCTGGGCAGGAAGAGTTGTGGGTGATATCTGGATAGAGACTGATCCTAGCTTTACACTGACAGGAGAGGCTATAGGGCCATGGGCTGCTGTTCCCAGTTATTTTAGGTCTAGGAGGCAGGACCTTTCCATTGTGAACTCTGCTGATTCCACAGGTGTCCTGTGGTTCTGTTATTCAGTATCGGTGCTTTCTCATTACCTTCCTTCATCATCAGGAAACTCTGGGGAGCATAAAAAACAGGTTCCTTCTCATTACCTTCCTTCATCATCAGGAAACTCTGGGGAGCATAAAAAACAGGTTGGAGCAAAGGCAATGATAATGGATATGAAGTTAGAGAACTGAGAGCCATCTTTGCTACCTGGGTGACTGAGCAAATTGCTTTATTTTCCTTTTAGTCTTTCAGTCGTTTTCCAGTCATGTTCAACTCTTCCTGACTCCATTTGTTTTTTTTTTTTTTCTTTTGGCAAAAATACTGGAGTGGTTTGCCATTTCCTTCTCCAGTTCATTTTATAGATGAGGAAATTGAGGCAAACAGGGTTAAGGGACTTGCCCAAGATCACACAGTCTGAAGCCATATTTGAACTCAAGTTCTCTGACTCCAAGGGTGCACTCTATCCACTGTGTCACCTAGACCTTGGTTTACTCATCTGTAAAATGAAAGGATTAGTGACCCTGGTGAAGTCCATTGATTACTGCTCTCCCACCTTAGAACCAATACATAGTATTGATTCTAAGATGGAAGGTTAGGTTTTTTTTTGTTTTTTTTTTTTTTAAATGAAGGAATTAGATCAGTAGTTCTCAAAATGTGGTCTAGGGATTCCTGGGAATTCCTGAGACCCTTTCAGTGGTCTACTAAGTTAAAATTTTTCATTGAATGAAACATTTTAATTTCAAATATGGTAAAATTAAAAAAAAAATAAAAACCTTACCTTCCACTTTAGAATTAATACTATGTTGGTTCCAAAGCAGAAGAGTGGTAAGGGCTAGGCAATGGGGGTTAAGTGACTTGCCCAGGGTCACACAACTAGGGAGTGTCTGAGGTCAGATTTGAACCTAGGACCTCTGGTCTCTAGGTCTGGCTCTCAATCCACCGAGCTATCCAGCTGCCCCCACAAATATGGTAAATATTGATAGATATAACACGTGTAAACAAAAGCCATTTGATGGGATTTGCAATAATTTTTGTATAAATATATAGTTTGAAGGAGTCCCAAGACCACAAATTTTGAGAACCTTGCAGTGAAGGCTTCCTAAGGTCTCTTTCTATGGAAGACCATGGATTCCATGTCTGAAGGGTTGAAGGGGCCTGGAAAGAATACCGCATCATGTAAAAGCTCCCATTTCTCTATTACTTTAGAAATTACAAAAGGCTTTCTTCACAACCACTCTGTGAAATTAATGAAGCAGGTATGACCATCATCCCTACTGTGTGAATGAGAAACCTGATTCTCAGAGAGGATCCCTAGGGCAACACTATTGTTGTTGGTGCCAAGGCTCAAAGATGAGCACATTTTCCTCTCTTCTAAGCTATAACATGGAGGATTGGGCAGGAACCAGTTACAGAGGTTCCAGTGACAGCAGTCAGGAAACTGGGCTTGGGATCTGTTCCTGGGCTCTGTCTTTCACCTGTGGGCTCAATGGTCAGGGAATCAGCCAACAATGGAGAAGTGTTTTATGAAAACCCGGTATCCTATAAAATGTAATGATGAGTGCTATGAGAGAACTGAGATGCTAGTAATATTTTTCCTGCAAATATTTTAAGTAGAAAATGTAATCCTTGGGGGCAACTGGGTAGTTCAGTGGATTGAGAGCCAGGCCTAGAGATGGGAGATCCTAGTTTCAAATCAGGCCTCAGACACTTCCCAGCTGTGTGACCCTGGACAAGTCACTTGACCCCCATTGCCTAGCCCTTCCCACTCTTCTGCCTTGGAGCCAATACACAGCATTGACTCCAAGACAGAAGGTAAGGGTTTTAAAAAAAAGAAAATGTAATCCAAATCAAAAATATTTACGATGCATAGTAGTTTTCAGGGGAAAAAACTGGTCACATTTCTTTTTTATTCTAAAATTTTCCCTGAGCTCCCCTTTATCCTCAGTGAGCTTTTGCTGGTCAGAATTTATGATCCCTCCAAATGTTATTTGATTTAGGCTTATGCTTTCATTTTTACAAAGAAGACTAAGACCAAGGAAGGAAGGAATTGTTCAGGGTCACATGGCAATTTAGAAGAGTAAGGATTTGAACCTGGGTTTCCTAATTCCTTGGCTAATATTCTTTCCAATTCATCATAGTTGATTCTCCATTTCTGAGTTCTCCAGTTGGGAGTCTGTAATAGGATATGGTAGGAAGAACACCTAGTCTGTCACCAGAAGGCAGGTTAGACCGGTGTTTGGATCTCACTACCTGGTGACTTTAGGCAGGTCATTTGTCCTTCCCTCGTCTTCAGTTTTCCTCATCTGTAAAAAGGGGGTAAAGGTTGGGGAGGTTGGTTGGATGATTTCAAAGGGCTTTTTAAATTCTACAATTGTTATGATTCTCCCAGTTCAAGGACTAGACAAAGGAAATGAGGAAGCCTGAGGGAAATGATGAATGCTTTTTGAAATGTCAGCATTTCTGTTCCAATGGGGGGAAAAGAAAGAATATTGGGGCTAGCGACTTGCAGAGGGTGCCCAAGACCTGACACTGCTGCTAGAAATGATCAGGTTTCTTCACTAGGGCATCTAAGCCTCATGCTTGAATGGACCTAGCTGCTGTAAGAAACCTTTCCCAGTCCTCCTTCTTCTTAGTGCTTTCTCTTTGAGTTCACCCCTAGCTTATCCAGTCCACTTCTTGTTTATACATATTCCTTTAAATGTTGTCTCCCCCATTAGACTGGGAGCTCCTTGAAGGCCTTTCTTTGTATCCCCGGCTCTTAGCATAATATCTAGCATAGTTGGTGCTTAATAAATGCTAGTTGACTAATAGACAGCTGGGCAGGTCCAGTCTTCCTGAGCTGATGGGAATCTAGAACTGTGTGGGCTAGGTCTCCCTGGGCCCCTCATTGTCCACGGGGTAGAGTCCTGGACTTTCTGGACTTTGGTGGTGGTGGTGGTGGAGGGTTTGGGCAGTTTGAATGGTCGGAAGCACCAGGGGAGGGGCGGGGCAGCCTCTGGCAGCTTTTATTTCTGTTTGCAGCTGCTGTCAGTTTATTGCACTGAGGGCCATAAATTATTGGCACCACCCTAATCAAAGGAGAAAAACAGTATTATTCAGGGTGACTTGACAGTGATGAATCTGGGTTATGAACTAGAAGAATGGTGGCATTTCTAATTTATCTTGTATGTGGTTTGTCTGCCCGTCATTCTTGTGTTTTGTTTCCCCCCCTGGACCGAGAATGGCTTGATAGCAGGGACTGGCTTCTGCTTCTCTTTGAGTCCTCAGAGATGAACTTAGTGCCTAGCAAAGAAGAGGTACTTAATAAATGTTCATTGACTGACTGACTGCCACTCATGTTAAGGAGGCTAGGAGGTAAATAATGATCTCCCAAAGGAGCCTGAGGAGAGACAGATAGGTATGAAGAGAACCAGGAGAGAAGTGTCATAGAAACCTAGGAAGAAAAGACATCCAGGAGGAGGATCCTGGTTAATAATGCTCCAAACTGCAGAGCAATTAAGTAAGATGAGAACTGGGAAGGGGCCAGTGAGGGTTAAGAGAGCAAAAGATCCTAGATCTGGAGCTGGAAGGAACTTCCTCATTTTACAAAGGAGGAAAATGATGCCCATAGAGATTAAGTAACTTGCCCAAAGGAAGAGAGTGAAGGTAGCAAACATTTATTAAGTACTTATTGTGTATCAGGCACTGTGTTTTGGAAATATTATTTCATTTGACCCTCTGAACAACTGTGAGAAGTAGATACTATAATGACCTACTTTTACAGTTGAGGAAACTGAAGCACGTAAAGGTTAAGTGACTTGTCCAGAGTCACATAGCTACTAAGTATCTAAGGTTGGATCAGGTCTTCCTGATTACTGACCCAGTGCCATATCCATTGAATTATTTATCAGAGTCCCAGGTTTTATTTTATTTTTTAAAACCCTTACCTTCCGTCTTGGAGTCAATACTGTATTGGCTCCTAGGTGGAAGAGTGGTAAGGGCTAAGGCAATGGGGGTTAAGTGACTTGTCCAGGGTCACACAGCTGGGAAGTGTCTGAGGCCAGATTTGAACCTAGGACCTCTGGTCTCTAGGTCTGGCTCTCAATCCACTGAGCTACCCAGTTTCCCCCTCCCACAGGTTTTAGAAACAAGACTTGAACCTAGGTCCAGAGTCAGTACTCTTTCAATTGTGCCATTATGGTAGATAATGTTGGAGAGAATGGTTTTTGGAAAGTGGTGGTATTAGAAGTTAAATTGTAATATCACTTTTTCCAAGACCGTAACTATCATCACCATCATTGCCACCCCCACCATTACACCATGAACACCATCAGCTTCAGCAGCACCAGCATCCTATCTCCATTCCCACCACCATTAGCACCTTCACGAGCAGCAGCACCACCACCAACAATACCATCACCATTATCACCATCATTACGAAGGCCATCATTATCATTAGCATCACCAGCTCTGCTAGCAACACCACCATTACTGCCACCACCAACACTACAGTTCATGCTTTCAGGAAGCTTACATTGTGACAGGGTGACAATATGTAAACAACTTGGTAGATACGAGATATATTCAGACTAGAGGGAAGGCACCCTGTGAGAGAAAGAAGACATTGGGGGAGTGGGAATGAATGACCTTTTGGAGTAGGTAGAATTTGAACTCAAGTCTTGAAGGAATTGTGGAAGCTAAGAGGTAGAAGTGAGGTACCAGAGCATTCTAGATGTGGGGGACAGCTGGTTCAAAAACAAGTAAAAGGGAGACAAAGTATCCTGTGTGAGGCCAGTGTTTCTGAGACCATGGAAGAGAGTAAATAAAGTATAAGAAGTCTGGAAAGGGTTAAAGAGGCTGGCTATGAAGTTTTAAATGCCAAATATGGGACTTTATATATGATTCTGGAGGTGATGGGGAGCCAATGAGTATGTGTGTGTGTGTGTGTGTGTGTGTGTGTGTGAAGAGAGAGAAAGAGAGAGAGAGAGAGAGAGAGAGAGAGAGAGAGAGAGAGAGAGAGAGAGAGAGATAAGTAGACAGAA
>NC_058131.1:354338056-354414704 GCF_016433145.1 Gracilinanus agilis | reverse complement strand
GAGAGAGAGAAAGAGAGAGAGAGAGAGAGAGAGAGAGAGAGAGAGAGAGAGAGAGAGAGAGAGCGCTAGATTTTAGACTTTAGAAAAATTACTTTGGCACCTGAGTGTAACATGGATTGGAGTGGAGAGAGATTTAAGGCAAGGAGGATAATTTGAAGGCTATCTCAATAGTCTAGATGAGAAGTGATAAAAGTAGGATTGTGGCTGTGTAGTTGGAGATAAGAAGAAATAAAAAGAGGCATTTTGAAGATAGAAATAACAAAATTTAGTAATGGGTTGGATATGCAAGGTGAATGAGAGTTAGAAGTGAAGGATAATATTGAGGTGGCAAGCCTGAGTGACTGGAAAAGTGACACTTGACAGAAATAGAGAAGTTGGGAAGAGGAGATGAGTTTCAGGGGAAAGGGAATGAGTTCTATTTTGGACATGTTGAATTTGAGATGTCTATGGGATATGTAATTTGAGATGTCCAAAAGGCAGCTGGTGATGTGGAACTAGAATTTAAGAGAGACAATAGAGCTGAATATACAGATTTCTATAAAGATGATAATTGAACCCATGGGAGATGATGAGGTCAACAATTGACACAATATAGTGAAATAAAAGGAGAGAGTCTGAGTAGTTGTGGAGGACACCTATAGTTACTTGGAAAGACCTGAATGAAGAATCAGAGAAGGAGACAGAAGGATTAGTTTACAGGCTGGGGCAGAACCAGGATAGACAAATGGCATGCTATTGCTTGTGCATGCACACCCACCCACACCAACGAAGAGAAAGTAGAAAATATTCGGAAGGAAAAGATGAGCAACAGGGTAAAATGTGCTGCAGGGTGGGGGGCAAGAAGAATAAAGACAGAAGTTATTGATTTAACAATTAAGAGATCCTTGGAAAGAGAAACAAAAGATCTAGAATATCGAAGGAAATAATTTAAAAAAAGATAGGAATGAAGAGCCAACAGCACTTTCAGACTTCAAACTATGTTAGAGAGCAGCAGTCATCAAAGTCATCTCCATTATTTTTAAAAGTAGAGCAATAGATCAATACAAGAGACAAAGGAGAATCATAATCAATGGAAGTCAATAAACTCATTTTATAAATCAGAAAACATAAATTACTTAGGAAAAATTATTATTTGATAAAAACTACTGAGAAAACTGGAATGAAATCTAGCAGAATTTAGGTTTAGATCAAGATCTTACACTATATTCCACAACCCATTCTAACTGGATGTGACTTTAATATTAAAGATCACATTACAAAAAACCAAAACAAAACTTAGAAGAGAAGCAGATTGTTTACATGTCAGAGGTGTGGGTAGGAGATATATCTTTATCCAAACAATGGATGAAGTAATATACAAAAGACAGGAAAGAGAGTTTTGATTACTTTAAATAAATTACATTTGATTCCAGCAGAAAAAGCAAAATTAATGCACCTAGGATGAAGGGAAGCAGACAAATGGGAGAAAACCCAACAGCTTTGTATCAAATTTCCAAGACTAGGGTTTGGCAGCTAAGATGTATGTGTGTATGTGTGTGTGTGTGTGCATGCACGCATGCTTTTTGGTTTTATACTTATATGTTCATATATAACCAATTATATTTGTCTTTCTGTGTAACCTCAGCACTTAGCATATTGCCTGATAAATCATAAGTGGCTGGTGAATTGATTTGACATGATATTAGAGAAATGAACTCCCAAACAACTCTTTGGTTTATATATGAAGAGGGTCCTCAAAGTCTTAGGTACTCCGTATATATAACAAAAAACTCCAACTATTTCTGAATAGATAGGTGGTCCAAAGGATATGAACAAATAGTTCTCAAAAGAACAAAGGAATTACAAAATATTGAAAACCATATTAAAGAATGTTCCAAGTCACTAAGAATAAGAGAATTACAAATCACAATAGCCCTGAGATTTCACTGCATACCCTGAAAATGGGCAAAGATGACAAGGGAAGTGAATAACCAATGTAGGAGAGGTTGTGGGGAGACAGGCACACTAATTCATTTTGGTAGAGCTGTGAATCAATATGATTATTGTAAAAATAACTTAGAAAAATGCAAACAAATGACTAAAATGTCCATACCTTTTCAGAGAATACAATAGGCTCATGCTTCAAGTTGGTAACAGATAAGGGGAAAATCCCAATATATGCCAAAATACTTACAGCAGCACTTTTGTGATCACAAAGAACAGGAAACAAAGTAGATGCCCACTGATTGAGAAATGGCTAAACAAATTGTGATATAGGAATGCAATGGACTATTACTGTGCTGTAAGAAATTATGAATATAATGAATACAAAGAAGCATGGATTTACAAGATCTAATGCAGAATGAAGTGAGCAGAGCCAAGAAAGCAATACACACAATTACAACAATATAAATGCAAAGAATAATTATAAAACAAATAAAAGTGAAAGTTGGAAAATTACAAAAAACAAGTGTGACTCCAAAGAAGAGAAAGGAGAAAACAATTCCCCCATGCCTTTTCTCTTCTTACTATTTTTCCCCTCTAAAAACATTATGTATATTATAAGATGGCTCTGGGAGGAGAAAGGGAAGGAATACTGGGAGAAATGGTGGTGGTATAAAAAACCTCCAAAAGATATCAGCAAAATTTCTTTAAAACAGAGATCACTGGTAACTTTGGAGAGGGAAGGTTCAGTTGATTGATAGGGTTTGAGGCCAGATTACAGAAGGTTTCAAAGTAGAGGTTAATGTAGATGGCTTTCCCAAGGAGTTTAGCTATGAAGGGGAGGAGTAATATAAGAATACAGCTAGCTAGAATGGTAGGAACAAGTGAAGATTTTTTTTTTTTAAGAGTGGAGACATATAGGTATACTTAAAGGCACGAGGGGAAAAGCCAGTACTTACCAGGGAAACTGAAGATAAAAGAGAAAGTGCTGTGATAGTGGAGGTGATTTTCTGGAGAATTGGGATGGGATGGGGCCAAGGCTGCTTTTAAAGGTGTTGATGTTAACCAGGAGAAGGCTTACCTTGTCATCTGAGACTACAGTCAAGTACAAAATGGTGTGTGAAAATGGCTGAATGATGTGAGATGAAGAAGAACAGAGAGAAGCGAGCTCTCGAGAATTACCTCAGTTTTTCCAGTGAAGTTTTAAGCAAAGTTCTGGGCTAAGTGGCTGGGGAGAATGAAGGCTAAAGGAGGCTCAAGGAGAGATGAGAAGGTATGGGAAAGCTGCTGTGGTGAATGGGAAAGCTACTTGAGTTGTTTTTATTTTCTCATACTTTCAGAATATACAATGAACAAAATATAATTCATCTTTTAAACCCTTACCTTCCATCTTAGAATTAATGCTGTGTATTGGTTCTAAGGCAGAAGAGTAGTCAGGGCTAGGCAATTGTCGGGGAGGGAGGGGTAAGTGACTTGCCCAAGGTCACACAGCTAGGAAAGAGTCTAAAGTCATATTTGGACTCAGGACCTCCCATCTCTAGCTCTGGCTCTCAATCCACTGAGTCATCTAGCTGCCGCCATAAAAATATATTTTAAAGTACACATAATCTTATTGTTAAAATGGTTATCCTGCTATGGTGAAGACCTAACATGTAAATTTGTAGTGGATGCAATCAGCAAGTTTTGCAATTTTATTCAGTAAACTCATACATAGGAGCAAATGAGGTAGATGGTGTGAATAATCTTGAGGCAGTTTTGGCAAAATGTGATCAGCAAGAGAATAAAAGGATAAGGCATTCAAGAGTGCAGGACAGTATCATTTAGCTGGTTCATCAAGAGAGTGAGGTAGAGAAGGAAAGAGAATACAGGATATGCAGGAATGAAGGACTGGAAAAGAACTGAGGAGCAGAGCGAATGGAGGCTAAAGTGAGGACAAAGAATAGGTTAGGAAAAGATATAATGATACAAGATTATGTTCAAGGGACAGCTAGGTGGCACAGTAGATAGAGCACTTGGTCTGGAATAGGGAGGGCCTGGATTCAAATCTGACCTCAGCGTGTCCAGCTGTGTGACCCTGGACAAGTCACCTAACCCTGTTGGCATAGCCCTTGCCCTTCTCTTTTACAGTTGTTACTAAGACAGAAAGTAAGGATTAAAAAAAAAAGATTATGATATAAAGGAATTTCAGAGCTCAGGAATCAGAGAGTAGAATACTTCATGAGTGATGACAAGATCAAGGGCAAGGATCTAACTATTTCTGGTTATAGCTGAGATGAAGTGGAGGAGGAGGAAATGAGAATATTGAGGGGATTAGAGTATTTGAGGGAGTATCAGTATGTATTTTGAAGTGTCTATACTGTTAGAGATTTGGACCATTTAAAAAATATAGTTGTGGATAGTTTGCTTTTTGTCTGATAAATGGTCATTCATACCATTTGGTCATTTAGCTATTGGGGAATCACTTTTGTTTTTATATATTTTAATCCATTCCCTGTATATCTTGGATATTGACTTTTCTCAGTGAAACTTGTCACGAAGATTTTGTTCCTTCTAATTGATTCCCCTATATTTTTTAATTATACTGATTTTGTTTATGAAAAGGCTTTTCAATTTTATATACAATCAGAATTGTTCATTTTGTCTTTTGAAATCCTCTGAATTCATTATCTGGTTAGGAAGTCTTCTCTTATCTGAGGTTGTGAAAGGTATTGTAAATTGCTTGTTTATCCATATGGAACTTGTTGTAGAATACAGTGTTAAATACTAGTCTTATGCTAATTTGTCTTGTACTAATAGTTATATGAAAGTAGACTACTTTCCAGTTTTCCCTCAAGTTTTTCACTTAGTGTTTGGAGTCTTTGAGTTTTTTAAAAACAACCATACTATGCTTTATTCCTAGGTTGTGTGTTGCCAATCTGTCCCATTGACTAGCTTTTCTATTTTTTTAAACATGCTTGAAATAGTTGTCATGATTATCACACTGTAGTATGTCAAGTCAAATTAACAAGCTTTTATTAAGTATCTACTATGTTCTAGGAGTTATTCTAAGTGTTGGGTATACAAATAAAGGCAAAACCAGACCCTCACTTCAAGGAATTTACAACTTAATGGGGAAGATGACATATAACTATGTGCTACCAAGATACATACAGGATAAATTGGAGATAATCTTAGAGGGGTAAGTACTAGTATTAAGAAGTATTAGGAAAGGACTCTTGTAGAAGGTAGGATTTGAGCTAAGACTTGAAGGAAAGCAGGAAAACCAGGAAGCAAAGATAAGAAGACAGAGAGTTACAGGAATAATTATTAGCTGTGACTCTAGTTCCTGGAAAAGCAGAGGTTGATATCATAGAATCATAGAGTATAACCAAGGGAGAAAGGTGTAAGAAGACTGGAAAAGTAGAAAGCAGACAGGTTATAAAGGGATTTAAAAGCCAAATAGAATATTTTATATTTGATTCCAGAGATTTGATTATAGGGAACCACTGGAGTTTACTGAATCAGGTGTGTATGTGTGTATATGTGTGAGAGAGAGACAGAGACAGAGAGACATATCTAAAAAGTTCACTTTGATAGTTGAGTGGAGAATGGATTGGAGTAAGGAGAGGTTTGAGCCAGGGAGACCAACTAGAAAGTTATTTCAGTAGTCCAGCTGTCAGCTCATGAGTGATTGAGCTGGTAGGGGTCAGGGTAAAAGGAAAGAAAGAGGCATATGTGAGAAATGATTTCCATAGCATATAATGTTGGCTCTTGGTTTTAGATAGATACTACTAGTCATATTAAAGAAAAGTCCAGATATTCTTGGGCTTTTTTATGTTTTCTTAAGATAGAAATATATTTTGTGAAAAGCTTTTTCTACATCTATTGATATGATTATGAGTTACTCCTTTTGCTATTAATATGAAATATTATGATTGTACTTTTCCTTATTTTAAGCCAACTCTGCATTTCTGATATAAATACAATCTGGTAATAATGGATATTTAAAATATATTGTAGCTCCTTTGTTACTATTTCATCCAATATTTTAGTTTTAATAGTCATTAGAGATATTGGTCTATAATTTTCTTTCTCTGCTTAGTCCTTCCCCAGTTTGGTAAATATCAAGACCATATTTGTATTACAGAAGGAATTAAGTAGGGCTAATTCTTTTTATCTTTTAAAAATAATTTATATGATATTATACTTGTTTAATTATAATGGTCTAACAACATTCATTTAAATATGATCTGGTTCATTTTGTTCTTTGTTCACTTGTTCCTTGTTCAATTTCTTTTTCTGTGATTAAGTTACATTATTTTCCTTGATCTGTTATTCTGGGTATTTTATGTTTTTCAAATATTCACTAATTTTATTTAAGTCCTAATTTTTTTTGGCATATGGTTGGCCAAAATAGTTTCTAATAATGGTCTTTTTCTTCATTTATTGTGAATTCTTTTTCATTTTTGATATTGTTAATATGATTTCCTTCCCTTTTTAAATTAGGTAATTAAACGGTGTTTCCATTTTATTAGTTTGAAAAGAAAACCTAACTCCTATTTTTTACTTACTAGTTCATTTTTTTCTTTTCAGAATTTCTATTTTTATGCCCAATTCAGATGGTAAAGGCAAAGAATTGCCTGACCTCTCTCAAATTCCTCTCCAAACACCATCAAAATAATGCCTCAAAATGAATTCTGGAGTATCAGAAGCAACAAAAATCATGGGATAGAACAATTTTCTATTCCAAGACAATTTAGAAAGTTAGCAAGAAAGGTCTGTCTCACTGGTGTGAGAGTGGAAGCATAGTCTAGTATGGGGTGAACCCCAGCAAACTAGTAACAGGTTTTGGCAGAGACTGGATTAGAGCCCTCAACCCATAGATTGCACAGGGGTTTAAAAACTGGTCAAAGGTTACAAACAACTTAGTCACTTTTGTCATAAAAAGGGATTAAAGCCAAACATCCAAATAAATAAAATTGCAGATTGTTTTCCAGAATGATTAAATCAATCCATAGTCCCACCCACAGTGTTTTAATTTTCCTATCTTCCTACAATTCTTCTAATATCAATCCCACCTTTTCTTATCTTTACCAGTTTGCTAGGTGTGAGTTAAAACTTCAGATTTAATATAATTTACTTTTTTCTTATTGTTAATTTGGATCATATTTTAGAATGATCATGATAAAAGAATTCTTCTTTTGGAAATTTTTTTTTTATATTGATTTTGACTGCTTATCTGTTAAGAATGACTTTGTCCTACATTGTTCCAAAATCTACATATTTTGGACATCAGACATGTGATGTGAAGATTTTTCCTGATTGTCCATTTCTTTTCTTACTAAAAAACAAAACAAGATCCCTTACATTCCGTCTTAGAATCAATAATAGGTTCCAAGGCAGAAGAGCAGTAAGGGCTAGGCAATGGGGGTTAAGTGACTTGCTCCATAAACAGTTATGAAGTATCTGAGGCCAGATTTGAACCTAGGACCTCCCCTCTCTGGACCTAGATTTCTATCCACTGAGGCACCTGTCTACCCCTTGAAATGTTTTTTTTTTTTAGCACAAAATCTCTTTTATTTTATGTAATAGTAATTGTCCTTTTTTATTATTTCTATCCATTGTTAAAAATTCTTTTCTTACTGACAATTGTGAAAGGTACTTCCATTTTTCTTTAAATTTTTTTTATTATGAAACCTTTTATATTTAAGTTGAGCATGTATATTTGGAATTTATTGTGGTATATCTTGTAAGATGCTTGTTTATACTTTTCTCCCCAAAACTGCTTTTTAGTTTTATCACCAGTTCTTGCCAACTTTCCACCTCCAAATATATTATTTTCTTGGGTTTATCAAATGGGTAAACTATTGAGTATGATTCTCTCTGATTATGGTTTATCTAGTCTGTTCCATAGATCTATTTTTTCCTTTTTTAAGCAGTACTAAAATAGTTTAATAATTACTGTTTTAAATATAGTTTGAAGTCTAGAAGTGCTATTCCATTTTCATTCCTACTGTGGAAATATATACATACATGCATACATATTAGTTTCTCTAGAAATATTAAGAAAATATATTTTTAAATCCTTTCTAAAATCCTTTGAAAACCCCCTTGGAAAGGAGCTTCATATAGAAAAGAAAACATTTTCATAGGAAAATGGATTATGTAACCAAATTGATCTATTGCCTTGGTCTTATGTACATTTTTACCTTCCTTATTCCTGAAGTAATTTAGTACTTGACCCATCTAAGGGTAAATTTCTCTTTCCCACTCACCAGAAGTGACTGGCAGGCTGGAATTTTCTCTTCTCTACTAAAAAAGGATTAAGGTAGAATTAGAAGATTTTATTTAACTTCAGGAGCGAGGAGAACTGTCTGGAAGGAATGGGATTGTGATTTCATTTTTCAATTGTTGAGTTGTGTCTGTTCTTCATGACTACATTTGGGGTTTTCTTGGCAAAGATACTAGAGTTATTTGCCATTTTCTTCTCCAGCTCATTTTACAGATGAGGAAATTGAGGTGAATAGGGTCAAATGACTTGCACACAGTTAGTAAATGTCTGAGGACATATTTGAATTCAGGAAGATGAGTCTTTCCGATTCCAAGCCTAGTGCTCTAAGTCATCTAGATGACTCTTTGCTCAAATGTGGGATACTAATTCAAATGCATGTTAGGATAGCTTTTCTTTGTTCAAGATTCCTAAAAATATTATTTGAAATTGTCTTGTGTAAGAGATATAGATTAATAGAAAATTAAATAAAACATTTTCTGACAAATTGGTACCCGACTGACGAGTAAAGTATCAGCATTAATTTTTTTCCTTGACATTACCTTCCCCACCATGATTTCTCTTGAGATTCTGGACCTTTTGTTATTCCAAATAAGTTTTGTTGTTATTTTGCTAATTCTATGAAGTAATATCTTGGTAGTTTGAATAGTAAATACATTAAATCTTTATACTAATTTTGATGGTATTTCCATATAATTTATATTGGCATGACCCAACCATTAACAATAATCATCTCTTTGAATACATGTCTTATTTCTATGTGTTGTTGTTGTTCATTCATTTTGGTCTTTGGCTTCGAGACTCCACTTGGAATTTTCTTGGCAAAGATACCAGAATGGTTTGCCATTTCCTTCTCCAGCTCATTTTACAGATAAAGAAAATGAGGCAAATAGGGTTAAATGACCTGCTCAGGACCACACAGTTAAGAAGTGTCTGAAATCGGATTTGAACTCATATCTTCCCAGCTCAATCCACTGAGTCACCTACCTGCTTATTTCTAGAAAAGTTTTCAATATTAACCCAGTCCTCCTTGCTGCTAGGCAATCTTATTATACCTCCCTTATCAGTTCACTATCTCATTCTCTTCAGTGGCTTTTCCAAACCTTTTCATCTCTCCTCAAACCTCTTGTGGCTCCCCATCCCTCTCTTCTCTCAGTTGAGAATATTGCCTCATATTTTATGCAAAAGACGGAGGCCAGTTACTGAAAATTCCTTCTTCTCCCTTCTTACTAATAATGATAAGAGCTGACATTTATATAGTACTATGCACCAGGCACTGTGCTAAGGGTTTACAAATAGTCTCTCATTTGATTCTCATGATAACCCTGGGAGAGAAATGAATTATTATTATCTCCATTTTGCAGATAAGAAAACTAAGGTAAAAAGAAGTGATCTACCCAGGGTCACAGAGTTAGAAAGTATGAGGTCAGATTTGAACTCAACTCTTTCTGATTCCAGGTCTGGCTCTCTATTCACTATGCCATCTAGCTCATTTCACCTCTTCCTCATCTCTTATCACACAGATTCCTTGCCACTATTTCCTCTTTTATACCTGCCTCACATGATGAAATGGCCTTATTCTTTACCAAGACTAACTTCTCTACTTGTTCAAGTGATCCTATTCCAATCCATTTCCTCTAACAGATTGCCTCCTCTGTCATTCCCACTCTCACTTATTTTCAGTCTCTCTCTCTCTGTCTCTCTGTCTATCTCTGTCTCTCTCCTGTATCATTTTCTCTCCTGCCTACAAACATGCCCACGTCTCTCCTATTCTGAAAAGTCTCACTTGATCCTCCTATCACTAATCAATATCTCTTCTGCCCTTTGTAACTAAACTCCTCTAAAAAGTCCTCTACAACAAATGTCTCCACTTTCTCTCCTCCCACTCTTTTAAAAATCTCTTACGACCAGACTTCAAACCTTATTATTCCATTGAAATTCTCTCTACAAAGTTACTAAATGACCTCTTAGTTAGCAAACCCAATGACCTTTTCTCCATCCTCATTCTCCTTGATCTTTCTGCAGCCTTTGAAACTACTGATCACTCTCTCCTCCTTAATACTCTTTCCTCTAGGTTTTCAGGCCACCACTTTCCTGGTTCTCCTACCTCTCTGATTGCTCTTTCTTTGCTGAATCCTCCCTTGTACCTTCAGGGTTCTCTCCAGAGCCTTCTATTCTCCTTCTATCCCACTTTATTTGGTGATCTCATCAGTTGCCATGGATTTAATTTACATCTCTATGCTAATGATTCTTAGGTCTACTTATCCTCCTCCAAACATCCTGTTGACCTCCAGTTTTTCATCCCTGACTGCCTTTCAGAAATTTCAAATTAAATGTCTCAGTAGACATCTTAAATTCAGCATGTCCCAAACCAAACTCATTATCTCTCCCCCTAAATCCTCTCCTACTTTATTTATTTCTCTTATTTGTATCACAAACATTTCTAGAATAAATCATGGTGAAGAGAGGCATCTTTGCTTTTCTATTTAACTCTTCAGGATTTTGGCAATGAAGGGGAGGGAGGGCCTAGGAAAATTTTTTGTGGGGAGGATTGGGGAGATTTGACCATATCTATAAATGGAAGGAAAGGAACCAATATAGAAGGAGAAATTAAAGATGTAATAGGGAGATAGATGGTGAATGAATTGAGATTCAGATAAAAACAAGAAGGTACAGAACACCGAAAAAAGGGCTTAGTGATACCTTTCATAGAGATAGTAAGTCTGGAAGACATTAGGATTTTGGAATGAATTGTGTTTTATAATTTTAGACACTTGAGAATGTATTAACTTCTATGACAATTCATCTTTCTTGTTTGTCTGTGATTATCCTTTTGCTCGAATGATCACTTCTTTTTATTCTCCTTTGTTGGATCACCATTTGCCTCCTGTCTCTTTATCAAGGGTCTCCCATTCTCTATCCTGGTCCTTCTCCTCTATCTATATATATATACTCTCTTTCTTAGGGGAGAGGCATTGTGATGTCATAAATTTGGTATTGGCTTTGGAGTGGGGAAAGACCCAAGTTCAAATTCCATCTGATATTTTCTCCTCTGAATCTTTGTTCATCAGTAAAGTGGATATAATAATACCTGTAGTACTTATCTTATTAGATTTTTTTAGGATTAAATAAGATAGTACAAGTCTTTTGAAAACTTGAGAGCACCATATAAACTTCAGTCTTAGATGGACTTTTTTTTTTTTTTTTTGGTTTTGTCTTTGCATCTATAGTGCCTAAAAGAGCACATAATAGATTTTTCATAGTAAGTATTTATTAAATGCCCACTATAGGCCAAGCACTGTGCTAAATTCCTGAAATGTAAAAAAAACTAAAAGACAAACCCCATTCTCAAAGAGGTGGCAATCTAATGGTAGAGATGACAAGCAAAAAAAATGTGTATAACCAAGCAGGATGAATAGGAATTAATTAGCAGAGAGAAGGAACTAGAATTAAGAAGGATTAGGAAAGGTTTCTGGTTGAAAGTGAGATTTTATTTGTAATTTGAAGGAAGCCAGGGAAACTAGGAATTAGAGATGAGGAAGGAGAGCATTCCAGGCATGTGGTACAGCTAGAGAAATGTCTGTAGCTGAGGACTGGAGTATCTTATCTGTGGAGAAGCCAAGAAGCCAGTGTCCCTAGATCTAAAAGTGCATAGAGCAGTGTTAGGGGTAAGAAGATTGGGAAAGTGTAGGTATTGGGAGAGATAAGTTGTGAAGGGCTTTGAATAGCAAACAGATAGTTTTGTATTTGATTCTAGTGGTGCTAGGGAGCCACTGGAGTTTATTGAGCATAAGGGTGACATGTTTGGACATGCATTTTAGGAAAATCACTTTGAAGGCTGAATAGGGAATGGACTGGAGTGGGAAGGGACTTATGGCAGGCATACCAACTAGCAGATTATGCAATAGTCCAGGTGTGAAATGATGAGGCCATACACTAGGGTGGTGACAATTTTAGAGGAGAAAAAAGGGTACATTCAAGAAATGTTGCGAAGGTCAAATTAACATGCCTTGGCAAAAGAGTAGATGTGAGGGATGAGAGACAGTGAGTTGATGAGGAGCCTGGGAGATTAGAGGGATTGGTGGTGTCCTTGGCAGTAATAGTAAAGTTTTCAAGGGAAGAGGATTTAGGGGAAAAGATGATAAGTTTTGTTTGGAATACGTTGAGGTTAATATGTCTTTTGAATATACAATTTGAGATCTCTGAAAGGCAGTTGGAGATGTGAGATTAGAGGTCAGCAAAGAGATTGATAAGTGCTTGTTGAATGAATGAATGAATTTCATTTGTGTCCATGAGTTCAATTATCTGTCATGGATTCTAATCTCTCTTCTGAGTTTCACTTTTGAATCTTGCACTGTTGGACATTTCCACTTTGATGTTTTGTCTCAGCATGTTCCATAATGTAACCCATTATCTTCCCCTTTAAACTTGTCTTTCCCAAACTTCCCTATTTCTATCGAGAGTGCCATTGTCCTCTTAGTCATCAATGACCTAACCTCAAATTCATCTTTGATTCTTCTCTCTCCCTTATTCAATTGTTTGTCATGTACTATAGATTTGTTCTCCATAATACATCTTGAATCTCTTCTTTCCACTCATAGAATATTATCTTTGTTCAGGACCTCATTACCTATCACTGGTTCTTATGTGCCAGGCCCAATTTAAATTTGTCCAGTGACCCAAGTTTGGTATTAGAACAAAATGAAACACTCTTAGGCTGTGTAATATTAAACAAAAAAAATTTTTTTGTATTATGAACTAGTAAAGTATCTATGAACATCCATACTTCCATACACAAAGGCCAAAACACTAGAATACTTTAAAATTGTGACTGTATAACATATAGACTTGATTTAAAATATAATTAAAATATATTTTAATAATGTACATTAACTTTAATACATATTAAAGGTAGCATGGAATAATGAGTGGATAGAGAGCTGGCCTGTGAACCAAGATGACCTGGGTGCAAATCATCTCTGACACACTCTGGCTCTGTGATTCAAGGCCAAGCATTTAAACCTCTTGGTTCTCTAGAACTCTTGAAGATTATAAGCTGCAGAAAAGGTGCTGCCCTGAATTGGTAGACAGAGTTTCCTCAGCAGAGAGTTCCCTATACCAATGAAATCTCATGTTTAGGTCCTATCCCTAATGCTTTATTAAATTTAATACGATGGTGTCAACATGGTCCTCCTTGCCTATCTCCTAGTACTCTTTTTGTTCTGGGTATATGAAAAATCCTTCCTCTTCTTCTTCCTCCTCTTATTGTTTCTCCTCCTCTCTCCCCAGTAAAAGGCTTTCCTTATAACAAAAGTATAGTTAAATAAAACACGTTTATATTCCAATGGCCACACCACCCAGTCTGGCCCCCTTTCCACCAGGAGGCGCAACATCAGTCTTCTGGAGCAAGGATTTGTTCTTGCGCTGATCCGAGTTCTTAAGTCTTCCACAGTTTTCCTTTATAATGTTATGGACATGACATGTATTGTTCCAGGTCTGCTTCCTTCACTTTGCATCACTTCCTGTAAGGAGTCCCAGGTTTCTCTGAATGGATCTCTTTTACCATTTCTGAAGGCCTAATCATACAGTATAACTTGTTTGCCCATTCCCCAATCAATGAACACCCACTTTGTTTTCAGTTCTTGCTTCAACAGAAAGTGCTGCTAGAAGTGCTTTGTGTACGTAGAGGTCCATTCCGTCTTTCTTTGATTTCTTTGAATATATATACCTAACAATAATAATAGCTAGCATTTCTATAGCACTTGAAAATTTGCTAAATGCTGTTCATGTTATCTCATTTGAAGAGTGGCATCGCTGCATCAAAGGGAATATTGAACAAAATAAGTCTACCACGCAATATCATAACAAGGATGTTTGGCAAGGATGTGGTATCCTTTCAGTTGGTTGTAGATCCCCTCCCTTTATAAGGAAGGCATGAGGCTGTGTGGACTCACACTGCAGTGGGGAGACCAGCAAGGCTAAATGAGCTAGGTTTCTAATAGTTTGGACTTCTAGAAAGCTACATCCATGGTTTAAGCCTTACTTCCCTAAAGCAATGAAATCTCCAGGATGATTTCATTGCTTTTTAGGGGAAAAAAACTATTCTAATCTATGGAATAAGGACCTTAGTCAATATTGTGAACTGAACATAGCCTGTATTGAGTATATTGTTTCCAATAGCATCCTAACTGGTCTCTTTGTCTCTATTCTTTTCCCTTCTTTAGTCTACCCTTCTACACTGTTGCCAAAATAGTCTTCCTCAGCTACAGATTTGATTGTAGAACTCCTCTGCTTGTTCCTGCATTAGCAGGATAAAATACCAACTTCTTAGCTTGGCAGTCAAGATCTTCCACAACTTGTTTCCTACTCACCTAAGACTTATTTCGCATTGCTCTCTACCTATGCTACATTCGAGTAGACCAAAATCATAATTGTTTCCCAGAATCCACCTCTTGTCTCCATGTGCTCAAATAATGTCATGACTGGAATGCTCAAGTTTTAGATTCCTAAAGGAATCCCTTCAAGGCACAGCTCTAGAGCCAATTCTTTCTGTTGCATTGTATTATATGTATCAGTCTACATATTTTACCCATATATGAAAATATATAGATGTGGACTAGAAAAAAACAAGATATCCTTAGACCATACAATATTGAAATAATTTTTGTATTTTGAACTTTAAAATGATAAATAATATATATGCACACATATAAATTCCCATGTATATATTATATGCATATACAACACACACAGCATACACATATACCTATAGATATACATATGTATAAGTATACATATGTATATTTATATGAAGGAAAAGGAAAAAACATTTATTAAGCACCTATTATGTTGGTGATGTAGTGGCTAGAGCACTGGGCCTGGAGTCAGGAAGATCTGAGTTCAAATCTGGCCTTAGACACTTACTAGCTGTGTGACCCTGAGCAAGTCACTGAACCTTATTTGCCTCAGTTTCCTCATCTGTAAAATGTGCTAGAGAAGAAAATGGCAAACCACTCCAATCTTTGCTGAAAACATGAAATGGGGTTATAAAGAGTTGGATGCAATTGAAATGACTGAACAACAACAAAATGTTCTAGGAACTTTGCTAAGTGCCTTATAAATATTAGCTCATTTAATTCTCAATGACAACCATAAGAGATAGGTGCTGTTTTGATCTTCAATTCACAGTTAGAGAAATGGAAGCAAACAGAGGTTAAGTGACCTACCCAGGGTCACACAGTAAGATTCTGAGACTAGGTTCTAGATTTGAACTCATCTTTCTGATTCTAGGTTCAGTGTTCTATCCACTATATCACCAAATTCCTCCTCAAGGACAGACATTGTTTCATTTTTTTTTTTTGTCTTTGTATTCCTATACTGGAAGGGTACCTGGCACATAAGAGATACTAATTTAAAAAAATGTTTTTTTTCAGTTACAAACTATCTCCCTCCACCTACACCCTACCATACCCATTGAGATGGTAAGAAATATGATGTTCATTCTACCAATGAAGTTACACAAAACATATTTCTGTATCCTCTATGTTCCAAAAATAAACAAGTGAATCAAGTGAGAAAAACCAGGGGAAAAAATCATTTTCAATCTGCATTCTAAGTCCTTCAGTTCTCTATCTCGTGATGGATAGCATTTTTCATCATAAATCTTTGGAGTTCTGGTGGTTCATTATAATGATCAGAGTTATTAACTGTTTCACAACTGTTTATCTTTGCAATATTGCCATTATTATGTAGATTGTTCTTCTAGTTCTGCTCATTTCACTTTGCATCAGTTCACGTAAGTCATCATTTCTTACAGCACAATAGTATACCATCACATTCACACATGTTCAGCCATTTCCCAGTTGATGGGCATCCCCTCAATTTCCAATTCTTTGCCATCACAAAAAGAGTTGCTATGGATATTTTTGTGTGTATGGGTTCTTTTCCTTTTTCTTTGATCTCCTTGGGGTATGCATCAAGTGGCAGTATTGTTGGGTCAAAGTTATGCAGTTTTATGGTCCTTTGGGTATAGTTCCAAATTGTTCTCCAGAATGGATGGATTATTTCACAGTGCCACCAACAGTGCAGTAGTGTGCCTGTTCCTTTTCTGTCATCTTAATCAATCTGATGAATATAAAAGTACCCCAGAGTTGTTGTAATTTGCATTTCTCTAATTATTAGTGTTCTAGAGCATTTCTTTTATAGATCTATTGATAGCTTTAATTTCTTCCTTTGGAAACTTTCTATTCATATCCTTTGGTCATTTATCAATTGGGGAATGTCTCTTATTTTTATAAATTTGTCTCATCTTTCTCTATGTGAGAAAAATGGAATCTTTATCAGAGAAATGCTATAAAATCCTCCCTCTCCCCTCCTCCTATTTTCTATTTTTAATTTTTGCTGCATTGGCTTTGTTTGTGCAGTTTTTTAAGCCTCCCATGAACCTCTCTGATGAATTCTTCCCTTATTTATGGATCTGCTTGCTCTTTAAAATTCTAAATACTTAGAATTTAAAAAATTCCACTTATTTCTCTGCTTGCTAGTGTTGTTTTTTTTTTTAAAACAGGAATGGGTATAGAAATTTGTAAAAACATTTTTATGCATCTATTGATATGATCACATGATTTTTTGTTGTTTTTGCTATTGATATGGTCAATTTTGCTTATAGTTTTCCTAATATTGATGTCTCCCTGTATTCCTGGTATAAATCCTACCTGGTTATATCTTTGTGATTTATTGCTATAATCACCTTGCTAGTATTTTTGTGAAAATTTTGCATCGATATTCATTAGGAAAATTGATCTTAAGTTTTCTGCTGCTTTTGTTCTCCCTTATTTAGGTATTGAAACTACATTTGTGCTAAAGAAGGAATTTGACAGGACTCTCTCCTTAACTATTTTCTCACAATTTATATAGAGTTGGAATGAATTCATCTTTAAATGTTTGGTATAAGTCTATTGTAAATCCATCTTGTCTTGGATTTTCTTTTTTAAATTTAGTAAGCTCATCTATGACTTGTTCAGTTTCTTTTTTTGAAGATAGAATTATTTATATGTTCCATTTTTTATTTTTTAATCTGTGCAATTTATATTTTATAAATATTCATGTTTAATATAGATTCTTAGTTTTATTAGAATGTAATTGGTCAAAATAGTTCCTAATAATTAGTTTATTTTTTTTTCATTGGTGGTACAAGCATCTTTTTTCATTTTTTATAGTGATATTTCGGTTTTCTTTTCTTTTTCTTTTTTTGAAAAAATATTAGCCAATTGTTTAATTTTTTTCTTTCTCATAACCTAGTTTCTACTTTTATATATTTGTTCATTTTTCTTAAACTTTTTATTAATCTCTCCTTTGGTGTTCAAAATTTCTATTTTGGTATTTAATTGAGGAACTTTAAATGACCTTTTTATTTTTTAAATTGCATTTCTTTCTGATTTTTCTCTCTTTTGTTAGTATAAGCATTGAGAGATATAATTCCCCCCCACCCCAAGTACTGCTTTGGCTTCATCTCACAAATTTTGCATCTTGTCTTATTGATTATTTCTCTGATTTGTTCTTTGGCCCACTCATTCTTTAAGATTAAGCTATTTAATTTGTAATTAACTTTTAATTTATGCTTCAAAGACTCTTTGATGTATGTAATTTTTATTGTATTATGTTCCAAAAAGAATATATTTTTGCCTTTCCACTTTTTTTTGTGAGGTTTTAAAGCCCTGATACAGGTTTTTGTGAAGAGGCTATGCTCAGCTTAGAAATAGGCACATTCTTTTTTGTTCCCATTCAATATTCTACAGAGTTCTATGATAACTAACATTTCTAAAGTTTTATTCCTCTCTTAAATTTATTTCTTGTTTATTTTATGGTTAGATTTATCTAGGGCAGAAAAGAATTGATTGATGTCCACTACCAATATAATTTTAGTCTATTTTTTCTTGTAAGTCATTTAATATTTCCTTTAAGAATTTGTATGTTATACCATTTTGTATATATATGTTCAGTGTCAATATTAATTCATTATTATGGTATCTTTAAGCAAAATATAGTTTCTCTGATTATCTCTTTTAATTAGGGCTATTTTGCTTTTACTTTGTCTGAGGTTATGATTGCTATCCTTGTCTTTTTCACTTCAGCTGAAGCATAATAGATTTAGCTCTAGCCCCCTTATTATAACTCTGAGTGTCTTTATGTTCCAAATGTGTCTCTGGTAAACAACATATTGTTTGATTCTGGTTTCTAATTCATTCTGCTATCTTCTTTTGTTTTATGGGTGAGTTCATCTCATTCATATTCACAGTTATGGTTGCTAACTGTATATTTCTCACCATCTTATTTTCTTTTATTCATGTTTCTCTTTTTTCATCCTGTTACTTTCTCAAAATTCTATTCTGTTTTTAGTTACTACCTTCCTTAATCTAACCCCTTTGTCATCCCTCTTCCTTTCTCTTGGGCCTTTCCTCTCCTACTTCCCTGTTTGGTAATATGAATTTCTATACCTTACTTTGTCTATCCATGTGTGCATACTATATATACATATATATGTATATATATATATACACACACATATATATATATTTATATATACACATACTTCCTTCCTTGAACCAGTTCAGATATCAAATGAGAATGAGATTCCAGCACTGTCTGCTTATCCCTTTAGCCTCTATTATAAAAACTCTTCCTTATGTACCTTTTATGTGAAATAATTTCCCCCTTCCTCTTCTTCTTTCCTCTTTTCCCAGTGCATCTCTTTTTCTCATCCTTGCATTCTTTTTTTGAGGAAAATATAATAGACCATTCTATGCCAACATTTTAGACTTATACCCATACCCTCTGTCTAAATAGACTTCTTCTGACTCTTCTAATGATAATGTTCTTAGTAGTTACATGTATCATCTTCCAATAGAGGAATGTATACAGTTTAACCTTATTAAGTCCCTTATGATTTCTTTACCCTCCCCCCCCAGTATAACATCATCTATTAATATGGGCATTTGATCTATTAATAAAGAATAAGTCAATCATGTGTGGCTCTGTATGGAAAAAAAACCCTTTATGACTTATTGCTCATGTTTATCTCTTTATGGTTCTCTTGAGTTACATTTTCTATTCTCTTCTGGTCTTTTCATGAGGAAGACTTGAAAGTCTATGTTTCATTAAATATCCATTCCCTGCACCATGTAGGCTTATACTTAGTTTTGTTGGGTAGGTTATTAGTGATAAATGCTAAATCCTATGTGATCCTGAGTGTGGTTCCATGGCATTTAAATTATATTTCTGACTATTGTAATATATTCTCTTTGCCCTGAGAGCTCTGGATTTTAGCTATAATATTCTTGGGAATTTTCATTTTGAGATTTCTTTTAGGAGGTGACTGGTGGAATCTTTCAATTTCTACTTTGCCCTCTGGTTCTAAGATATCTGGATAGTTTTCTTTCATAATACCTTGAAATATTATGTCTACGTTTTTTGTTGATCATGGTTTTTTGGTAGTACAATAATTTTTAAATTAGCTTTCCCTGATCTATTTTCCAGGCCGGTTGTTTTTCTGATGAGATAATTCACATTTTATGCTATTTTTTCATGCTTTTGATTTTGCTTTATTATTTCTTGATGTCTCATGGAGTCATTAGCTTCCACTTGACTTATTCTGATTTTTAAGAAATTATTTTCTTCAATATTTTTTAGCCTCTTTTACCAAGCCATTAATTTTTAAAATAATTTTCTTGTACAGCTAATTTCTTTCCCCAATTTTCCTCTACCACTTTATTTGCTTTTTAAAATCTTTTTATTCTCTTTTAAAAATCTCTAATTTGATGTTTAATTGAGTTGAAAGGATAAACAAGGATTTTCCTCTAGAATTTTTGGTGGAACTTATTTAACAAAAGAAACTTGCTTAAAAATATCTTGGAGAAGGGGGCAGCTGGGTAGCTCAGTGGAGTGAAAGTCAGGCCTAGAGACAGGAGGTCCTAGGTTCAAACTCGGCCTCAGCCAATTCCCAGCTGTGTGACCCTGGGCAAGTCACTTGAACCCCATTGCCCACCCTTACCAATCTTCCACCTATGAGACAATACACCAAAGTACAAGGGTTAAAAAAAATATCTTGGAGAAGATACAGCAAATATATAGTGTTGTTTCAGTTAGGCACAGATTTGGATAAGTATACAAAACTCACAATACAATATGGATAAACTGTAGTCAAAATTGAATGAATGTGTCTTTGAGGGATAGAATGAGCATACCAGGCTTAGGACATCTTGCTCTCAGTGGTACAGTTGGGATCAGAAGAAGGAATTATGTTCAGATGACTTTATGGAAGACTTTTCTTTTCAACAGGTGCCCCCAGGACAGGATGGCCTGGAGCCTGCTGATCCTTCTGTCCTGTCTCATGGTCTCTGGTAGGAATTTCCATCTGGTTCCCTTCTTCTACATCATCATCTGGGGCTTGTGACATACTGATGCCTGGGGAACCATTCTCATATTGGTCTTCCCCTCTGTAGTCCAATGGAGCCCCTGAAAAATCAATGGCCAGACTAGGAAAGTTAACCTGAGAAGTCCATAATTATTAAGCCATCTAAGGGCTTTCTGGAAGTGGCACTGTCATTAGTCTTGAGATTCAAACTTGAACTTGGATTTTGTCCTAGAACCTTCACTGCCAAATAGTTCCTATAGGTTCATTCTCATGCTCAGACTGAAGAGTATACAAGAGAGGGTGGTGTCCATGCCCAAGGGAAGGGAGCATGCCAAAGCTGGGGTTGAAAGAATTGTGCTTGGGATCTGGGATTTGGGCAGTTATGGGATAGGGGAAGATAGAATTAAAATCGGGATTATGATCATGGCTGGGGATAGGATTTGTGCTGTCAGGAGCAAAAGAACCTGGGATTCAGGGAGCAAGGCTGATGAGAAGATCAGGACTAGGATCAGGACTGAAGGTTGGGATTTGTGGAGGCTGGGGATCAAGATCAGGTAACTGGGGATGGCCACAGCCTGGAGTTTAGGACAGATAGGATATCAGGACACAGAGCAGGGCATGGGACTGGGACATGGGCATTCTGAATCTTAGGTTAGAGCTCAGTGCCAGGGCTCAGGGCTCAGGATTGAAGGGTAGAATTTGGGGAGGGAGAGGCTCAGTGCTAAAGACTCAGTGCTGGAGATTTGATGAAGGTTAAGCTGGGCTTGGAGTCTGGGGCTTTGGGATCAGCGCTCAGGGTTGGAGACTGGGTCTTGGGGAGCAAAGTCTCAGGTCACAGGTCTCAGAACTCAATACTCAGTGCTCAGGACTCAGTATTGCCTTTGTAGTGCATGGGAACTCAGCTCCAAGTTTCACCTCTAACATGACCGTGGTTGCACTGCCTGAGGACATGCCTGAGGGTGAGTACATGTTGTGTCAAGGTGGGTAGCTTGGCCCTGGGCACAGACCTATAGTGAGGGACTGAAATTATCCTGGAAGAGAAGGGATAGTGGTTCAGGCCTATGTCAATTTGGGCTTGAGCTGTTGACTCAAAATCATCTCTTCTCTTTAAATACTAAACAGTAGACTTTTGTCTCAGGAGACCTTAAAATTATCTATCCTGCTCAGCTCTCAATTTACAGATTAGGAGACTGAGACCTAGAGAAGGAAAGGACTTGACCAAGATCCTGGATTTGAGGGTGTGTTCTCTGACAACCCATCTCCCCAGCTGCTTCTTGTACTGTCATGCATTTGTTTTGTTATTTTTTTATTTGAGGATTTCTAAAGATCATTTCTAAATGTGTCCCTCCAGGTACCTGTCCCAGAAACCTCTTCATGAGGGGATCCTCATGAAAGGGCACAATTAAGGGTTTCAGTTAATTGAGAGTTTTGCTGTTAAGCTCTGCTCTGATCCTCTCTTTGCCCAAAAGGGAGACAGGATTGGGGGAGGGGAAAGAGAAATAGAATAAAGAGCAAATGACTCATGTTCAAGTCTTTCTATACTACTGTCCCAAAGTGTCACCTGGAGCAAGTTGTCTTCCTTCTCTGGGCCTCACTTATACAATTAGGAGTTAGAATCAAATCTAGGGCACTAGATGATGCCTAAAGCATTTTCCATCTCTGGTATCCTATATTCCAGAGTCCCTTCTGTCTCTACCAGCCCGTTATTTATTCTAATATCACATCAGACCATCAAACAATACACATTTAGTAAGTATGTACCTATTCTCAAGCTGAACTTAGCCTTGACGTCCTAGAATAGGTTGACCTCCATGTTTCTTTCTAAACCGAATAACCCTTGAATGTATGTCTGCAAAACCTAGACATTCCCAGAAGCTCTTCTAGGACCATGCTCTGCCTCTCACTCAGCCCCAGGGGTCAACTCTAAGGGAAACTCTGTGTGTGTGTGTGTGTGTGTGTGTTCTGTCTCCAAATGCAGGTACTGTGGCTTTCTGGATTACAGCTACAGACCCAGATAAAGACCCCCTGACCTATGACATAAGTGGCCGTTATTCCTATTTCTTTGCTGTCAATAAGGACACAGGGATGGTGACCCTGAGCAGTCCTTTGGACTATGAGGTAAAAGTATGGAACAAGATGGGAGGAGGTTATCATTGGCTGAAACTGGAGGGAGTAGGAAAGGGAATCTTCTGGAAAGATAGCTTACAGGACATTAGGTCTAGGGACAGTGTTGACTCAGAGCAAGGTGCTATACCATAAGTTGTAGTATCACTTCAAGTAAGGGAGACCTAGGTTTAAACATCATCCTAGATGCTTTAAAATTTATTTATTTATTTTAAATATCTATCTTTTTAAAAAATTTGTGTTCCAAATTCTTTCTCCCCTCTCCCTTATTGAGAGGTAAGAAATCTGATATCAGTTATACATGTAAAATCATGCAAAACATATTTGCATATTAGTCATGTTGCAAAAACAAAAAAGCAAGAAAAATAGAGAAAAAAGTGCTTCAATCTAGTTTCAGGTTCCATCAGTTCTTTCTCTGGAGTTAGATTTTTTTTTATTATAAGTCCTTCAGAACTGTCTTGGATCACTGTATTGCTGAGAATGGCTGTCATTCACAGATGAACATTGTACAATATTGTTGTTACTCTGTATGATGTTCTCCTAGTGTGCTCACTTCACTTTGCTTCAGTTTTTATGTCTTCCCAGATTTTTTGGAAGCAATTCTGCTCCTCATTTCTTATATCACGCTAGTATTCCATCACAATCATCTACCACAATTTGTTTGGCCATTCCCCAATTGATGGGCATCCCCTCAATTTCTAATTCTTTGCCACAAAAAGAGCTGATATAAATATTTTTGTATATGTAGGCCCTATTTGTTTTTCTTTGTGCTCTTTGGGATATGGACCCAGCAGTGGTATTTCTGGGTCAAAATTTAAGCATGGCTTTATAGGCCTTTGGGCATAGTTCCAAAGTGTTCTCCAGAATGGTTGGATCAGTTCACAACTCCGTCCCAAATTTTGCACATCCCTTCCAACATTTGTAATTTTCCTTTTCTGTCCTACTGATCATTCTGATACATGTAAGGTGTCACTTCAGAACTATTTAAATTTGCATTTTCTAATTAATAATGAATTAGAGCATTTTTTCACATGACTATAGATAACTTTGATTTCTTCTTCTGAAAACTGCCTGTTTATATGTTTTGACCATTTATCAACTGGGGAATGATTCATGTCCTTATATATTTGACTTTATATATTGGAGTTCTCTATATATTAGAGAAATTAGGTCTTTATCTGAGAAACTTGCCATTAAAACACCCCAGATAATTGTTAGATGTATAACCCTGGTCAAGTTATTTAATTTAATTGAAATCTCTACACCTCAATTTCCTCACTTGTAAGATGATGGATGACACTGGACTAGATGATCTCTAGAACCCCCTCTTGCTATAAATCTATAATCCTAAAACAAGAATAGTCTACACTGAAAACCAAGGTAGCAGGTAGAGAGATGACAAATTCAGATACATAGTTCAGTAAATCTGGGTAGAGGATGATCTGAGCAGAGGATATAGGTTCTTGGGGCATGACATAGCCATGGTGAGAGGGCACAGAATGGGGATTATGGGAGAAAGCATAGGAGTATGAATAGATCTGGGTAGGAATGGGCCACGTCTGGTAACTTGAGGAGTTGAGGCTGGAGCAAGAAACTAAGGATCCAGTATGATTAAGAATGTGGGCACTGTATAGGCAACCCTTCATAGCTCCACCTTCTGAAATCTGGTTCAGCTCAATGGATCCACACTAGGTCAGCTTTGCATCACCCTTCCCTTCCTTTTTTTCCACAGACATTGTTCCTTTTTTCCGTCACCATCTCTGTTTGGGACCATACAAATCCAGAGGTATGTTAGAGAATACCTAGAGCTTGGAGAATTGGGTTAGGAGCTCCAGAGGGCTAATTTAGAACATAGGCAACTTCTGGGTCCAGTGTCCTATTTTCCCATAGGTGTGATCAACAGGTTAGGCAAACCTCAGGTCGAAGAAAGGAGAATCTTCAATTGGGGCAGAAAAAGCTCATATTTGGGAGGTGAGCAAGAATTAAACAAGAGACAGACTGGGTTGGTACCAGGATGTCTGAGGATCGCTGAAATACACCTGGTCTGAAATAGGAGGAAATATGAGTTACTTGATATGAGACTCAGGACAGGAAGTCATTTAACATCCATACAGATTGTCAAAGTGAAACTGAAAGCTTTGTCAGCTCATTTGTCTTGCTTGACCTGTCTCCTAAAGCTTCAGGCTTTTTATGACAGTAATTGGCATTTTCTTCTTCTCTTCTTACCCCCCAGATCCAGGATGGTTAGGAATGGGCTCAACTATGCCCTTTCCTCACTCAGCTAGACCTATCAGATTGTGTACTCGTGCATAGGGAGCCTAGCTCTTCTGAACTTCGGGAAGATTCTGTGCCATGTTTAGGCAGTTCTGAGAATTAAACCAAGTCAGTCAATATTTATTAAGAACTTGCTATATCCAAAGCATCATATTCACTTTTGGGGATACAGATATGAAAATAAAATGTTTTTTTACCTCTAGGGATTATACAGTCTAATGTGAGCCTCTTTTTCCCTCATAAAGGTGCAGAAGCAGTTACAAGTCATCGTGCAAGACAGAAATGACAATCAGCCAGTTTTCCAGGATACACCCTATTCTACTAGTATCAATGAGGTAGCATGTGTTATGAACTCAGCCATCTTGGAGGGCAGCAGGATTAAAAAAAAACCACAACCCTTTTTGTCTGTTTTAGAATCAATACTACGTAATAGTTCCAATGCAGCAGTAAGGGCTGGGCAATTGGAGATAAGTGACTTTTCCAGGGTCACATAGCTAGGAAATGCCTGCAGTCAGATTTGAACCCAGTTGCTCCCATCTCCAGGTTTGGTGCAGTGGGATATTTGTAGTATAAAGGTCAGGACCAAGGAGGTTAGGATTTAAAGTTAGAACCAAGCAGAGAGGACTAGGGTTTGGACCACATAGGTGAGTGATGGCTAACCATTTAGAGATGGAGTGCCGTGCCCCACTCTCCCAGTGAGTGCCTGGCAGGCACTGACTCCCCCCCCCCCACTTACCCCACACAGGGGAGAAAGCGCTCCCATTGGAACGGTGAAGTGAGGAATGTCCTCAGTGAATGTAGAGAGGGAGGAGGGGAGTGGCTAGAGTGCTCTGCTCCCCTCTAGTTTTGCCCCTGTGAGTCACTCACCTTACCCTCTGTGTGCTCCCATTGGCTGCTAGGCAGAGGGGTAGGGGATGAGAAAAAATGTTGCCAGGTGAGGTGGAGAGGGAAAGGGGAGCAGCTCTGCTGGAGTCCCTCTGCCTTTCTAGTAACTAACTGGGGGCATGGGGAAGGTGGCTCACAGAGAGTGCTCTTCATGCCATCTTTGGCACCCATGCCAGAGGTTTATCATCACTGACGTAGGTCATAAATCTGGATCAGGCAGATTGAGAGCCAGGATCTGAAATCAGGACCAAGGTGAGCAAAGGACCACATTGGGTTTTTGCAATTTGTGGGCTTAATAAAAGTAATGGTGCTGGTCCTGTTGAGACAGAGAAGGATTAGAAATTATTCTTGCCACCCTGGAGTTTATGTTCAGTTCCTTCCTTGGGACATCATATGTAGGATGATAATTTAAAATTTGTAAAGTACCTCGTGAGAGATCGATAAGTATTATTATTCCCACTTTCCTGATGAGAAAAACAAGTCAGAGAGATGAAGTGACTTGCCCACAGTCATATGATGTCAGTGGCAGTCTAGACTCCAAGTTAGGTCTCTTGATGCCACATTTAATGAAATAGTAAAAGGAGAATTACCAACTAGGAGATTATTTCAGTAATCTAGGTGAGCAGTGATAAGAACATGAATTAAGCTCATGAGGTGGGCATTACAAGAGAAAGGAAAGTTCACTAGACCAGAACTTAGGCATAGGTTCTAGTCCCTGCTACTAATTCTTTATAACCTTGAGCAAGTCAATTTGTGGGCCTCAGTTTTCCCATCTGTAAAATATGAAGATTGGATTAATTGTCCTCAGATGTTCCTAATTCTACTATTGTTATATTCAGTCATTTTCAGTCCTACTCTATGATCCCATTTGGGGACTTCTTGGCAAAGATACTGCAGTGGTTTGCCATTTCCTTCTCCAGCTCATTTGACAGATGAGGAAACTGAGGTAAACAGGGTTAAGTGACTTACTCAGTGTCACACAGCTAAGAAGTGTCTCGGACCAGATTTGAACTCAGGAGGATGAGTCTTTCTGACCCCAGGTCCAGAATTCTGTGAATTATGGTTCCACCTAGCTGCCCTCCAGCTAGACTAGTATGAGACAATGAGCCTAAGGGAAGATGGGATGGATGAGAGTTACTATGGTGTTAGAGCCTACAAAACGCAGTAACCGATTAGATGTATGGAATAAAGGGAAGAAAGACTGTTTCTGCCCACATGATGAGGATGGTGGAAACAGAAATAAGGAAGTCAGGAAGGAGGGCAGAAAGGAAGATGATGAGGTCGGTTTTGAACATAGTGATATCCAAGCTCAGATATTGAACAGGCAGTTAGAGATAGAGGACTGATCTTCAGGCAGTTGTCAGGGTTAGAGAGAGATTGTATACTTGGTTATCAACACATAAGTGAACATTGAAGTTGTGCAAGTAGATGAAATTATCAAGAAATGAGAACTTGATTAAACACTGGCACTTTGGAAAAGTGTTCTAAGGATGGAGGAGGAGGAAGTATTAGTTTCAGAGGCAGAGGTGGAACCATAGGAGAGAGAGGAGGAGAACCAGGAGAAGGCAATATTATAAAAGAAAAAGGAAGAGAGAGCATCCAGGAGGGGGTGGTTGTGAATCAGATACTTTGAAGAGGAAGATGTGGACTTAGAGGATATATCTCTGGCCCCTAAGAGGATTGGATTTGATCAACAAGGGGTTCTCAGACACCTCGGAGAGAGCAATTTTAGTTAAATAGTAAGAACAAGAAGAGGAGCAAGCTAGGTTACTCAGTGGATAGAGAGCCACGCCTGGAGTTGGGAGGACCTGGGTTCAAATATGACCTTAATCACTTCCTGTGGGACCCTAAGCAAGCCATTTAGCTCCATTTGCCTAGCCCTTACCACTCTTCTGCCCTGGAACTGATATTTGTGTCAATCTAAGACAGAAGGTAAAGGTTTTTAAAAAAGGATAAAAGCTAGATTGCAAAGGCTGAAAACAGTGGGTAGACTGAGGCAGAATGCAAAGACCACACTTTCTAAGAGACTCCCAATGATAGGGAGGAGGTTCAACAGCTTAAGAAGGTTGTAGGGTATAGAAAAAATATTTTTTTTCCTTTTTTTTAGGATTAAGGCTGCTGGGATATGTCTATGGGATAAAGGGAAGGAGCCAGATGAGGAGAGCTTGAAGAAGCAGGAGAAAGAGGGCATGATTGACAGATTAAGGTTCTGAAGGAAGTGGGAGGGAATTTAATTAAGGGTACAGGAAGAGAAGTTAATCTTAGTGAAGAGGGGTGACACCTCTGAGACTTGAAGGAAGGAGAGGATCCGTGAACATGTGTGTAGATGGAGGAGATGAGATCTAAGTATAATGAATTTGCTTTCAGTGAAGTAAGAAGTGAGATCTACTAGGAGTAAAGGAAGGAAAAGTGAGGGAGGCTTGAGGGCTTGAGGGAGAGAAGGAGGTTTGAGGTTTGAAATAACTCACGTGCAGTAAAAAAGAAGGATTTCTGAGCAGCAATGAAGAAATATCCTTCCAACCCTCCCCTCTCCATGAGTTTGGCCTCCAAAGACCTATTGGTCCCTTTGGTCCTGGGCCAGCCCTAGAGACCTGGTTGGAGGATCTCAGACCTGGAGCCTTCAAGCAAGAAAGGAGACATTTCTGGATTTGGTTACTGAGCATCAGGATGCTTTAGTGAGAAATCTTCAGGTCTTGGAAACTGAGGAAGCCTGAGCCCTTATCTGCTCCTGTCCCCATGCCGGGAAGGTGACCCAGGTCCCCAGGAGTGGGGTTTTGAGCCGATCTAGGAGTAGAGAGTAGAGTGTCCAGTCGCTAAAGCTCCTGATCCTTCTCTTCTCTATGTTATAGACTCTGCCTGTGGGCTCCCAGGTTTACACAGTAAGAGCAGAAGACCCCGACACAGGGCTTGGTGGCTTGGTGAACTACACCATTCTTGAGGTGAGTCAGGCAGGGAGCAAAGTCATGTCAGTGCTCTGAGATCACCTAGCGTGGAGGGTCATTCATGGGCTATGGATCCATGGGACAACAGGAATCTTCTGACCCCCTCCATGATCCAGAAGTTAGGGTCTGCCCTAGAACCTGGAAGCAGGATTGCTCTTTATGTGGCCACAAGAGGGCAGTGTCTTCCCACGAAACTAGGTGGGACCAATCCTGGGGTGTGGAAGGGGAAGAGGCAGTGGGAAATGTCCCTCCTCTCTTCATTGGACAATTTCGGGGCTATGAGTGGGCAGGGAAGAAGGAGGGGTATCTGGTGGGAGAAACGGAACAGCTCAGGAGAAATGGAGTTGGGCTCTCGCATCCCCCTCTGCCACTCATTCTCAGGGAAGAAGCAAGCTGCCTCCTGAGCTTTCCTTTCTCCATTTGTATAATGAAGGAGTTGGATTAAATGGTCTCTAAGGTCCATCCCCAGTCAGACATTCTAAATTTTATGTTCTAAGGATGTTTACACCTCTCACATGCTAATTTTATCTTTGCTCTCTGACTCTGAGGGGAAGATCACTCATAAAGTCACAAACTCAGGACCTTAGAGAAGTAGCTAATCCAATTAAGTGGCTTGCCCAGACTTGAATACTGGGTAGAGGATTTAGAGCTAAAAAGAACCTTAGAGACCCTTGGACCTCTTTAATATACAGATGAAGAAACTGAGGCACAGGGAGGGGAAAGGGCTGGCCAGTCACATGGCAAGTCATTGGCAGAGTTTGGCCTCTTGGTCAAACATACTCATCTTCAGCCCAGGGTCAGAGGAGAGGGAGTAAACTGGGTACCAGGGTCAGAGCCATAGGAATCACAGTGTGTGGATTAAATTCAGCAGTGGAGAATGGTGGGCCTGGGGCTGGAGCAGAGGGCAATCCAACTTCAGATTCATTCATGCCAGGAAGCAGATGTCGTGTTTCCTTGCTCCTACCCTGATTATGGGGATAGGTTCCAGGAAAGAGATCCCACTGAAACTGGACTGGGATAACTGCACTCCGAGGAAGTTTAGACAAAGAGAGGTGCCAAGGTGAAATCTGGGAAAAAGATAAATACTGGGGGGGAAATCCCCCACTGTTGTCCTCCAGGTCCAAGACCTAGTTAGGTTAGCTGGTTAGATATGATTGTAATCAGAACGGGTATGTTCTTGTCTTAGTTCCAGCTGGAGAGTATATGGGACTTCAACATTTCCAATTGGGTCTCTAATAGCTTGGATTCAGTGGGGGCAGTGAGAGTGGTTACCAGTTGGAAGAGGGAGGAATTGACTATGGCTCCCTGCTTAGCTTCAGAGATTCCTAAGACCTGATGGAAGAGATGGAGGGAAATGTGTTGGGTGGGAGCTGTTATGTAAAGGATGGCAACATTATCAACATAATAGAGTAGAACCAGAGATGATGAGTTTCTGGAGGAAGAAGGAAAGAAAGACCAGAATCTTTGGGAAGTCTCAGAGCTGATTCCACTGGATCCAGGCCATCTGTCCTTTAGGGCCCCGAACAACGGCCTGTCCTTGCCCTGTGGTGACTGGGCTCAGCAACCTTGTTCTATCTCTATCCCCACCCCATGTCAGGTTATTCCCAACACTCCAGAAAATCAGAAGCTCTTCTCCATCCGGTCCAATGGCACCATCTTCCTTGAAGGTCCTCTCAGCTACAACAACAAAAGCATGTTCTATCAACTGAAACTGCAGTCTTGTGTGAGAGCAGACTCTGGTCTAGGGAAAGGGAAACTTCTTGGGGATGGAGTGAGGACTTCCTGGGGTTGAGGGGGAAAGGGCCTTTCTAGGAAGAGGGGGGATTTCCTGTTGGGGAAGGGGAAAGGGACCTTCCTAGGACTTGATTATAAAGTTCTGGTTGGGGAGCTAGGGAGAGAGAAGGAAGGGGAGAAGGTAGAATTAATTAAGAAAGTCTCTCTCACACACACACATAAACACACACACACACACACACACACACACACACACACACACACACACAAACCTTCGGTGCCATTTTTTACAGGACCAAGACAAGAACAACACACTGTGTTCTCAAACAGTCTTCCTGACTATTACAGTGATTGATCTTCCAGATCTGGACCCACAGTTTCTCCAGGAGCCTTATACAGCTTCAGTAGGAGAAGATGCCCCCTTGGTGAGGCAGGGCTGGGAGGTGGGGAGAGGGGTCCTGGGATCGGGTAAGGTATATATGGTGGTCTAAATATTCCTTGGAACCTCCCTTCTAATCAGGCTTGTGGCCTCTCCTTCCAGGGCACCTCAGTGTTGACCTTAAAGACTATGGATGGAGACAAAGGCATCAACGATCCAGTCAAATTCTCTATCTCTAGTGAGAAGGCGATGGGCCTGCTGGGTCTTCCTTTTCTTTCTTCCTCTTTCCTTTACATCTTTTCCTTTGTCTGTTTCTTCCTCCTCTCTGGAGAAAGGGAGTGTAATGGAAAGGGGGGGAGCACAGAAGATTTCAGAGGATCATAGAGTTAAAACCATTGAGATTTAGAGAAGATAAATGACTTGCTTGAAGTCACAGAACTAGTTAATAGCAGAGTATCTTCCCAATATCCCCGGGATCTTAAATTTGGCTTCAGGAGCCATGCCTATGATTCTCTCTTGGGGAGTTTCCTTGGTTTGGGAATAGAAGTATAGCTTTCAGCTTGCCAGTCCCCCCCCCAGCCCCTCATCTCAATTTTCTTACTCAGACTCTACAAGGCCTTGGTTTGCCATCAATGAGCAGACTGGAGTCATCACTGTGAACCATTCTTTGGATCGAGAACTACTGCTAGATGAGGATGAAGAGGTGCACTTGGAGGTCACGGTGAGCTCATAGATGAAGAAGGGACACAGATTTCACCCAGTTCTAACTGGAGTTCTGGCTCCTGGAATCCTTTTCTCTTTTCTCGCCTTCCTTTCCCTCCTTTTCCCTCTTCTCCCTCTACATCTCTCTGTATCTGTGAAGTGGGCACTATCTATAGGTATGTATGATTATAGATGGAAGCATCTAGGTGGTGAAGTGAGTATTCAAATGCCCATCTTGGAGACAGAAAAACTCATCTTCTTGAGTTCAAACGAGGTCTCAGATATTTACTAGTTGTATGATCCTGGGCAAATCACTTACTCTTTTTGCCTCAGTTTCCTCCTCTGTTAAATGAGCTGGAGAAGGAAATGACAAACCACTCCAGTATTTTTGCAAAGAAAACATCAAATGGAGTCATGAAGAACCAGACATAGAGAAGGGAAGTCCTGGGTTCAAATCTGACCTCAGACACTTCCTAGTTGTGTGACCTTGGACAAGTCACTTAACCCTAATTGCCTAGCCCTTAGGGCTCTTATTCCTTGGAACCAACACTTAGTATCAATCCCAAGACAGAAAGTAAAGGTTTAAAAAAATAAAAATAAATGCTTTCTATATTTGCCTCCTTATCTACAACTGAAAAAAAGACTCAACAATAACATAAGTGCTATATGGCTGAGGTCAAATTTGAACCCAGGACCTCCCATCTTCAGGTCTGACTCTCTACTGTGCTAACTAGCTACTTGAGAATATTTCTCTGGGGGTGGGATTTGAGCTGTGTATTTCTGAGGTAGTGACAGACTTGCAAACATGGAAGACTGGCCCATAGCACATGGGTGGGGGCAGCTTCCTTCTACCCTGCTTCCTTCTTTGGAGGGGAAGAAGAACCTTAGAGTTGGGAGTAGTGATGCTAAAGGGCAATGCTACACACTCAGGCCAGGCTTAGCACAGGTTAGATGAAAGCAGGTGTCCTGAACCCAAGAATGCAGGCTGGTCAAATCAAGGAATCCTGGGATAAAGACCCAGGGCTGTGTGATTCAACACTTCTGTTTTCTCTAGACTTTCTGTCGTATGAAGCCCATTTGCAAAGTCCATCCTTTGAATCTGGGTGACTAAGCAGAATGAACTAATGCAAAAATGAACTACTGGCAAGCTGGAAACATACTTTCATTCATCCATTCATTTAACATTTATTAAGAGTGTGTATCTTTCATGATGAAAACTGCTATCCACCACCATAGAAGGAGATGTTGGGGTCTGAATGCAGACTGAAGCATGCCATTTTTCACTTTATTTCCTTTATGAATTTTTCTTCGTATGTGCAATATAAGGAGACGGACCACTTCACCTATTTGGGTAGCATAGTCAGTAAGGACGGCGGAGCAGATGAGGACATCAGAAACCGAATCAACAAAGCCAGACAGGCATTTAACACCCTGCGGCCTGTCTGGACCTCCAGAGCACTGTCCCTCGTCACTAAGCTCCGAATCTTCAATACCAACGTAAAGGCCGTCCTCCTATGTGGATCAGAAAGCTGGAGAGTGACGAGCGCTAACACCAATAAACTCCAGGTCTTTGTTAATAGATGTCTACGCCACATCTTGAACATCAGATGTCCTGAAAAGATCTCCAATGCCAGACTCTGGGAAAGAACAATCCAGTATCCCATTAGTCAGGACATAAAGAAACGTAAGTGGAGATGGATAGGACATATGCTACGAAAACCGGAAGACAACGTAGCCAGACAAGCATTGAGCTGGAACCCTTCAGGGAGGAGGAAAGTCGGAAGACCAAAACAGACCTGGCGAAGATCTGCCGAAAATGAAACAAAAACAGTCGGAATGACATGGGCCCAGCTGGGGGAAGTTGCCCAGAACAGAGTCCGCTGGCGTGAGATGGTTGCGGCCCTATGCTCCTAAGGAGTCAACAGGAATAATAATAATAAATAATAATAATGTGCAATATATGTCTTCTTTCATGACATAGGGAACATGGAAATATGTAGTGCATGACAACACTGGTATAACCTGTATCAGATTATTTACTATCTCATGGAGGAGGAAGGAGAAGGAGAGAGGGAGAGAATTTGGATCACAAAATATCAGAAAACAATTGTGGGAATTTTTTTCAACTGAAAGAAAATAAAAGGAATAGACCTATATTTTTTAAAAATATGTGTCCTCAGAAGGGTAATTTAAAAAATTTTAAAAATCTCAACAACATTCTCCCCAAACATCATAATCAACAATTCAAATAAATAAACATTCATTATGTGATTACATCCTGTGGATCCCTATGGTGGGGGCTGGGAATGATTTAGATGAGATGTGGTCCCAGTTCTCTCTTTTTTAAATTATTTTTTCCCAATAAGCAAAAGTCTATTTTCTTTCTCTCCCATCTTCTCCTCCCCCTACTGGAAAAAAGAGAAGAGGGGAAAAATCCTTGTGACAAATATTCATAATTAAGCAAAACAAATTGCCATATCGTCCACGTCCAGAAAAAAAAAATTTCAGTCTGTACCCTGAGTTCATCATCTTTCTGTCAGGAGGAGCACAGCAAGCTTCATCACTGGTCCTCTGGAATGGTGATTGGTCATTGTTCTTAATTAAGTCTTTCCAAGTTGTTCATCTTTACAATGTGGTTATTGTCTGAACTGTTCTTCTGGTTCTGATCTCTTTATTCTACATCAATCCATACAAGTCTTTTTATGTTTCACAGGAGGCAACCCTTTCATCATTTCAATAATATTCCATTATGTTAATTTGCTATAATTTCTTCATCTATTCTTCAATTGTTGTTCACCCAATTCCCCTTAGTTTCTAGTTCATTGCCACTATGAAAAGAGCTACTATAATATTTTTGTGTATTTAGATCCTTTACCTTTTTCTTTGTTCTCTTTGGGGTATAGGCCTAGTAGCAGCAATGTGGGGTCAAAGGCTATGCATGGTTTACTAACTTTCTGGGCAAATTGCTTTCCAGAATGGCTGGATTAATTTACTCCTCTACCAAAAGTGCATCGAAGCATCTGTTTCTCTGAAGCCCTTCTTGCATTTCTCATTTTCCATTTTTTTTGGTCAACTTTGCCAGGCTTATAGATGAGGTGGAAATTCCTATCTGTTTTAATTTGCATTTAAAAATTATTAGTGATATGGAACATTTTTTACACAGATAGCTTGAATTTCTCACTTAGAAAACTGCCTTTGACCATTTATCAACCGAGAAATAACTCTTCTTATGAATTTGAATCAGTTCACTATACATTTTGGAAATGAGACTATTATTGGAGAAACTTGCTACAAAGATCTCCCCACCCCCCATTACTTGTTTCCCTTCTAATTTTGGTTGCATTTGTTTTGTGTATGCAAAACATTTTCAATTTTACATAACCAAAATTGTCTGTTTTATCTTTAACCTTTTCCATCTATGTTTGGGGTCCCTGTCCTCTTGAAGTAGGGAGATAGAACATAGATAACTGTAATATAGAATATCACATGGTAAATGCATTAGAATTCAATAGCTGAAGAAGGAAGACAGAGGAATCCCAGGCATAGAGAATAGCATGAGAAAAGGATGAAGTCAGGAAGAAACAATGGATGCTTATAGATTTAGAGGTGGAAGCAATATTGAATGCCATCTAGTCCAAAATTTTCATTTTTGTAGTTGAAGAAAACAAGCCTTAAAGAGGACACATGAGTTGTCCAGTGTTAGACAAATAATAAATGACAGCATTTCCTTTAAATCTGGGTCCTTTGACTACAATTACAGGGCTCTTTTCACATTGAATCATAAAAGTTTTAGAAAACACAATGTATCCTAAAGGCAGAGAGTTGTTTAGTTTACTGAAGAAACCCATTGGCCTCCTTGTTCTTCCTCAAACAAGACCTCCCTCTCCAGAGATGAGCATTTTCACTGGTTGTCCCCTATGCCTGGAATTCTCTCTGTCCTCATTTCTACCTCCTGGAAACTCTGATTTCTTTCCAGTCTTAGCTATACTCTTCCCTTCTTCATGAAGCCTTTCTTGATGCCTGTTAATGCAAGCGCCACCCTCCTCCATGCCCTTGTTGATGAATTCATTGTAATCGTCATTGTTCAGTTGTTTGTCTTGGCTGCCATCGAGATGCCCATATCTTCAATTAATTTTGTCAATATCTTGTTTGTACGTAGTTGTTTGTATGTTGTCTACCCCATTAGATGGGGAGCTCCTTGAGAGTAGGGACTATTTTTTCTGCCTTTGTTTGTACCCCCAGTATTAGCAGAGTGCTTGATACACAATAAGTACTTAATAAATATGTATTAATTTGCTGACTGTAGAATATAGTTCATGGTGGGGAGTAATAAGAGATAAAGCTACAGGTAGGATTGGTATAGTTTGTGGAATATCTTGAATGCCAGGCTAAGGAATTAGAACTTTTTATCTCCAAAGAAATTGGGGGTCAATGATAATTTTGGAAGAAATGAGTGTTGTGCAGAAGAGGTTACCAAGGAAAACAGGAGGGTAGAAAAAGAGTTGAAAGCCTAGGCAGGCAAAAAGCTGGCTTCCATCTCTGAATGTATGATCCATGATCCCACCGGTATGGGAACTTTATTGCACCGACACAAATGAGTCACCTGTCCAGAAGAATTCATTACTTGGCCACTTTGTGGTCAACTTTCACTGCCTCCTGTTCTGCCTTCCCTAAGCCTCTCCTTTTTTTTGTCTGCAGGCCACAGAAATCCATCTCAACATTTATGGGCAAGAGGCTAAGGCCAGGACATGGGTGACCATACGGGTGACAGATGTTAATGATCACTCCCCTAAATTCTACAACTGCATCTTGCCTGCCTGTGATTTCTCTGATGACAAGACGGTAACCACTTTTAGTGGCTATGTGGCTGAGCACTCCTCCACCAGGGTACCAATTAGCAACCTGTCCATGGTGGCTTATGATCCAGACAAGGTACGCACTGTCTCATGCTGCCAGCCCAACGGTACACATGCTTCCTTCTGTTTCCACCTTGAGGTCTTTTTCATGGAGCTCCCTGCCCCTCTTCTGACTGCTAACCATTCCCTTCATGTGAAACCATGCAGCAAGTCAGGGGAGGGGTGAGATCTTTGGGAACCAGCTGAAGACTCCTTGTTGAGGTAGATAGTGATGGTTGGAAACAGATGGAAGTTTTATGGAGCACCATGAGAATGGATAAACATGGATAATAGTAAATGGTGTTGGGTGGGAGTTGGATGGGATAGACAATGGTAAATGGTAGTGGCTTAGATACTGGGGTAAATGGGAGTATATGGCTGCTTAATTGAATTGTAGTAAGATGCTTTACTCTCATTATTAAATAAGGAAAGTCTGGCTTCTGGAAGGGAACCATAACTAACAGAACCTATATCTTTCTTGTTTCCAGGGCCTCAATGGCACTTTCTCACTGTCCCTGACTGGCCCTGACCACATGGCTTTTATCGTGTCACCTGAAAGGGTGGTGAACACAGGAGAGGTGCAAGTGTTAGTCTGGCAGTCTAACCTTGTGGATTTTGAGAAAAAGCAAACAATGGAGGTAGAGGTGAGAGATGGTGGGATTACTTAGTGGGCAGAGGGCACCAACTAAAACAGACCTTAGAGACCATTTGATACATCCCTACCCCCATTCTACAAAAAGGGGATAATCGATGCCAAGAAAGGGGGAGTGAGCCTCCCAAGGTCACACTGCTAAGTAAATAACAGAGTTGCTTTTAGAATCTGGGTCTTTCTGTCTACAAATGTGGTGCCCTTTCTCCTTCACTGTGCTGCCTCCTTAATACTTGTCTCTTCTGAGATAGGTCATAGCCACTGATGTCGAAAGCCACAAGGCCTCCACTGCCCAGGTAACCATCCATGTGGAAGATATTAACGACCATGCACCTGAGTTCAATAAGACCCAGTATACTCTCTATGTATATGAGCACTGCCCGAATGGCACGGTGGTTACCAAGGACATCCAGGTGAGGGATGGGAAAGAAGAACCAGGGGCTCCCTGGGCTAGAGGATAGATAGGAGGAAAGGACTTCCCCAATTCCTGGGGCTAACCTGGGCTAGTATTTTGAGTTATGGGGGGAAAAATCAGTGTTTCTCAGAGTGTCTATATATGAGAAGCATGGAGCAGCATATGGGAGAGAGAAAGCAAAAGCCAGGAGAAAGAATGTACAAATGTAGGTGTGTCTGTCTGTCTGAATGAATGAGAGTGACAGATGGAAAGGAAGCAGGGAGACAGAGAAAAAGAGAGACGAATAGACTCAGAAAGGAACACAGGTAGAATCAGACTCAGAATCACTGAATATCAGATCTGTAGGGGCCCCAGAGAACATGTTGATGACGTCCTCCCTAAGCAGAAATCCCCTCTATAATATCTCTAATAAGTGGTCATCCAGTCATCTCTTGAAAACCTCCAGTGATGGGTAAATCCCTCCCTCTTGAAGCAGTTGATTCTACTTTGGGTCAGCACTACTTGTTAGGAAATGTTGTTTCTCAAGAAGAGAAATCTACCCCTGATCTCTGGTGCCAAGCAAAATGAGAGCAGACTTTCAGATATTTGAAGACCACAAATAGGTCCCTCTTACTTCAAGTCTACTTCTTAGTTCCATCAGTTGACCAACATATGATATGATCTCCAATCTTTTCAGTATCCTGGTCACCCTTTTCTGGGCATATTCTAGCTCCCCAGGAATAGAGGTTGGGAGCCATTGGGCAATAAGGTGAGGGAGATTTGGCTAATTGATGATAGCCTGGGATATGTTCATCTAGGCCACAGACCCTGATACTGAGTTCCGAGGACACATCACTTACCACCTCCTCTCAGGGAACAGGTATGTACATGCCCATCCTCACAGAGTTAGTGGGCTCAGGGCTCTAGGGTGGAGGCTGGGCCCTCAAGCCAATAGCAGTCCTATTGGATGAGCACTAGTAGGCCTACCTTGTTCCCAGGAGTCTTTCTCTTTCCCCTCTAATCTGGCCGCCATAGTGCGGATATCTTTCAGGTGGACCCCAACACTGGAGAGGTGACAGTGAAGGATGGTAACCTGCTAGACCGGGAGCTGCAATCTGTCTACTACCTCACGCTGCAGGCTACAGATGGAGGTGGCCTGACTGGCTCCACCCTCCTGCATATCATCGTGCTGGACATCAATGACAACGCCCCTGTGGTTAGTGGCTCCTATAACATCTTTGTCAAGGAGGAGGAGGACAACGTCACAGTGACCATCCAGGTGAGGGCTGGGAGTAGATAAATGGGGTGGGATCAGCAGTGGATTCTGGGGCAGAGAAAGATCTGCTGTTGCTAAGAAGAAATTGAGCCCCAGAGATTGGGCTTTAAACACACTGAGAAGAATTTAGATTCTATATTTGGAGGAGTCATGGAATTCTCAGAATCCCTCAAGTTCCTTATAGCAGGATAAATTGAGGCCATGTAGTTTGGTGGTCCAGTAGATAGAGCATTAGACCTTGAGTTGGAAGACCTGAATTCAAAACTGTCCTCTGACACTTTCTGGCTACGTGACCCTAGGCAAGTCACTTAACTTCTGTCTGCCTCAGTTTCCTCAGCTATAACATGAAGGTAATAATACCTCCCAGGGTTGTTGTTTAGATTTGAAGTGCTATTATAAGTACAAATTATTAAATCAAGGCATGTTGAGTCCAAAAAACTTGTCCATTGCCACTTGACTGCTAAGCCAGGACTCTAACCACCGCCCAGGGTTTGCACTATTGCTGGACCAGATAGGTGACACAGCAATGATTATGGCTGGTGACCTCTCCTTTCTTCCTTTCCTCTTTCCACACCCCGAAGGCCTATGACAACGATGAACCTGATACTAACAACAGTGAGATCCGTTTTGAACTCCTGCCTGGGCCATATAATAACAACTTCACCTTGGACCCAGTCACTGGGTTACTGAAGAACCAGGGCCCCTTGGACCGTGAGGCCATTGATCCACTCCTGTTAGGAAAGATCGTGCTGACAGTGCTAGTGTATGATCTGGGAGAGCCCTCTCTCAACACCACAGTCAACGTCACCATCAACGTAGAGGTAATAGCACCCGGGGAAGAACCAGCCCTTCTCCCACCAACTTAAAGCTCCCACTCTCTTCTTTAGGTTCAGCACCTTTTATTCTCTTCCCATAATATAGAAATTCCTGGGAGGGAGTGGGAAAGAGATCTTATTGTTTTGGCCTTACAATGTCCTAGAGGTAGAAGGTCTTGTTTTTTAGAGGCTGTGAGTTCTGGGTCAGGAGATGACGTTTTGGGTCAGCTCATCTCTTGCCCATTCTCATTTTCTTCTGAAACCCGAGGCCTCGAACCCATTGAGCTCCTGCCAACTCTGCCACAACCTTCATGAAGGGCAGGGTATTCATATCTGCCAATGAGGAAAGAATCTCATACCAAGGGACTTTGGGACTGGGGTTACACTTCTATTTAATTAAACAACAAATAAATCAGTAAATCCAACCCATTTATTAACTTTGTTTATTGATCGCTTATCATATTACAACATCCTGTGCTGGACAGTGGGAATACAGCAACCACAACCTAGCCATCCATACCTTGCCCTCAAAGGGGTTGTATTTTGTTGGGGGAAAGCAAAATACATGCTGATAACTGTACACGGTGAAACAAGGTAATTTTAAAAGTAAGAAAACACTGACAGCTGGGTGAGTGGGAAGGCGTCAGAAAGTGGGAAGGCCACAGAAAAAGTGGCACCTCAGCTGAGCCTCCAAGGAAGATCTAAGATTCTGAAGGGCAGAGATAAGATTCTGAAGTGGAGTGAATATTATAGCCTGTATGAATGTATGTAGATAGGAGGTCTGAGGTCAGGTTTGGAGAACAATGAGCATTTCAATTTGGGCAGAACATACAATGCATAGAGGAAAGTAAGTAATGTGCACTAAGGCTAGAAAGGAGGTTCTATCCAGATTGTAGATGCCTTTAAATGCCTGGTTAAAGGGTTTATATTGTATTCTAGAGGGAAATAGGGAGTCACTTGAAGGCTTTTGAGCAAGGAAGTGGCAGGGTCAGAATGGCACGTTAGGAAGATTATTTTGGCAATTGTGTGGAGTTTATATTAGATAGAGACACTGGAGGCTGGGGAACAGGACACCAATATAATAGGCAGTATAATGAAGGCCTGAAAAAGAATTTCGGTGTCCATGTGAGAGAGAAAGGGATGTAATGCATTGAGGAAACAACTAGGAGGTACAGTGAGTGAGAGCTTTGGATTTAGAGCAAGGAAGACCTGAGTTCAAATTCTGTCTCAGACAGTTATTAGTTGTGTGAGAAGGGGCAAGTTATTTAATACATCTCTCAGTCTCAGGTTCTCCTTCTATAAAACAGAGATAATAGCACCTTCACAGAGTTGTTAATGAAAATCCAACAAGATAACATTTGTACAGTGATTCACAGACCAGAAAGTGCTTTGTAAAAGGTAGTTATTATTATATCTGGATTAATGGAAAGATATTGATATTCTCAATAGAAACTGGGAATTTAAGAAGAGAGATGGGTTTTGAGAGAAGACAATCGATTCCATTTTGGACATCTTGAGTCTGAGATATTTATGAGATATCCAAGAAAAGATATCTAGCAGACAGTTGATGATGTGACATGGCTGTTTAAGAGGGATTATGGTTGATATAGATTTGGAAATCATCTGAAGAAATGAGTAGCGAACACATGGGGACAGATGAGATCATCGAAGAAAATATAGAATGAGAAGAGGATCCATAGTAGAGCCTTGGGGGACATCCACACTTGGGAGGCAGAAGGTGGATGATGTTACAGAAAAAGAAACGAAGAAGAATCATTATGTAGGTAGGAGGAGAGCCAGGAGGGAGCAGTATCTCAGAAGAATGTTCAAAAGGAGGGACCTCAGGACTGATGATATCAGTTCTCTTAATAAATATTTCAGTGCCCATTGTGAGTAGATAATACATAGTCCCTGTTCTCACAGAGCATATGATATAGATGAAGGGTTAGATACAAACACAATCAGCTATAACATACCTATGGGCTTATAGACAAGACATTCAACTTTTCTAGACCACAGTGTCCTCACCTATAAAATGAAGGCTTGGACTGGATTTTTAAGGTCTCTTCTAGCCCTGCCTCTCCATTTTCTAACTTACTCTACTAGGAGCTATAATAAATGCATTATAGTCATCTGAGAGGGAAGATTGAGGAATAAAAAAGTGGCCATTGCATTCTGAGTTTCATTCTTGTGTGTGTGTGTGTATGTTTTTACTTAAAAATTTTTTTTGTTACATTTTGAATTCTGAGTTGTCTCCCTCTTTTCCTCCCATCCCTGTATTAGAGAAGGCTAATACTTAGCACGGATATAGCTAAAGCTATCTCTATCTCTATTTATCTCTATCTCTATCTCTATCTCTATCTCTATCTCTATCTCTATCTCTATCTGTGGAGTCATACTATCAGTGCTTCTGTATGCCAGTGTTTTCTTTGGAGGTCTTTAGTATCTTCCTTCCTAGGCCATTTATAGTTAATTTGAATGTTCTTATTACTCAGAAGAGCTTAATCATTCACAGTTATTCTATGAACAACATTGCTGTTACTGTATACACTACAGCATTCTCTTGGTTCTGCTCATTTCACTTTTCATTATTTCATGCAAGTCTTTTCATGTTTTTCTAAAATCCTCCTGCTGGTCATTCTTTATAGCACAATAGTATTCCATCATAATCATATACCACAATTTATTCATCCATCCCCCAATTGAGGAACATCTCCTCAATTTCCAGTTCTTTGCCACCACAAAGAGAGCTGCCATAAATATTTTAGAACATTCAAGTTCTTTTCCTTTTCCCCTGGTCACCCTAGGAAAAAAAAAACCTAGCAGGAATATTTCTGGGTCAAAAGACACAATTTTATAACACTTTGGGCATAAGTCCAGATTACTCTCCATCTGAAATCCATTCTAACCTTCCTATCTCTGTTCCTGATTCCTTTTTGGTTTTCCTAGAAGTGCAGTTGGTGGGGATTTTAGCTCATTGATGACATCCAGGGGAAAGGGCTTGTTGGAAATGGGGGAGATTGGGCTGCAATGTCATCTCGCATTCAGTGCACACCCCACATTTGGTCCACAACCTCTTTTATATGCTTCTATTTTGCTATACTTAATTTTACTCTATCTGCAGGACATCAATGACAACAAGCCTGTGTTCAGCCGTACGATTTATGAATTCCATGTAAAGGAAAGACTAATGGGTGAGTATTACTCTCTCCCCCTACCTGGAATGAAAGGCATGTAGGTCTGTGGGTAGGGGAGGGAGTATCCTTGAACCTTGGATCCAGAGGATTTGCCCAAAGTCCCAGAGGCAGGCCTGGGTTTGAGCTCTACTTCTGCTATTTATTAGCTGTAACCATCTTGAGGAAGTTACTCATCTTTGGTCCTAGGTTTTCTTATCTGCATAAAGATTCCATGCTCTGTCTTGGTGGAATGTAGTAGGCAAACTTTGTAAACTGTAAATGCCTCCAGACATGAGTCATAATAACATGTATTTATAAGTATTATTAATATATTAATTGCAAAATAGAATATATTATTAATATATAATGGTTAATATAGTAATACTATTAGCTAATATTTATACTATATTATGTCATTTATACTATATTATGTCATATAATAATAGAGGCAGTGTGGGTTCATGGCTAAGGAACAAGTCTAGAAGTCAGGGAGCTCTGGGTTCAAGTCCTGGCTCTGATATATTCTCCTTTTTTAAAAAAAACTCTTACCTTCCATCTTAAAATCAATACTGTATGTTGGCTCTAAGGCAGAAGAGTGGTAAGGGCTAGGCATTGGGGGTCAAGTGACTTGCCCAGGGTCAAACAGCTAGGAAGTGTGTGAAGCCAGATTTGAACCTAGGACCTCCCTTCTCTAGGCCTGGCTCTCAATCTACTGAGCCACCCAGCTTACCCTCTGACATATTCTGGCTGACTGACCTGGGGCAAATCACGTAACCTTTCTGTGCTCTAGGTAACTGTTGCAAAAGAGGTACAGAAGCTTCCTTTCCCTATACCATTGAAGTCACAGGTCCAGTCCCTGCCCCTATCCAACATAATAAATAAGTACACCAAGTCCCAGTTTTCTAGGTCACTGGGAACTCACCCCCCACTTCAGCACATCAAATTCCAGGATGGTGGGGAGGGAGGACCTAGTTCTTGGTGTGGGTTCATCTTCCAATGTCTCAGGCTCAAGGAGTGCCTCCCAGCGGCTCCCAATGAAATATATCCCAAGGGACCAGATTCTGAATCAAAGGGGTGTGTCTTGAAGAATAGACTGGGCAGCTAAAGGTCTTGGTTCTTTTTATTTTTATTATTTTTTAAACCCTTACTTTCTGTCTTAGAATCATACTGTATATTGAGCTGTAAGGGCTAGGCAATGGGGGTTAAGTGACTTGCCCAGGGTCACACAGTTAGGAAGTGTCTGAGGTCATATTTGAACCCAGGACCTCCCATCTCTAGGTAGCTGAAGGTCTTGGAAGAGAGACAGAGACTCTGTTTCCTTTTTGGGTCCATAGGTGCATACCTGGGCATCGTGGAGGCCTGGGATGCTGACCAGACGGATGTGAACAACCGTGTCGCCTTCAGCTTAACTGGGGATGGAGCCAGTAACTTTCAGATCCGCTCCGTGTTCCTGGGCTCAGGGGAGAGTCAGGGGAACGTGTCCCTGGTTTCAGACGTGAGCCTAGACTATGAGAGGCCCCCCAGCAACTTCACACTGATGGTGCTGGCTCAGAATGCCGCTGAGTCTAACGAGATAGGATCTGCCACGGTGCTAGTGATCACGGAAGATGTGAACGATGAAGCGCCGAGCATTCTGGCATCCTCTTTGAAGGAGATCAAAGTGTATGAGCACCAAGACTATGAGGATGAACTCGTGGCCCAGGTGGAGGCCCAGGACCCTGACACCAATGCCTCGCTGGAAATCCGCCTTCAGGAAATAGGCTGCTTCAAGAGCGGGACTAACGTGGGTTCTGTGTGCCAGGACTGGTTCAAGCTGGTCCCCAACGGCAGCGTCTACATCAACGATAGCTCGGCCATAGACTATGAGGTCTGCGACCTCGTCAGTCTGCTCCTCCAGGCCTGGGATCTCCACACGGCTGAGGGTTTCCCCGCCAACAGCCCTAACGGTGAGGCCTCTGCTCAGGCGGGAACAGGGAGAATGGTGAATGGGGGAAACTGAGGCTGAAATAATGCCAGGGTGGAGAGAGAGGAGAGAAAATAGGGAGCCTTGGAGACATCCCTTTTAGCCTCTTTCTGTAGGACCGAGTCCCTCTCTTCTGCTTTTGCAGAGACTCTACCCATCGCCGTCTTGGATGTGAATGACCATCCACCTGAATTCCTGCCTGTGGATGAGACATTTGGTGAGGAATAACCCCTTTCCTTTCTCTGTGCCCTGCACCTCTCTCTATCTGGGTCCCCTTGCTGTTTTGAGAAGTGGCCTCAACCTCATTAGTCCAAGACCAGAGAACTCTGATGAGGAGCCAAATTTGAGATCCTTCCTTGTTCCCCCCCCTCCCCCCCTGCATCCCACATTCTTGTAAGTCAGGAAGATCTGTGTGCAAGTCCTTCCTCCCACATATACAAACTATGTGACTCTAGAGAAGACACTTAAGAAGACACGTTTTTTCCCAAGCTCTCTGAGATTTTAAAGGGTAGAGTAGGTATGGGTCTACTTGATAGAGGGAATCTCCTCTGTCTTAATGAAATGACAAGTCTGGTTCCTAGCCATACCACTATCTTCCCATCCCCATTCCCTTGCTCTCCCAATGCTGCTTGCATCTTGTTCTTGAGATCTGGCATCTGCTGGTTTTACTCATCCTGTCTCTTCCCTGTAGTGATTGTGCCGGAGGCCCTCTCTCTAAATCAGCAGGTGGCTATGGTTAAGGTAAGAGGCCTCCTCTTAGGACCTGTGGGCTCAACCAATTGACATGTTCTCTAGAAGATCACATGATGAGTTAGAAAGAATTTCCACCCAGGAGTCAAAAGACCTGAGTTCTAGCTCCTCTCTTCCACTGATTTCCTATGTGATCTTAGTAAGTTGTTTCCCTTTTTTCATATTAAAAAAATTAATGATTTGATGATCTTTAGATTCTCTTTCAGGTCTGGGGGAATCATGAAACTGATTATCTGGCCACTGTCCTCCCCACACCCACCAGTATTTCCAGGTCTCAGACTAAAAAGCCCCATTCTAGGCTACCATCTCTGACTCTTTTTCACAGGCCACAGATAAGGATGATGGGGACAATGCGGTCCTTTCCTTCTTCATTGATGGGATAGAATTCATCACCAATGATAACTCCAGAATCCCCCTTGAAGGCCTGTTCAATATCGAGGATTCATCTAAGGGCAACATATACACAGGCATCATAAAGTAACCTGGGGCAGAGGGTCTCAGAGTTGGGAATCAAAAAGAAGCTGAATGGCCTTGTTTTAGGGCAGGAATAATTGACTTTCCAACTGTGGAATGAAGGGGTGGTCATTGATTGTGGAAGACTGGAGGTCTTCCAGGGAAGGCTGAATGGCCACTTTCAGGAGAATATTTTAGAGGATTCCTATTCGGATGTGGGTTGGCCTAGATGGTTTCTATGCTCTCTTCCAAATCTGACATTCTGTGGTTTGGGGTTACTTTGGTAGGTAGTGAGATTCTGCAAACAACCAAGCAGAAGCTAGGGTACCTATTGAGGAGGCAATATAATTTTTCTCCGTTGGGTAGGGCACTAGACTCAGTCACTTCCAAGGTCCTTTCTAGCTTTAAAAGTCTATGATTCAGGGGGCAGCTGGGTAGCTCAGTGGAATGAGAGTCAGGCCTAGAGACAGGAGGTCCTAGGTTCAAACCCGGCCTCAGCCACTTCCCAGCTGTGTGACCCTGGGCAAGTCACTTGACCCCCATTGCCCACCCTTACCAATCTGCCACCTATGAGACAATACACCGAAGTACAAGGGTTTAAAAAAAAAAGTCTATGATTCTTGGAGGGAGAGGGTAGAGCAGGAGGGGAAGATATGAAGGGGGGTTTTCTGAGTATGATGGAGGGGAGCCCTTAGCCCTAATTCTGACTTTCTCCAGGGTTGTGAAGTCCCTCGACAGTTCCCGCCAGGGAACCTACCAGCTAACAATCAGAGCCCAAGATAACCCTAGTAAGGACCCTCCTCTATCAGCCAGCACCTCCCTGAATGTGAGTGTATGAGCCTGCAGGCTCCTTTGACCTGCTAGCTCTCTAACTCCATCCCAGCTCCCATCCTTTCAAGTGCTCAGCCTCTACCACTCTTCAGAGCCACAATCTTCTTTTTCCTAACCTTTTATAGCTCTTCACTGTGGACCAGAGCCATCGTCTACGGCTTCAGTTCTCATCAGGAGCTACAGAAGTGGGAAACAACATTGATAAAATCAGAGCGTATGGTCTGGGCCCAGTCTTCAATCTCAGGGACTCTTGGGAGGAGAGGGCCCCAAGGAGGGAAACAGGATCCTGCCTCTGTGTGCCCAACCCTGAGTAGCCCTTAATATACCCATATCTCAAAAAGCCAGTCCCCGTCCCTATCCTTGCCCTTTCTTCTGTGGCTCTCTCCCAACCCCATCTCTGTTCTTAATCCTGCTTCAGACCTGCCCTTGTTTCAGTGTCCATCCCTAGTCTTGGCCCTGTCTCTCTCTGTGCCTATCCCTGAGCCTGGTACTGCCAGAATTGGGAAGTGGCTCAGACCATTCAGGATCTAGTCAAAGTGACTCTCAGACTGTGAGCTGGGACCAGGGCTAGACCTGGAGAGATAAAGGGACATTAGCCTCTCTTAGCTCTCCTGGTCTCTGCTTGATTTGTAGTGCCCTGATGGAAGCAACAAGGACCACAGTCTCCATTGTGAGCATCAAGGACATTGATGACTCAACCTCCAGGTGAGGGCTTGGAGCACAGAATAGGGGGTGGTGAATAAGAAGTACAGGTTACAGGTGGTGGAAGGAGACCTGAGATGGGATTGGGGGAGATGTTGATCCTCAGCCTAAGCCTGGGATATTCATTAAATACCAGTCATTGCTTCTTCAAGGTCTCTACCCATGGAAAAGTTTGGTCCTTCCTATCTTAAAGTCAGGGCAGGATTCATTCCTTATAATTTGGGTTCCAGTTTGCTTCCAAGGTGGCCATTGTGGTCGGAGCCAGCCTCTTCAGCATTAACTTCAGGAACTTTTCTGAGAGCCCTTTTCTCTAGCCATAGGGAATGCAGCGTCACAGAATATCAGAGGTAGAGGAACCTCAGAAGTGCCAGAAACATACATAGTCCAACCTGGACTTAAGCAAGACTTCTCCCCAACATCCAAGAAAAGTGATCAGTCATCCTGTGTTTAAAGAGTTCCAGGGATGGAGAACTCTCCTTTTCCTACTCTTCCTTCTCCTCTTCCTTTTCCTCCTCCTCCTTATGCTCTTGTTCTTCTTCTTGTTCTTCTTTCTCCTCTTTCTCCTCCTTCTTTCCCTCCTCCTCCACCTCTTCCTCCTCCTTTGCCTTACCTTCCATCTCAGAACACAATAATTGTGTATTATTTCAAAAACGGAAGAGCAATAAGGGCTAGGAAATGGGAGTTAAGTGTCTTGCTCAGAGTCACACAGTTAGGAAATGCCCACAGTCATATTTGAACCTGGGATCTCCTATCTCTAAGACTGGCTCTCAATCCATTGAGCCACCTAGCTGCCCCCAGAATTCACTACCTTTTGAAGGCACCCATTCCACTTTGGGATAGTTTGATTGCTTGGAAGTTCTTTTTGTAAATTGAACCCTAAATGTCTCTCTTTATAACTTATAACATGTAAGAACATGTAAGTTCTGGAATCAGACTATCTAAACACAAATCATAGTTCTACCACATAATACTTGTGTGTCCCTTGGTTAAATTACTTTATCTCACTTAGGCTCCATTTTTTTACCTATAGAAGGAGAGAACTGGACTGGAATTGTGGGATCATACATTTGAAGCTAGTCTTCAAGGTCCTTTCTAACTCTAAATCCCATTAATAACTATAATAATAAGAACTAACACTTATCTAGCACTTACTATGTGCCAGGCACTGTGCTAAGCATTTTACAATCACAAAACTTTTTCTCATTTCATCCTCACAATAACTCTGTAAGGTGAGTGCTATTATTATCCATATTTTACAATTGAGGAAATTGAGGCAAACAGAGATTAAGTGTCTTGCCTAGGATCACACAACCAGTGAGTATGAGAAGTCAGTTTTGAATACAGGTACGTGGTCCACTGTGAGACTAGCAGTTCTGTGGCCTTTATTTTAAAGTATCATAGAACCTCAGAACTATGAGTCTATTTAGTCCAACCCATGCCTTGAAAGGAATCCTCTTTGCATTATTAACAACTAGACATCCAAAGTCTTTTTGAAGGTCTCCATGGAAAGGAAATGGTTAATTCTAGAGGTCATCTATTCTTGTCTGAGACTGTTCTAATTACATAGGCAACATAGTGGATAGAGTACCAGGCCTGGAGCTGAGAAGCCCCAGGTTCAAATATGATCAGACACTTCCTGGCTATATGACTCTGGGCAAGTCACTTAACCCCAATTGCCTAGCCCTTACTGCTCTTCTGTCTTAGAGTTGATACTTCATATTGATTCTAAGATGGAAAGATAAAAGTTTAAAAAAATATCCTAAAATACATTCATTCAGCACATATTTGTTGAACAAACCACTAACTGAATGAGTTCCAGAGACTGACACTTCACTAGATGGGATAGATCATGGTTAAAGGTGAATACACTAAAAGGCGAGGTGTGGTAGTGAAGAAACCAAGGAAGGAAACAAACATTTATTAAGCAACTACTATGTGCTAGGCACTGTGCTAAGTACTTTATAAATATTCTGTCATTTGCTCCTCACAACAATCCTATTTTGATCCCCATTTTGCAGATGACTAAAATGAGGCAGACAGAGGTTAAGTGACTTGTCCACTGTCAAACAGCTAGTAAGAAATCTGATTTGACTAAGGTCTGTCCTTTCTCCATATTCAGTGCTCTCTTTTTTGCACCACCTACTTTTAGGAGGCAAAGGAGAGATCCAGACACAATTCTTTAGGAAAACTTTAATGGAGGGTTTCTTGGCTAACACGGAACTTAGAATCCACTAAACCCCTGAATTTCTTTTCCCATGAACCATGGACTAGCTAAGTCTCAACTTGCAGCATCAGCTTCACTGACTTACCCAAAGGCTTCAAGAGTTTCCCAAAGAGACAAGATACCTTTGAAAGGCCAATTCCTTCACCTGAAGGAAAGAGGCCTTCGACTTTACATGCTACTTTCTGGAGTCTCTCTTAGTTGTGAATCCCTGAGATATTCCATTACCTACCCAGGCACTTAATTTACTGGTCTGTTCCCTGAAGACCCTCAAGAGTCAAGAGATGCCTCCCTAGGTCCTAATCTAGCTCTGGAGATGAGTCAGTTCCTTATAGGTCTTACTGCCAATATTATCAAATAGTCCTTGCCCTCAGGATGCTCATAGTCCCATAGTGGATATAAAGCATCAGCATCAATAACCAGCACAAGGCAGAATAAGGAAGCATGGTTTGGTAACCATCTATATGAAGAAGACCTGGTTGGGAGGAGAATCTTCTCTGATGGGCTTCAAAGTCCGTGAGTCCCCAGTGTAATGTGATATGTGAAAGGGAAAACAAATTCCATGTTCAGATAGATTAATAGAGGCAACCTGACCAGAAAAAGAGAGGCTATTGTCTTTATGACCTCTGCCCTGGCTAGAACCCATTTGGATTGTCTTCAATTCTAGGGTTTACATTTTAGGAAGGACTTTAACAAATTGGAGAATGTACAGAAGAGGGCAACCAAAATGGTGAGAGGAATAGAGACCATTCAAGCATTAGTTGAAGGAACTGAGGAAGTTAAACTTGGAGAAGACTGGCATAAGGGATTGGGGTATAATAGCTGTCACACTGCGTTTGAAAGGCCTCAGTGAGGTAAAGGGATTCAATTACTCCTATTTGGCCCCTTAGGCCAGAGCTAGGAACCATGGGTAAAAGAGAGGTAGCTTAAAGCTAGAAAGAAGGAAGATTTCCTAACAAATAAGACAGGAATTGGCTGCCTTGGAAGGTAGTGAGCTTTCCTACACCAGACTTTTTCTAACAGAGCCCTTCCCATCTTTAGGTTCTATAATCCTTTGACTCCTTCCTCATATTCTCACCTTCCGTCTACAGATCTCTCAGAGCTAAAAGCTTGTCTTATATGGATGCTTACTTTGTGTTCAGCAATGGAACAGCTTTGACCCTTGATGATCTCAACATGTGAGTGGCACGGGTGACTGAGTGGAATGGGCGGTGGTATTTGTGGAGAATAGGGGCAACAGGTCTTTTTGGCCTCTAGAATGGGATCCAGGTTCCTTCCTGAGAGACTGGAGGATTCTCCAGTCCTGAGTAGGAGTCTAACAGGTCTTCTCTTGACTAGATGTATCCGGAGTGACCAGGAGGTGTTAAACACGTTGCTACGACTGGGATTGGTGTTGATAGTGAGTACTTTTAGACAGGGAGAGAGAAGAGGGGGATGGAAGCTAGAAGGGGCAGAAAAGGGGAGATAAGAGCTGGGGGGAGAGCAAAAGAATAGGGAATTAAGGAGTATAGGAGGGCTGTGGGGGATTGGAACTAGTGGGAGAGGAGAAGATATCTTGGATAGGATGAGAGTGGGAGGAAGAATAGGGAATGGGGAATGGGCATGAATGATGAAGTGCTTCTGATCTTCCAGGGCTCTGGGGAGGAGATAAAGCAAGACAAGGAGAAGGAGTTGCTCAGCATCATTGTTGGCCTAGGGATTGCCTTAATCATTCTTATCATCATCATGACTACATCATTAGTCTGTACTAGGAAGAGGTACCTTGAGACCTGCAGCCTCGGGAGTCCTGGGTTGTCATTGTTCCTTGTCTCTGCAAATAGAGACCCTCTGCCCCACTTTCCTACCACCACACCTCCACCAACTGCTTCTGACCCAGCTCCTTTCTCTCCTGTTCCCCAGCTACAAGAGGAAGCTTAGAGCTGTGAAGGCTGCTAAAGAGGCCAAGAAGGCAAGCGCTGGACTCAACCGGCAGGGCCCCGTGATCCCTGGGACAAACCTGTTTAATTCTGAGAAGTGAGCAGCAATCCTGGATTAACTGGGTGATGGTAGAGATAGGGTTCAGGGTAGGGGTGAGAACTGCTCAAAGTGCTTCCTCTCTTGGCCCTGAGAAAGTAGCTAGAAGAAATAATAATAATTAATATTATTAAAAATAATAAGGATTGGTGACTAGGTGGCTCAGTGGATAAAATGATGGACTCGAGTCAGAAAGACCCAAGTTCCCAGGCACTTACTTAGCTATTTGGCCCTGGGTAGTTACAACCTCCTCAGCCTCAGTCTCCTCATCTATAAAATGGGGATGATAATAATAATAATCTCTGTCTCTGTCTCTGTCTCTGTCTGTCTTTGTCTCTCTGTCTCTGTTTTTTCTCCCCACCTGTTCCCCTTGATTATGGTGAGAATCAAAAGAAATAACAAGTAAAGTGCTTTAAAAAACATCAAATTGCTATGTAAATGCTAGCTATTCTTATTCTTATTATTAGCATTGAGAAGAGGCAAAGAGAAATCATTCAATTCTGGGAGTTATATTCTGTGGCATAATAATGATGGACATTTGTATGACGCTATGTTTGCAAAGTGCTTTACAAACATTTTTTAGATTCTCACTACAAACTTGGGAAGTGGGTACTATTACTATCCTCATTTTATAGATGAAGAAACCAAAGTTCAGAGAACTCAATGACTTACCCACAGTCACACATCTAGTAAGTCAGAGGCAGTAGGATTCAAATCCAGCTCTTTCTCATTCCAAATCCAGCATGCAATATGGTGGAAAGATCCCCTAATTTTGATTTGGAGAACCTGAATTTTAGTTCTGACTCCAAGTGGAATCATAAAATCATAGAGCTAAAAGGGACTAAGTCCCACTAGTCCAACTTTTGCTTTATAGAAGCGATTGAGATAGAGGGACTTGAAACACACATACACATGCTTTAAATATTTTTGACTGATTTCTGTACAACCCTTTGAAGTAGGTAGTGCAGGTATTATTATCCCAACTTCATATATCAAAAAAAACTAAGAGCTAAGTAAGAGAATTATCCTTATTTTACAAATGAGCACCTGGAGTTCTAAAAGGTTAAGTGAATTCCCCTAAGTGTCTCTGGTAGCAAATGCTAGAACCAGGGTTTATACCAAGGACTAGTATGACACCACATCAGAGGCTTGGGCTGCTATACTATGTCCGTGTGATTTGGCGCTAGTCCTTTCCTTTCCTTGGACCTCCTTATTTATGGAAAGAAGGTGATGGATCAGATAATCTTGAAAGTCCCTTCCAGCTCTAAAATGTTCTGGGTTTTAAACTAGAGCTCACATAGAGGAAGGTAACCAAGAATGGGACAGGACTAGAGATCTTGTCATGAGAGTCTATTTAAAGAACTGGAGATGTTTAGCCTGGAAAAGAGATGTATAGCTGTCTTCAAATATTCAAGGGGTGATCATGGGGAAGAAGGTTAAGATTTGTTCTATGGAGAGGCAGATTTTGACTCCATTCAAGGGAAGAAATTCCAGTAAGTGGAACTGAAACAGCTTGGCATAGTAAAAAGAGCATTGAATGGTTAATTAGGAAATCTGGATTCAAGTCATAGCCCTGCCACTTACTGCCATGGTGACTTTGGGTAAATCAGGGTCTCTGGTACCTATCGAATGTCCAAAGGATGACAGAAAACTCTCCCCCACTTTGGGTAGATCTTCTGGAGGATTTATAGGAAGATGACAGGATCATGGATCTAAAGTTGGAAGGGACATCACAGGGCCATGGAAGTCAACTTCTTCGTTTTATAGATGAAGAAACTGAGGCCTGAGGAAGATATGTGACCTATCCAAGATCAGGCAGGCAGTAAGTTTCAGAGTCAAGGTTTGAATGTGAGTCCTCTGACTCGAGTCAAGTGTTCTTTTCACAGATGCATACTGTAAATGGTCATGGAAAAGGCAGGGGCGAAATGGATTAGATAGTTTCCTTCCAGACCTAACACTCAATTGTTCTATGACCATTATCATATGAAGAAATCACTCACAAGATAGTAGATTGCTTGTCACTGTAGATGCTCAAGCAAAGAAGCTGGATAACTATCTAACAAGGAGATTCTTGCATTTAGGGAGGCTGTAGTAAGATCATAGATTTAATACTGGAAAGGAGTTTAAAGGTAGTTAACCTAGAAGTCTTTCCAAACTCTCACATTTTCTGATTTCTCCAGAGCCAACCCCATGCTCAATATGTCTTCAATGGATCTGGACTTTGAATCTTTTTCCCCCCATAATGAAGATGATGTTGCCAGGTGAGCAGCCCCTTCTCCTGTTCATCTTGTCTGAACAAATCACCTTATCCCTGACTTACTCCTCCTGAGGAGCTTTCAAGTGGGCTCCAGAGATTACCTGGCCCTGTCAAGAACTGGGCTTGAGGAGATACCAGCCATGGGAGAAATCCTGGGGTCCTGTGGATCAAGGGGATCTCATCACTGCCTCCTACCCTAGGCTAGGGGTCTTGTTTGCCTCCCCTGGAGCTCAGTCTTCTCTTCTAGCATCAATTCCCTGGATGAGAACAAGGTGAATGCAGATGTGAACATGATTATGGATATGGATACAGACCTCCAGAAGGATCACAAGGTGAGAAGGGTAGGGAGGTGAGAACATCCCTAGTCTGTATGGTTCCATGTAGGTTTGGTCTGTTGGGAGCTCAGGGAGGAAAGATGGAAAGGTTTTTTCACTCAGGACTGGTCTAGTGACTAATTCCTCAGGAATCCAGCGGACACTTTTGTAGCCCATCATTAAAACTCTCATGGTCAAAATCTCCCCCATCATCATTCCCCTCAATGATCACCATCACAATCATTATTCATTTCAATTCAGCAAACAGTTATTTAATATCTACTAGGAGAAAAACCTTGGCTTTTCCCTGGGGAAAATGCAAAAGGAGAAATGGCTCACAGTTCTTTCTATGAGAGATCTTTTGGTCTAGTAGAGGGTTAGGCCCCCATTCACAAATAACAAGATTCTGCTTTCAGGTGGGCTTGGCCTGGGCAATGGACTTCCTAGCTTAAATTCTCAGGCTTAGTATCCTGAATTTGAAATCAAAGGACCTGAGGTCAAATCCTGGCTTACTGCTTAGCCTGGCTATATGGCTTGTAACAAATCATTAGTCCCCTCAGTTTCCTGATCTATAAAATAAAAGAGTTTTCTCAAGGTCTCCTGCTCTAAATTTTATGACTTGTGAAAGCTCTACTCCCAGGTCATTGTACTTTCCACTGCACTTCACCAGACTCTCCAACATCTCCCTATGGACCTTTCTCCTCAGGCCCAGAGCTGTTCCTCTAGGGAAGCTCCAGGGAGGGACCCCTCAAGATATCTGTGGCATTGGAGGTGTAGAATCCCTTGAGCAAGTTTCTTATCTGTTCTGGGCCTCAGTTTACTCCTCTGTTGAACGATGGTTTTGGGTTAGATGGTCTCTGAGGTTTCTTCTAGCTCTGACAATGTATGTTTGGGATGGGGATGATTGCAACTGGAGAGAAGCCGAGGGAATTCTGCTCAAGGTTTTAGTCTTTGGGTTCCTCATGGGGCCTTCAAATGTTCCACTGTTTATCAGGGAATGGAAAAGTCTCAGTCAGGAAAGAGTCCAGCAATAGTCGGGGGAGAAAGAGAGGAAGACAGAAGGGGTGGAGAGATAGGGAGGAAGAGAGAAACAGAGGGAGGGAAGGAGTGACAGAGAGAGAGAGAGAGAGAGAGAGAGAGAGAGAGAGAGAGAGAGAGAGAGAGAGAGAGAGTGAGAGAAGGGGGATACATGAAAGCATGTTTGTATGCTAAGGTGTATTGTGTGTGCAGCAATTGTGTGTATGATAATGTGGGTGTATGTAGTGATACCTGTGGGATGAATATGATGTCTGGTGAGTGTGTAGTGTTTTGTGTGTGTGGGAGAGGGGAATGTGTGTGTGTGTGTGTGTGTGTGTGTGTGTGTGTGTGTGTGTGTGTGGTGTCTCTCCGAGAAGGCCAGGGGCCCAGAGGTATGGAAAAGTTCCAGAAGAAGGGTTGAATCACTTTGATGTTGTCCCCAAGCAGGATGTCAGTACTTCAGGTCAACTCCAACCACCTCAAAGATAGTCCTGAAATTTTCAGATCAGAAAACCATGGACACATACAAGCCTCACCTTAAGAACATTTTTATTCTTAAAACAGAGAATTGATAAAACAGATTTTATTTTTCAGAAGAGCTCACTACAGTCCTCCTTTTAGTAGCAAGTTCTCTTTGTATATTTCAAATGGAGTTTGAGTTACAAACACTTGATTCACATAAATAAAGATGATATTTTTTGCTTAGAGGAAGGTAAGCCTGCATATGTTCTTCCTTTTCCCTTCCTACCTTTGCTCTAGGCCTATAATGACCCATCTAGGTCAGCTGAAATCTTTCCCCTTTTATCCTTCAAGGTTCAGCTTAAATTCTTCCTCCCTCAGTAAGCCTTGGCTGATAGCCCTTCCCACCTTTGCCCTTCTGTTTATACTTTATACATTTAATCTTTCTACCTTTGTACTGTAGCTTCTTGTACTCTGAGACATATCCCTTCTCCTAGACTGTGAGTTCTCTAAGAGTAGACATCATTCTCTTCTTTATCACTATCTTCGTTCCCCATGCCAACCCCCATCCCCTCTTGGCTCCTTCTGAGCATGGAGCCTAGAGTCTTGTGTATGGCTGATTGAGCTCCTGACTGAGCACCCTGGGCTGGGGGATTGGAGTGACAGGAGAAGGGCACAGAAATGATGGAAGGAAAAGCCATTCTCACCAGCCTTGGTCCTTGGGGTGGGCCAAGGTGTAGCAGTTCACTGGGACCCATTTCTTGGTTCCTAGGAGGCCCCCTTTCCCTTTCCATGTAGCCTATTCTTAGGCATCGCTGGAATCCTCAGGTCTGTCCTTCTAGGCACTGCCTTAGGGGGACTAGATTTTGTGGGTCTGTATATCCTGCCTCCCACCCTCCCAATCCTGCTACCACCATGGAGATTCCAGTGGGCAGGTCAGGGGAATGGGAATCCTTCCTCACTCTTCATCCACAACTGGCCTCTGCCTCCCTAGGAGAAAGGAGCTGCAGAGCCGCTGACCATGGTGCTGGAATCAGGAAAGGGCAAAAATCAAGGAAAGGATAAGATAAAGCTGAAATTCGGTGAAGTCAATGCAGCTCTGGATACCACTGACCTCTGATCCTGTCTACACTGTACACCTCACTCCCACCCTGTCTTCTGAGGTCACCCCCTCTCCCATTCGTCCTCCCTCAGAACACATATCATAAACCCTGATTTGTTGGTGACCCACATGACAATCTGTAAGTCCTGACCCGTGTGCCTGTGGGATGTAGAGTAATGGAGACTCAGCATTTCATTGCTATGGCTCTTTTCTCCCACTTATGTCACCTGTTTGTGCCTCAGGCCTGGTGGATGGCCCCAGCCAGTTTCTATTGATAAATAAATCAATTGTCTTGTAGACATAGCATGGTTTCTGTTCCGGCCTCTTCCTCTTCACCACCACCTCCAATTCAAGCAATCAGACCTCCAGTTTGGGGAAATATTTTATTACCAATGTACAGGTTGACAAATTATACCCTGAAACAATGGGCAGGGGGTGTTGGGGTAGGACAGTTGTCAGGCACTGGAATGAGGAGTTATGGTTTGGTCACTACAAATGGTAGAGTGAGCTCATACCACACCCAGGAGACAGGAGATGACAAGCAGAAGAAAGGAGAGAAGCTAGGAGAACCCAGGGCAGGGAGCAGTCTTGTTGAGGGGGTGTGGGATGCCTTTAAAAGGATAGCTGCCTTTGCTCAGGGCTTAGGGGTTTTATCTGTATTTTCCTCCAACCTGCCGGGATTTGAATCCTCACCTGTTTATTCCATAATCAATTTGTCATCTCACTCTGTGAGCCCTGAGTGGTCTGTCGCTCCCTGGTCCATGAACCCTTTCCTGCCTGTGAACCCCAACCTATTTGTAGCTCCAGACTGTTGAAAAGCTCATAATTGATCTATGACACTTTATAAGCCCTTTCATTGTCTGTGACCTCAGACTTGTGATCTTCTACACAGTTTATAAGCCCTGGCACTCGTCTGTGAACTCCTGACTATCTATGAGCCCTGACATGGTCTGGAAGACCCCTCCTCAGGTGCCTTAGGCACAGCAATTCCGGGTGGGGGAGATAGGGCTGTCTTAATAGCAGCTCCCTTTAGATGCCCTAGGCATTTGGAAATAAATTATGATTGGGGGAATCAGGAGAAGGCTTGGGGTGTTTCTCTGCCTCTCTAACCAGGAAGTCATGAAGGCCAGAAGAAACATCTGGTGATGCCAGCCCAACCTTTGTGGCATAGACCAAGAAGAGGTAAAGGGCCATTCCAGGCCCTTACCTCCCCTTCAGGGGGCCTGCCATCAGCATCTACACTCCTTCCCTTGGATAAGCCACAGCTGGCCTGGCTGCTGAGAGATTCAGGAACGGGGACCCACTGGCCATTTGAGAAATACCAGTAGCTTTAAGGCAGTGCACTTGGGGTCTTATACACGCAGAGCCTCACATACGTGAGAACTTCCAACCTCACTTAAGGTCTTGCAGCAGGGCCCTACATGCACACAGTCCTTGCTACCAAATTGTCCATATTTCTCAGGAGTCGCCCCATCTAGGGCCCTGCTGGAGAGGCAGTGCCATACTGGGTTTAGAATCAGGAGAGACTTGCATTCAAATCCTGCCTCTGACACTTCCTACCTTTGAGACTGAGGGCAAGTTACTTAGCTCTCTGAGCCTGTTTCCTCATGTGTAAAATGGAGCTGATAATACCTGCAGCCTCCCCTACATCACAAAGCCATTGTGAGGACCAAGAGAGATAACAGGCGTAAAACACTTTGCCAACTTTCGAGCACGAGGGTATAAATGTCTACTAGCATCAGGGGTTGGGGATCCCAGGGGAGCAAGCACAGCGTCCCTTCTCCCCTCCCTCCCTACCTCAGGGGCTCAGTCAAGGAGGTCTGGGGAGGGGGCAACCCAGGGATCCAGAAGACTGACCAGATCCGAGCTTACCTCCAGGGCCTGCAGTTGGAGTGAGATGGGGAGAGGAGAAGCTGGAGGGTGAATGGAACCTTGGGATCAGAGACACAAGCAGGTGCAGGGGCTGGGGCTTGTGCCTTCGAAAGGGCAGGGGGGAGGATACCCGGGGCCCAGGCTGGGGGTGGGGTGGAGCAGATTCCCAGTGGCCCCTGGCCTTTGTTCAGTTCCTTGGTGAACCCATTCCTCCAGGACTGAAGGCATGGGGGAGGAAGGGGGAAGCCAGGCACAGTGGGCAGGGATGACTATAGGCTGGCCAGAGGACCTCCCCTGGGTGCTTTGGGATCCGACTGCCTCTGACCCCCAGCGTGGTTCTGTAAAAGAGAGTGAGTGATTCACTCTTCAGAGGCTTCGGCAGGAGGTGAGAGTGGGGGACAGGGGTGTGGGAGGTGAGGTGTTGCCTGAGAAACCACAAGACACTGGTGTAGATTTATAAAAAGGATCAGGGAGGACCCAGGGCCAGGGTAGGGTGAAGGGTGGCTCACTCGGCTGTGGGGCCAGCCCGGGAACAGCACCGGGGCCTCCGCATACTCTGCAACAGGGCCCTGAACAAGCTGGGGGGACGCTTAGCTTCACCAGGGCGGGGGCCACCTCTGAGAGAGCCAGCCCGGGTGCTAGGGAGCTGCGGCCCCGATGGCCCGCCTTGTCGCCCATGCTCCTCGATCTGCTTCTCCAGATGCTTCTGGATGGCCATGCCTAGCACCTCTACCTCCATGGAAGCCCCGTATACCTCCCACGTCATGCCCTTTTCATCCCAGCTGACCTCCCGCACAGGCTCGGGAGCTTCCTCAGCCGCTCGCACCTGCACTTCTGGGTATGAGGCTTGGGGTGATGTGGTCACTGGGGTCATGGGGCCAGTGGCTACCGACCGGGTCTCCACACCCATGGACACCTGCATTTCCACATCCTTCTTAGATAGCAGTGGGCCAGGACTCCGGGAAGCTGGAACATTCCGGGCAGTGGGCTGGAAACTGAAGGTCATGGGGCCTGAGCCATCCTGGGGAGTCATGGGGCTCACTGCCACGGACACACAGACAGCACGTGTGTCTGCCTGGGTGCCAGCATCCTGCTGGGGAGCGCTCACATCCCAGGATGGTACCTTGGTGAAATTATCCCTAGTCCTGACTTCCCTGGCTGGAGTTGGGCCCACTCCTTTCTGTGGTGCTTCGGGAAGCTCCTGGATCTCCTCTCGGGTCAGTGAGATTTCCTCTGCTCTGGCCCTGACTGGGTCAGCTGGGCTCATCTTCTGCAGGGCTGATTTCTGGGAGTGCCCTGATGACCATCCCTGACTTAGGGACACAGATACAGTCTTTTGAGGTTTCTCTGTGGTTGATTGGGTCTCAGGGACCTGCACTGAGGGGGTCTCAGCCCCAGTGGTGAGAACTGCTGTTGCCTTATGGCTGAAGTCAGACTGGGTGTCCTGGGGTGCTCCACAAATAGCCATTTCTTTGTTCAACTGCTGTGAATCAGAGGAAGGCATTGCCTCTGGTTTAGGGCAAGTTGGACTCCAACTAGACTTTTCTGGGAGAAGTTCTCTTGAGGCTGGAGACTTCTTAGAGGACATGGGATCTGTTTTTCCCAAAGACATAGCATCCAGTTCCACCATGGATATGGGATTTACCTTCTCCAAGGAGCTGGGATCCACCTTCTTCAAGGACAGAGGATCCCTCTTCTCTGAAGACATAGAGTCTCCCTTCCTTGAAGATGTTCTTTCTTCCTTCTCCAAGGGTGTAGGATCTGTCTTTTCCAAGGACCTAGAATCTGTTTTCCCTGAAGATACTCTCTTCTTCAAGGACATGGAATCTACCTTGTCGGAGGGAACAAGATCCACTTCCCCTAAGGGGCCAGAATTTGTCTTCCCCAAGGACATGGGCTCCACCTTGTCTAAGGGAACATGATCCACCTTCCCCATGGGGACAGAATCTGCTTTCCCTAGAAACATAGGATCTTCCTTTCTCAAGGATACAGGATCTATCTTTCCCAAAGGTGTGGAATCTGTCTTCCCTGAGAGCACAGGCTCTACCTTTCCTGAGGGAATAGGTTTTATTTTCTGTGACAAAACAGGATCTGCTTTATCAGAGGAGATGGGGTCCACATTTCTCAAAGACACAGAGTCCATTTTCTCTGGAGAAATGGAAGCTGCCTTTCCCAAGGACACTAGATCGACCTTTTCTAAGGATGTGAGATCCGCATCCCCAGAAGACATAGGATCTGCTTTGCCCAAAGGCATAGGCTCCACTTTCTCCAGAGATGTGGTATCTGCCTTCCCTAAAGACATAGGGTGTATTTTCCCTGCAGGCATGGGTTCTGCCTTTTCTGAGGCAATGATATCTTCCTTCTCCAAAGGCCCGGAGTCCTCCTTTGCCAAGGTCTTGGAATTTGTTTTCCCTGAGACCACAGAATCTACTTTCCCTGAAGACAAAGAATCTCTCTTTTCTAAAGCAGTGGCATCTTCCTTCCCCAAGGGCAAAGAATCCACTTTCCCTAATAATAGGGTATCTGTCTTCCCAGAACTTATGGAGTTTGCTTTCTCTGAGCATGAAGGATTTGCTTTCCCTAAAGAAATGGGATCCATCCTTCCTATGGAACTAGGATTTGCTTTCTCCTGGGTCAAGAGATCCACTTTCCCTGAGGATACAGGATCTCCTTTCTGCAATGACACAGGATCATCCTTCTTCAAGGAGGCAGGGTCTGATCTTCCTGAGGACAAGGAATCCTTCATCCCCATAGAAGTGGAATCATTTTTCTCCAAGGATGTGGGATCCATGTTCTTCATAGTCACAGAATCTATTTTCCCCAAGAGTGAGGGATCCTTTTTCTCACAGGACACAGGATCTGGCTTCCCTGAGGTTGAAGCTGGCAGCAGACTTGAAGTCTCTGTTTTAGCCTCTTCTTGGGGGGGTCCTGTTGGTGGTCCTGATGTGACCTCTTTCCCTGACTCCTCCTTATCCCTGGTGCCCCAGGAAGGATTGGGGCTGGAGCACTTGGAATCAGAGGAGCAAACCAGGGAGCTTCCACTAGGATCCAGTTCTTTTGGATTCAGTGGTAATTGTTTCTCTGGTCCAGATGCCAATTCTGCAGGACCAATGGAGTGGCTAGGTCCCAGACTCACCTCTGAGAGTTCTTTCTTGGGCTGACTTTGGGGCTCAGAGCTAGCTGCTTCACTGGGGAGGCCCAGTTCACTCACACAGCAGTTCCTCATGGTCAGGTCCACAGTTTGGCAGCTCCTAACCTGATCACAGAGAGGGGCAGATTGAGCTACCTGTGGCAGATGGGGCCCAGGTTCTTGATGCAACAACTGCAGGCTGGCTGTTTCTTTAGTGCTGCCCATTTTCCCATAAGCTCTTGGCCATAGTCTATCCAACAGCTGTCCAGTGGTTCTGAAACAGGGCAGAGGAGGCTATTCAGACTTAGTACTCTGAGTAGTAAAAGAATCATCCAAATCCTGCCTTCCTCTTCAAGGTCTACCTCCTCCTTAAAGCCTTCCCATCCTCTCTGGCCCACATGAATCTTTTCCTTTCCTGACCTCCCACCTAACTCAATCCCCTATCACTTAATTTGCCTCTTTGCTACAAAATAATGGCAACTAGAGTGCTAGACCCGGAGTCAGGAAGACCTGAGTCCAAACCCAGCCTCAGACATTTATTAGCTATGTGACCCTGGGCAAGTCACTTAACCTCTGTTTGCCTCAGTATTCTGAGCTGTTAAATGGGCACAATAACTCTCTAGATTGTTGTGGGGATCAAATAAGATAATATTTGTAAAGAACTTGGCACAGTGCCTGGCATACAATAGATGCTGGCTACTGACTTCAATATGGCCTGCTATATTAGCTATAGTAACAAGTCACATCTCTTAAAAAATAAAGCAAACCCTGACCTTCCACCTTAGAATCAATACTGTATATTGGTTCCAAGGCAGAAGAGAGGTAACACCTAGGCAATGGTGGTTAAGAACCTTTTGTCTCTAGGCCTGGCTCTCAATCCACTGAGCCACCTAGCTGCCTCCAAGGTACATTTCTACAATACTTTATAAACATTATCTCAATCTACCCTCACATGAATTCTCTGAAGAAGGTAGTTTAAAAGTATTTTTGTTCCAGTTGGTCTGAGTCTTTGCCACCCCATTTGGAGTTTTTTGGGCAAAGATAATGGAGTGATTTGCCATTTCCTTCTCTAGCTCATTTTCCAGATGAGGAAACTGAGGCAAACATGCCAGGAAGAGTCTGAGGCCAGATTTGACCTCAGGGAGATCAGTCTTCCTGACTCCAGGCCCTGTGCTTTGTCCACTGTGCCCTCTAGCTACCCACAAAAAAGTATTGTGATTCCCATTCTATAAATCTATAAATCGTAAAATCACAGAATTTTGAACAGCAAAGAATCTCAGAGATCACCTAGAGCAGGAGTTCTTAACTTGGGGTCCACAAACTTGTGGATTTTGATAGCTATACTTCGTGTAATGAGTTTCCTACATAATTCTAGGTATCGTATGTTTAAAAACATGAATCCCTGGGGGGCAGCTGGGTAGCTCAGTGGAGTGAGAGTCAGGCCTAGAGACAGGAGGTCCTGGGTTCAAACCCGGCCTCAGCCACTTCCCAGCTGTGTGACCCTGGGCAAGTCACTTGACCCCCATTGCCCACCCTTACCACTCTTCCACCTATGAGACAATACACCGAAGTACAAGGGTTTAAAAAAAAAAAAAAAAGATCTATAAAAAAAAAACATGAATCCCTGATGCGACCCAACCTTCTCAATGAACGAATGCAGAAAAGGTTCAGAGAAGGGAGAGGCGTCGTCTGAGATGCCACGGGCTGTCAGTTGTGGGCACCCTAGGTTCTGTGTTCTGTTCCTGCTTAGTGTATATGGACTTGGAATATATGTGGATTTCATTAGGATAGGGAACTTCCACATGAAAACTCCCTTGATCCCAGCAGTCTGGTACCTGCCCAGAAACCCATGAATCTTAAGTGTTTTCTAGAGAGCCCTGAGAGCTTCAGTGGCTTTCCAGGGTCACACAGCCTGAATGGTTCCAAAGAATAACTTGAACACGGGTCTTCCTGGCTCCAAGGCCAGCTTTTTATCCACTTAGAGTAAGGCTGCCTCCTTGTATCCTATATAGATACTTACTTGAGTTCAAATTACGAGCTGTGTGACCCTGAGCAAGTCACTTAGCTGCTGTTTACTCAGTCTCCTTATCTGGACTGTGGAGATAATAATAGCACCTAACTCCCAGGGTTTTAAGAACTGAATAAAACAAAGAGCTTTGTATACCTTAAAGCATTGTATAAACACTAGCTATTATTATTACATTTGTCTATCATCATCAAAGTCATTCAATGGAAGGGGAAGTGTAATATAATGGAAAGAGCACTGACTTCAGGGAACCTGGGCTTGAAACTTACTTGATTACTGTATAATACTAGGCAAATGACTTAACCCTTTGGGCTCAGTTTTCTTATCTGTAAAATGAGAAGATTGTGGCCTCAGATACTTCCTAGCTAAGTGACCCTGGGCAAGTCACTTAATCCCCATTGCCTAGCCCTTTCCACCCTTCTACCTTGGAATCAATACCCAGTATGGATTCTAAGATGGAAGGTAAGGGTTTAGAAAAAATGAGGGGGCAGCTGGGTGGCTCAGGGGATTGAGAGCCAGGAAGTCCTGGGTTCAAATCTGGATTCAAGTACTTCTTAACTGTGTTACTTTGGGCAGGTCACTTAAATCACATTGCCTAGCCCTTACCATTCTTCTGTCCTGGAATCAATACACAGTATTGTAAGGTTAAAAAATAAAAAAGAATTCCAAATGCAGCCTCAGACACTTCCTAGCTGTGTGACCCTGGGCAATTTACTTGACTGACCCCCATTGTCTTGCCCTGATTACAATTCCATCTTGGAACCAGTAAACCGTATTGATTCCAAGCCAGAAGGTAAGAGTTTTAAAGGAAAAAAAAAAAAAAAAAAGAAAAGACCAGACTAGTTGGATAACTAATAATTCTAATAAACAATTCTAGTAACTTGGGGCCAAGGGGTGAGAAAGTTACTTTCATGTAAACTTAGGGAAAAAAAATAACCCTCACCTCTGACCTATCAATTCTAAGGCAGAAGAGTGGTAAAGGTTAGGCAATGGGGGGTTAAGTGACTTACCCAGGGTCACATGGCTAAGAAGTGCCTGAGGCCACATTAGAACCCAGGTCTTCTCAATTCTCTTATCTACTGTGCTACCTAGTTGCTGCTCTTCCTATAAACTTTTAAGTCAAATTAATTTGTGGGAAGAGGGGAAGAAAGAGACCTCATATTTCAGGGCATTAGGCTCTGTGGGGATGGGGTGGGGGAATAGGCATCGGAGGTCAACCATGGCTGGGCGAGAAGGCAAGAGGAGGGGGTAGGATGAGGGCCTGGGAAAGCAAGCACTGTCTATCAGCTTCCTATTTTAACTAGGTTCTAAGCTCAGTTATTTCTCCCTTTTGAAACAGGGAGGGTTGTCAGCACCCATTAAATGTTGGTGCCCTGGCACAAAGCCCTTCTCAAGGCTCTACTCAAAGCTATACTTACTGTCTTGGGACTAGATGATCCCTTTCTAAATCCTATAATCCTAAACATTTCCTGAAGACGACACATGCATAGGAAGTATCAGAGGGAGCGTGAGAGATGATGCAAAGATGTACAGGATGGGGTGTCCCATGCACGAGCCATGCATGACCTTCTCTTGCTCAGAGATTTTGAGCCGACACACTGTGTTTCGAGGGATTGCATCTTGTCTCTGCCATCAGTCTCTGAGCTCTAATGCAGTTAATGAAGCAGTAAGTGATCACATCCTCTACTAAACGACCCCTTGTGTCGTATCACTTGGCAGGTCTGACTGTGTCACTCCTCTATTCAATAAACTCCAATGGCTCCCTGTTGCTTCTGCGATCAAATGTAAACTCCTCTGTTTGGCTTTTAAAGACCTTCACAACTGGCCCACCCAATATTTCCAACTTCTTTAAACATTATCAATCTCCCAACATGGTAAGGTCCAAAGAAACTGGCCTTCGGGTTCCTCCAATATGATGCTCCATCTCTAATCTTCTTGCCTTTGTGCTCGTTAACCCCTAATTCAACACTTTCCCTCCTTCACCTTTAGCTCTTAGAATCCTTCACTCTCTTTGAAACTCAGGGGGCAGCCAGGTGGCTTGTTGGATTGAGAGCCAGGTCAAGAAGTAAGAGGTCCTGGGTTTGAATCTAGCCTCCTTAGATACTTCTTAGCTGTGTGACCCTGGGCAAGTCACTAAACCCCTGTCATCTAGCCCTTATTGTTCTTCTGCCTTGGAACCTATTTACAGTATTGTTTTTAAGATGGAAGGTAAGGGTTTTACAAAAACCCTAAGAAACAAAAACAAAAAAACCTCTCAAGTTCCTCCGCATCCCACTCCCATGAAGCTTCTCTTGTTGTCCCCAGACATTACTGACCTTTACCATATGTATTCTTTATACATGTTTATTAATGTACATTTTCCTTTTACAACAGAATCCTGTTGTAATATAATTATATATATATGTACATATGTATATAATAATGTAAAATACAACAAGATCCTGAAAGACAGGACACAAAGTAGGCCCTTAGTAAATGCTCATTGATTAAGTGATTAATTTTTTTTAAACCCTCATTTTCCACCTTAGAATCAATACTGTGTATTGGCTCCAAGGCAGAAGAGTGGTAAGGGCTAGGCAATGGGGGTCAAGTGACTTGCCCAGTGTCACACAGCTAAGAAATGTCTGAGGCCAGATTTGAACTCAGGATCTCCCATCTCTAGGTCTGTATGCCCCAGATTGAGTTTTTTTTTATCTTAGGTTCCATCTTTGAATCAATACTATGTATTGACTCCAAGGGAGAAGAGTGGTAAAGGCTAGGCAATGGTGGTCAAGTGACTTGCCCAGGATCACATAGCTAGGCAGTGTCTGAGGCCACATTTGAACCTAGATTCTTCCAATTCTTTTTTTTTTTAATCTTAGGTTCCATCTTAGAATTAGTACTGTGTATTGGTTCTAAGGCAAGAGAGGCAAGGGCTAGGCAATGGGGGTCAAGTGACTTGCCCAGAGTCACACAGCTAGGAAGTGTCTGAGGTCAGATTTGAACCCAGGACCTCCCATTTCTAGACCTGGCTCTCAATCCACTGAGCCACCCAGATGCCCCTGATTAAGTGATTGATTAATCAACTTGCCACCGTCAAGGTTCTTAAAGGCTCTGATAGCAGAGTGCAGACAGGTCTTACCGAGATGGAAAGCTGTGTGGGGTAAGATGTAAGATCTGTGTATCTGTTGCCCAATCTCTAAAGGGTTGGCCCCAGGGACTCACCAACTGTTTGCTAAGGCAAGGAGGCATTGAGATCTGCCTCTGGAAGAGGAAGACCAACATAAAGGAAATAACACATCTTCACAGTACAGAGGTAGTAATCATTGGGAGACTATGTAGGCTTATCACTAAAGTCCAAGCCTGGGAAACTTCTGGGTCAAATGTATTATATATTAGGGAAAATTTCCTAAATAAACACCAGCTAACCTTTATGTATCACTTTCTGTATCCTGCAGCTCCCATAAACAGACTAATGGGTCAAAGCAAAGCAAACCAGAAGTTGGAGAAGCCAATATAGTACCAGGACAATGATTTCTCTTCAGTATGGTGGATTTGAGGGGATATTGGATCTAATAAGGGCTCCTCTGAGGCTGCTACTGATCCAGTATGGCATCTATACCACACGGTGCCAATGGCTTGGTGGATTTAGAGGAATAGAGCAGGAAGAAGAGATTCTAATATAAAAGGACCTGTAAAATGAGATCTTGCAAGAGTATTTTCCACGCACAAAGAAGCTCTGTTTCTTGGGATAGCTAGGGGGCTCAGTGGATAGGGTGCCAGGCCTAGGGACAGGAGGTCCTGGGTTTGAATGTGGCCTCAGATACTTCCTAGCTGTGTGACCCTGGGCAAGTCACTTAACCCCAATTGCCTAGTTCTTACCACTTTTTTGATTTGGAATTGATATTTAGTATTGATTCTAAGATGGAAAGTAAGGGTTTGAATAAAAAGAAGCTTTGCTTCTTTTAATTTTATTTGTTAATTTATTCTTGCCCAATAATTTGTCTCCACGCTTTTCCTTCTTCAATCTGGTCCCCTACTACAGTCAATTGATATGCCTAAAGCATTGATTTCTAGCCTCAAAAATCTTCAGCAACTCCTATTTCCTCTATCAAATTCTAATCCTAGCATTTTATAGCACTCCCTCAACCAAAGTGTGATTTTCACCCACCTGTCCCATTTTATTTTATATTATTCCTTTTCACACACTTTCTGTTCCAGTCAAACTAGCTTACTTGCTGTTCTCCAGACATGACCTACAATCTCCCTCCTCTGTTCCCTTGAATACATGATCCTCCAAATCTGTACCCCTTCACCTCTGCCTGGCAGAATCCCTAGGTGTTTTTTTTGGTTTGTTTTTTTTAAATACTCACCTTCTGTTTTAGAATCAATACTGGGTATTGGTTCTATGGCAGAAGAGTGGTAAGGGCTAAAGCAATAGGGGTTAAGTGACTTACCCAGGGTCACCCAGCTAGGAAGTGTTTAAGATCAGATTTGAACCCAGGACCTCACATCTCTGAGCCTGACTCAATCCATTGAGCCACCCAGCTGCCCCCAGAATCTCCAGTTTTTTACAAAGCCTGGCTCAGCTGCCACTTTCTACGTCCTCCACACATTTCCTGGCCCTCCCCTATTATTAGCACGCTCTCTGTCTCTGTCCCTGTCTCTATTTCACTTTCTTGCCTTGCCTCTCTTTCCCTACACCCTTTACTTTGTATTACTATATATATTCTTTGTATTTATTTACTTGTGAACATTTTCTTTTCCCCTAGTAGAATGTAAATTTCTTGAGGACAGGTACAGCTCATTTTTGTTTTTGTATCTTCAGTTTCTAGTACTTTGAGTCTCCTACTGGCACCTGGTGACTTAAAATAAATATGCTACTCTTGCAAATAATTGATATTTCATGAATGATTATTGACCCAATCTGAATAACACATTCACTGTCTATAGCCCTTTACAGTTTGCAAAGCACTTTCCTCCCTAGTGGTGAATGAAGTAGGTAGTGTAAATATTATATTCAGACTCTACAGGTGAGAAAACTGAGGCTCAGCAGTCAAGTGGCCTGCCCAGGGTCACATGGCTAGTAATTGTCAGAACTGGGACAGATGAGTTTAATACTCCTTCTATGATACCTCCTTCTGCCTTTATGAATTACTTCAAAAATCTACAATGCTTTTGATGTGGCCATTCCTTTCACCGATACAGATTGTGTCTCCTGCATGCCTGAGGAGATGCTTATATGAATTGCTGTGGCCAAAAATAATTCATCCCCTGTGTCTTGCCTTCTGTGGATGAGCACGTCCATGATTAGCTAAGATGGTCCTCGGATGCATAGCTGCTCAAAAATACCTATGAATAAAAATCCTCCCAAGACACACAAGGACTCATGAGCTCATATTTTATGTCTGTAGGTATGCAAGTGTGTATGTGTATGTGTGTGTATATATGTGTATGATGTGTAAGAGAGACTCCAGAAAGAGAGAGAAAGATGGACACCTCCCTCAGGGACTGGGTGGTACTAATTGCTCAAAGATGGGGTGAAAAAGATTTTGGGTATGAAAAATGGCTGGATCCAGGAAATGAAATGGACCCAGTCATATACAAATGTACATATGACCCAGCAGGTTCTGTAACTGTTGTCAACAGGCTTTGGAGCAGACAGGGTGTCTATCTCCAGCCATAAAAAAGGCAGAGAGAACCTCGAGGAATTCTCCCTGTTCATTAATGGCTTGTGAATTAGAATTACAGAATAATGAAGCTGAGAGAGAACTGAAAACATGGAATGTCAGCTAGAAGGGACTTTGGATCAGAGGACACAGAATGTCAGAGGTGACAGAGCTGGGAGGAACCTTAGCGCATAGAATGTCAGAGCTAGAAAAGATTTTGGATCAGGGAACACAGAACATCAGTTCTCTCAGAGCTGGGAGGGACCTCAGAACATGGAATGTCAGAGCTGCAAGGAGTCTTGGACTCTAGTCACAGAATGTCACAGTTGGGAAGAATCTTAGAATTTAGATTAAAGAATGCCAGGGTTGGAAGGAATGTTAAAAACTAGAACACAAAATGTTATACTGTTTCCTTTTTGTCTTTTATGCCTAGCACATTGCCTTCACATAGTGCTTAATAGTACCGAATGATTGATCATGTGGTTATCTCCATTTATTTCTTACCAGGTGACTTTAGAAAAGTTCCATCCCCTCTCTGGGCCTCAATTCCTTCATCTTTGAAGTGGGGTTGAGGGAGAGCGAATCAGAGAGAAGGACCTTAGAAAACAGAACAGAGGGTGACTGAGCTGAAAGGGACCTTAGGACACAGAATGCTGGAGCTGGAAGAGAGCTTTGAACATAAAACGTCAGACCTAGAAGGAACTATAGAACATTATGATAGCTTATATTATAATAATCCACTTATATATATATATACATATTTTCAAACTTTAAAGCACTGTATATTCAGTGTTTTAAAGTTTGAAAATATATCAACCCTTCAAGGATTTGTGGTTTCATCTGTATGGATATTTCCTCCCTGATATAGATTGTAACCTCTTCAAGGCTATGATGGTTTTTCAGAGTTGCTGTCACAAAAAAAATATCACCATGCAGATAACCTGATGATAGCCCACTTCAAACTAAACTAGGTTAGTCTTTAGAGAACAAACATACCATTAGTACCTGATGTCTTTCCATCTTGGTGGGGCCCGTCAGAATTTGTACTCCACTTAGCCTTCAATAATCCATTGTCATGATGGCTCAGTGGACTAAGAGCCAGACTAGTTGCCCCTCTATAAGGAAGGGTACAAGTGTTATTATCCCCATTTTACAGATGAGGAAACTGAGCACCAGTGGTTCAATGACTTGCCCAGGTTCACACAGCTAGTTTTGAGGCCAAAATTTCTTATGTCAAGAACTGATTTCATTGTATTATAATACAGAGGTCTAGAAAATCAGAGTTGGAAAAGACTTGAGGGATTATGGAGTTTGCTCCTCCCCCCACTTCTAAGATGAAGGAAGTGAGGCCCAGGGAGGGGAAGAAACTTTTCCAAAGTTATCTGATACGAAATAAATGGAGATTACCACATGACCATAGCACAGGTAAATTCTCAATTTAGAACTTGACCAAAGTACTAAAACCTAGAATTCTGCTGGATTTGGGGGGAATGAGGTGGAGTGGGAGGGGATAAGGTTGGGACTGGACCATTAGTACCTGAACTTCCAGTGACACAATTCCCTCTACCAATGCATATTGGTACTTCCTCTAGAACCTTCTTAGGGTATGGAGATGACTTGATTTCTACACTGTCAGAATACAGGATGTCCAAAAATCTTAGTGCATGTTAAAGAGCACTCGTGAAGTAGTTTATTGTTTGTAGTACTCATGTACTAAGACTTTTGGATCATCCTGCATGTCAGAGTTGGTATTTGAACATAGGTCTTCCTGACTCCAAGAATATATCTTTCTGTGCTTGACCATATTGACTTATTGTCTAGAGATTGTTCAATTAGGGCTATGTGATTCAACCAATGAAGTTCTAGAAGCCTGACCATCCATGGACAAAAAAGAATCCAATTCTTCTCCAGTGTCCTGACTTCCCTTTTTCTTTCCACTCCAAAAGAATCACTTGAATTCTCAAGCTCCCAAGGAATATATTTTAAAGGATGGAGTCTAGCCTAAAGGCTGTAACAGACTTATCTTATTTGTAAAACAAAGATATCAAATAAGATGATCCCTATAATCCATTTCAATTCTAACCTTCTAGGAAATTCTGTTTGAATCTTTGCTCCAATTTGGCCATAACTGATGAGATGATTTGGGGCAGGTCCCCATGCTTTTGTGTCCAGATCTTCCTGGACCTCCTTGATCCTCTATGGAAGGATGAGGTTCTCTAGGACAGAACCTTATCATCCTATTTGCTTCATACCTATCTGAATTTAGCACTGGACAGCAGCCTGTTGCACTTATGACTTATGGAAGAGGGGATATCATAAAATTATAAGATTTGGACAGAGACCTCAGATATCATCTCATTTAGCCCCTTAATTTTACAAATGAGGAAAATGATACTTGTAGAGGTGAAGAAGTGTTTGGTTGTAAAAGAAGTATGGTATAATAGAAAGACATCAGCCTCACACTTAGAGAACCTAAGTTTGAATCCTAGTCCAGTTACTTAGTTCTTGTGTGACTCCCAGGAAGTTACCTCACTGCTCTAAGTTGTTTTTTTCCTCATCGATAAAATAGGAACAATAATCTCTGCCCTGAACTGCTCACAGGCCTATGGTATAATAATGATAGCACATATTTATATAATAATATGAGATTTATGAAGAATTTTCCTCACAAAAACTTTTGAAGTAGGCAATGCAAATATTCTCATTTTACAGATGAGAAAACTGAGGCTTAGAAAAGGGGAAGTGATTAGCTCAGAGTTACAAAGCTAGGAAATGATGGCAAAATCAAATGAGGTAATGGGTGCAACCAGCTTTGTAAATTTCAAAGTGCCATATAGATGGCAGCTATTATCACTTCTATTCAATATGATCAATCATTGGGCCCATAGCATTTCTATCATTGGGAGATACCAATGAACCAGAGGAGAACATGATAGGAGGCTGGCTCTGAAAAAGAGCTGGGGAGGGGTGAGGTCTTAGTGGACTGCAAACTCAATATATCAATAGTATGACATGGAGGTCAAAAAAGTTACCATAGTTTTTAGATTGTATTAACAGAAGCACAATATCCAGAACAAGGGAAATGATAGTCCCCATTTTATTAAGGATAAGAGGAAAGTGATCAGAATGGTGAGGAGTCTCAAACCCATGACAGTGAAGATCAGTTGAATGAACTAGGTATGGTCAGCTTGGACACAAGAAGATTTTGGAGGGAATAGCTGTCTACAAATATTTGAAGAGCTCTGTGAGAAATAAGGATTTGATATGCTCTGCTTAGTTCCAGAGGACAGAACCAGGAGCAATGTCTGGAGGTTGCAGATAGGCAAATTTACGCTTGACATAAGGATAAAAATTCTGAGTCACTGCCTTAGAAGGGAGTGAGTTCCTCATCATTAGAGATCTGGACGACCACCCATTAAGGATATTGTGCCTTAAATAACTTTATGCCTCCCCCAATGTCTAGCATAGGAGTTTTACACATTGTAGGTGTTTATTAAATGTTCATTGAACTGAAGAAACCAAAATGATATGAACAAATATAGCCAAACAAGATTTTTGGAGTTCAGATATAATTTCATCTAGCATTAGCACAAATCTATGCTATTTTCTCCTCTGTGTGTCTACTCTTTCCTTCTTTCTTTTTTCGGGGTCCCCAGTATCAAATATCCTCCCAGTGACAATTCCCATACAACTGGAGTTTATTCTAGGAATGACAAGCAGTTGGCTGAGAAACCTGTGGTGTGGTAAGACTTATGCAAGAGAATAGTTGAAAGGAATGGGGATTTTTAGCCTGATGAAAAAAAGGCTCATTTTCTAATTTATTTTTGTCCGAGTCATGATTTAGATAGAATAATAGATTTAGAATGGGATGATCCTATTGTTCTTGTTGCTGCGGTTGCTGTTAAGCCATTTTTCAGTGGAGTCTGACTTTTCATGACCCCATTTGGGTTTTTCTTGGCAAAGATACTGGAATAGTTTGCCATTTCCTTTTTCAGTTCATTTTCCAGATGAGGAAACTGAGACAAACAAGATTAAATGACTTGCCCAGGGTCACACAACCAGTAAGTGTATGCGTCCAAATTTGAACTTGGGAAGATGAGTCTTCCCGACTCTAGGCCTGATTCTCTCTATTCCCTGTACTATCCAGTTGGCCCTTAGTGCTCATCTAGGTCCAACCTCCTCATTTGATGGATGAGATCCAAAGAGGGGAAGGGATTTTCCAAAGGTCACACAGCAATTGTAGTGAGATTCAAAAACCGTATCTTCTGACTGCAATTTTAGCCTTCTTTCCATTGCACCACAACTGCCTTTTCCCTGAAAGGCTCTCATGCAGAAAAGGAATGAGACTTATTCTGCCTAGATCCAGAGAGAGAGATGAAGGAAACGCAATGAAGAGAGGCAGAGTTTGACTTGATGTGAGGGGGGAAATCCCAAACAATTAGAGCTCTCTCAAAATAATGGGCTTTCTCTTAAAGTAGAGGGCCACCTCCAACATTATAGATCCTTAAGGGGAAGCTGGATGACCACTTGTCTCGGTCATGGTAGAGGTATATGTTGGGGACAGGTGGCTCAGTGGAGAGAGCCAGGCCTGGAGTAAGGAGGACCAGGGCTCAAATCTGGGCTCAAATACTTCTTGTATATGACCCTGGGCAAATCACTAATCCTCCATTGCCTAGCCCTTACTGCTCTTCTGCCTTAGAACCAATACTTAGCGTTAATTCTAAGAAAAAAAAAAGTAAGGATAAAAACAAACAAACAAACAAACAAAAAAACCAAAAACCTCTGTGTTCTTTGAAATCCTTTCCAGATCTGAGATCTTATAAGTCTATGATTCGACTATTCCCATCCCTTCTACCACTCTTCCATTCTTAGAAGCTCAACAGGTTGTTAGTTCTGCTTCTTTATGACTATATAGTACCTATCTCTGCCCATCCTGTGCTGTTAAAGAGAAGTGTTTGACATCCAGATGCTGTAAGAGAAATCTTTGGGATCCATTTACTTAAGATTTGATGACCCATTGGCTTCCAGGAAGCTTAGGGCTTTCTTTGTTCCTCAGCTTGGGTGACCTTTAGCTAATCACTACTTTCAAGGACCCTTAGCTTTAAATGTGGTTAACACTGCTACTTCTGACCTCTCTGAGGTGCCCCAGAAGAAACATCCTGGAAATCTTAAAGTACTGTAGAAATGTAAAACTCTTACAATTACAATTATCCTTTGCCTCTACTATTCTATATGACATCCCCCTTCTCTACCTCATTCTCTAAAGAGGAAGGTTTAGTCACACCAGTTGTAGAAGCCCCACAACCTTATCCTCTCTTGGGTGTCTAATTCTGCTGGTAACAAAGGTCCAAGTGGAGTTTTTCTTGGCTCCCCAGTAGGTGGTAGGTGGGGGATGGTGCCTGAGGATCTTTAAGGCTGGCTCAGAGCAAAGGTCTGAAGCCTCTTTCAGGAAGCCTGGTGGCCTCCTGTGTGTAAAGTCCAGAGAGGTGCAGCATACAATGTATTTGATGGACATGAGGGGAAGCTTAATGTGTGTGTATACCTGCTATGGTTTGTGTAACTTTTGTACCTCCCAAAGAGTGGATGAATACATATGGAAGCACATGTCTGCCTGGGTACTTGTGCCAGGAATATACTGTGAAAGTGTTCGTGGATGTATGTGTGATAGTCTGTATGCATGTGATTTTGCATTTAACCATCTATAAGGGGGTAGATGGGTTTATGTGTCAGGCTAGTGGATGGGTATCTTTAGCCTTCTGTGAATACCAAAGCGAGAGGAGGCAGGGATAGATGTGTGACAGTGTGTGACAGCATGAATAGTGGAAACACATGTGTGGCTCTGTGTGTGTGTCATGATGTAACTAAGATCGCCAAAATGAGGATCAGAAGCATGAACAGAAAAGGATGTATGGATGTATGTGACTGTATGACCACTGTGTGAGGGGTAGAAACCTATCTGGAAATGAGTGGGATTGCCACAGTGTTTGTAATTGTGAGTGTGAGTGACAGCACAAGAGGGGTGGAAGTCAAGTTATGTTTCATATTTGCGTGTGTACACATGTATGTGTGGATACATGCTTGCGTGTGTGTGTATAATCCTACGTTCTAGTAAGACTGGAAACATCTTCTTTGAGAGTATATACCTGCTTGGGAAGAGGTTTGAGAATTTTTTAAAAATAATTGTGAGCTTGTGCTTGTATATAGGAGAACGTGAGCAGCACCCATTTAAAGAGAGATATGTAAGAGTGTGAGTGTGAGTGTAGCTGAGAATGCGAGTGTACCGTAGCATGCAGCTATGTGTGCACATGTGTAAACCTATGAGAACTGCGGGCATGTGTATGAGTGTAAGTATTGGAAAGCGAGAGCTGGTGTGTGAGTGTACAGATGAATCCCCACCCCCAACCATCGTCGATGGAGTGAGAAGGGGCAGATTTCCCTCCCCTGTCCGCCCCCTACGGTTCTGACAAGCTGGGGACCAGCCCCCTGCCCTCCTTTCCTACCCTACGCACCCCTTCCCCAGAGATAAGTGCATGGAAAACAAAGAGGGAGGGAGGAGGGGGTAGTTGTCACACATGTGTGCGCCATCCGTGGTACTGGATTGGGGTGGGTGTGGGGGGAGACAAAGAGAGCTGCGATGTTCTGGGCTCTGGGGCGGAAGCAGCCTAGGTTTGGGGTAGAGGTTTGAGAAGGAGAAGCTTTGGAAGGCTGCATCCCCAAAGATTGCCCCCTCCCAGGCCTGGAATCCCTCCTTTTCCGCAGCTCTTGAGTTTACACACGTGCGCACATGTGTAAAACGCATAAAGCTAAGCCCAACACAAGAACATATACGTGCCTGCACACGAGCACGCACATGGCACAGATCTCTAGCCGAGGGCCCTAGCTCCCGCTCCACACACCAGGAATGGGGAGGGGGAAGAAGGGGAAGAGAAGAAATGGGTTCTCTACCCCCACCTTCTGTATATCATCCGAAGACAGGCAGCTGGGGCTGAACCAAGGGCCCTCCCAACTTTCAACGTGGGGCGGGGGGGGGGGGGAAAAGACG